>NC_052513.1:39155389-39472702 GCF_014356525.2 Nilaparvata lugens | reverse complement strand
AGTTTTAAATAGTATTGAACGGTGAAGTGTGAAAAATATTATATAGTATTAGAAGTATAATTAACTATTGGGAGTTGCAATAACAATGAAAGTAGTAAATTGAGAACTGTAATAGTTTAGTGATGAATGTCTAAGATAACGTTAAATGAAACACAGCCCCTATATAAGCATATGAACAGACTACCACCCCTCCGTTCTATCAATAATTCTCCACACATTAGCTTTTATTGTTCGAGCTGTGGCAATAGTAGAAGATATCATTCTGTATACCTAAATATAGAAGAGATTACTATCTATACCTATAGATTACATCTATATCTATAACGTATGTTAATCATCCATTTTATTTGTAATTTAGCATTTCGAAAATGATTATTAATTATGAATTAAGAATAAGATTTAATTATTTAGTTATGAATAAGAATAATAAAGAGTTTAGCATTTCGAAAATAATCATTAATTATGGAAATACTTTTGGTAAGAGATGTAATTATTAGTAAGAATAGAGATAATGATTTTCTTAGTCCCCTCTGGAGTAAAGTAGTTGATGCATTGAACGTAGTTTTGGGAATTAATATCAAGATAAATCAGTATTAACAAATGTGGATCTCTTCAGTTTGAAATAATTGCCTTAATTATAATCATAAATAGCAGTGGAAGGATTCATTAATAGAACAGAAAGCCAGCTCATGAAAAATGCCAAGGTATATCTACTGTGAAATCCATTAATACGAATTTCCTATTATTGTAGTGAAGGGCACCTTAGTCATTGAATCCTGAAATGATTTAATTTACCTTTATTTTTTGAAGGTCGGTCATCCTCTCGACTGTGTGGACCCTCTTGGATCCTCCCTCGCCGATAGAGATCTTAATCCTCCCGTCAGATGACCAGACATTCCTGTGCCCATGACGGTCGGCCGCAGCGTTGAGGATCTTGAGACGCTCCACAGTCAGATCCTCGCGAATGGTGACGCCGGAACCCTTCAGCTTCCTCTTAGCGTCGAAGATCATCTTCCTGGTCCGGTAGCTGCAGAGTCGAACTATGATGGGTCGGTCCTTGGTTTAGCTTGCCCTTGTTGAGGTGGTTGACGCCTTCCAACGCGATGCGAGCGGTTTACATCCGCCAGAGTCACGGGCACGTTCAGCTTCTTGTTGAAGACATCGAGCGCCAGCAGGTCCGTGTCTTCTTTGTCGCTCTCCGGGATCCCAAAAATACGTATGGAATGTCGGCGCCCATATTGCTCGAGGTCGTCGACCTTCAGGTGACAAGACACCTCCAGTTCACGAATTCTATCCTGCAGCTGTTTGTTTTCCTCCTTCAATGCCTGAAGTTCCTCGAAAATTGACTTCACAGCCATTGATACAGCACAATGGACAGACTCTTCGATTTGCTGTCGAATAATTCGGAGGGTCTCTTCAGACAGTGATCCAGAAATAGCTGGCCCTGGCTTCGGAGCATTGACCTCATTCTTAGGCGTGCCTCTGTTCGGTCGAACCATCGTGTACCGTTAGGTGGATTTACACTTTTATAGGCTAGGCGAGAAGGTGAACTGAAGAATTAGGAATGTTTTTTCAAGATAAATAAAAAGAGTGTGAGTTAATCAAAAATATAATTACACTATTGAATTTAGCTCGAGAAACTGAATAACTTGATGTATAATATCTAGTGAATTGAACTGTATAACCCTACGAAATATCTGTTAGAAGACGGAGCCGAGCTGACACACGTTTACTCACTCGACATAGCCAAGAGAGACCATAGCCAAGAGAGAGAGAGAGAGACAGAGAGAGAGAGAGAGAGAGAGAGAGAGGAGGGAGAATACATCGTAGTCTGATGAAAGGGAGAAGCTTGTAGAAGAACAAGAGGAGAAAAGAGAAAATTATTGAGACAATGGAAGAGTGAAGAGAAAACGATTGAAAGAGAGTGAGCGAAAAAATATGATGATGGAGAAGAGGACAATACTGAGTGCTGAATGATCTTGAGAAGAAAAATTCAAGAAGAAGAAGAAGAAGAAGAAGAAGAAGAAGAAGAAGAAGAAGAAGAAGAAGAAGAAGAAGAAGAAGAAAAAGAAGAAGAAGAAGCCAGGAGAAGGAGGAGAAGAACAACGACAACAAGAAGAAATAAGAAGAACAAGACCAAGTAGAAGCAGATAAAAAGCTCATTTAAGTAGACTGGTAGAAAGGATGGATGTCCTGCCTCAAGAATGAGAATGATATGAAAAAGGAACGAAGGAAATAAAATAAGACGAAATGGTGAATTGATGTAGAAAGGATGGCTGCATGTTTTTTTTATCTGTTTTCAAGTTTTATGAAAGGGTAGTAGTATCATGAGAAAGCCGTTCCACGATAACTTCTACAGCAGGGAAGAAGTTTTTTCTTGGTTGTTCCTAGAAGTAGGCTTCCACATGTGGTACACATATGTTGGCATGTGGGGATGGGAACGAAATTCTGACAGGAGAATGCTAATAATGATAAAATTGGGGTGAGGCTGAACAGAGTGACGACAGTTTAGTAGTTTGGGGATTTGGTTGGTGAGGAAAGATACAAAACTGACTTGTTCTTCAGCTACTTTATCTGGTATTCTTTATGATTTCACAACAAAATCTTGGAGCATTTTCCTTGGGTGCTATAAATGAAATAATATTTAAATAAATATTATAATTGTGAGATATGTAAAGATAGATTAATTTTATTTTGAGGTAGGTATCAACATTGTATGAAAACTAGAGTTGTATAGAAACTCAGTAAAACGCTGGGTTATAGAAAAAGAAACTAGTAATTGACCGAGCGAAGTGAGGTCTAAGATTCAAGTCGATGGTTTTGCATTTCTCTTTATGTTTATATTTTTGTTTATATGTGTGATTATATTTATGTTTTTATGTTACATATTTACAGCGAAACCAATAGATTTTCATGAAATTTGACAGGTATGTTCCTTTTTGAATTTCGCGTCTACGTATACATACGGTTTTTTTGAAATTTTTCATTTTAAGGATAATACAAAAGGAAAAGGAGTCTCCTTTGAACGCCAATATTACCGTAAAAATCAGACTTTAGAATTATTCATCATAAATCAGCTGTCTAGTGAACTATAAAACTATCCGCTCAAAAACATCGAACATCTTGAAAATGTATCTTCCCATCAACGTTAGTAGGCAGTTGACTATAATACTACCCGTTCAAAAACATCGAACATCTTGAAAATTTATCTTTCCATCAACGTTGTAGACAGTTGCAGCTAGAACTGATAACAGCGCTCACACTCACATTCCTGGACTACACGTCACGGTACGATAGGACAGTGAGCTCTATGTTTATTTAGAATTTTTTCTAGACATTTTAAATTGATAAATTATTTATTATTTTTTGAGAAAACATAACAACAGGTCAATGCAACTTACTGAGCGCGAGGTGTACTGTTCACAGAACTACTAGTATTAATGGTGTTACACAATTTTCAATCTGTAATAAACCGGTTCAATAAAAGGCCTACAATCATAGTTCATAATCAAAATTCTCATCATTTTGAAATATATTAAATCAGTCTGTGCGAATTCATACTTTATTTCTGAACTAATAAAATTAAGTAAACATAAAGCAATATTGTTGGAAAATGCCATTATAATAATACCGATGCAACTGTTTTAGGTGGATTCCTAACCACCGGGAAAGTGATCCTGTAGAAAGAGCAGATAGTGCCATACCTTGCTACCTAACGGCAAATGGGACAAAACAGGATCAACATATTTCAGTACCTGTGTCGCAACCTAGCGGACAACACTTCAACTAACTCACAAGCCAGGCTTGCTTCAGAATGACAGGGAAGTTTCCAGCCAAACAGGGCTGCGAAAAATTCCCTTTTTTCCCTGCCTCACTTGGGAGATATCCCAATGATTATTAACCAGTTAACACTATCATTCAATATAGCTCTATGACAATACATTAAAAAATATTATATACATTTATAATAGAGTAAATGTAATACATATTTTTTAAATAAAGTAGCTTTGCTGTAATAAAGTAAATATAATTTTTCCCATTATTTCAGAAATCCAAAAAAAGGTAACATGGAAAATAAAGTGCAGGGTAACTACAAAATATTCATTCTATTATAAAATTCATTATTATTATATAAAAGTACTCATTCCAAATGAATAATCTTCATACCTAGGGAAAGAGAATGTTCCAAATTTTTTTTACAATAAATACATTGGCTCCTTCCTATTATTAGACAGCCAAGACGCGCAGCCAGCCAGGCAATGTACTCTTATATAATTTGCAAGAATTCTTTATTCAAAATAAATAAACAAACAAATATATCCCAAAAAGCAAATACAATATTGTTTTCTAATTTGTGTTCCCTATAATTGAATACCGGTAGCTCTGAAAAAAAAGAAGGGAACATGTCAAAAAATCAGAATTTTTCAGGGGAGAAAAAAAACTGAATAGAGATAAAAGTATTGATAATTATTTCAAGATTGTTTTTCTGTCATCAGAGTGCAAACTCTTTTAAGACAAAAAATTTAATCCATTATAAGTACTTATACAGGGTGATTCTTAATTATGGTAAAATAATTTAATACGTGATAGTAGAGGTAAAAATAAGAAAAAAAGTTCTCATAAATATTTCCCAAAAAAAAAAGCTAAAACTACAACATCAATTACAAAAATATTAGATAAATTACAATATTACTTACAATAGTTAGTTACAAAAGATTCTTATAATGTGTTCTCTTCTTGTTTAGTTTTTCTGTGTGGAAAATTGACCTACTCCACTATGGCGTACCATGTTCTAGAGTAGGTTTTGTTAGTTTTTTGTGTGTATTATCAATTAGTTAGTGTTTAGTAAGTCATTAGGTGGTTAGTTGTTATTTGAAATAATGTTTTCTATGTTCTGTCTTCCTTTGCTCATCAACCAATTGTGTACTATTGCTTTGAACTTTCTAGGAAGATTAATCTGTTTAAAGTTTGCAGGAAGTAGATTATATAATTTTGGTGCTAAATGATTGAAATGTCTCTGGTATAGTGCCTTCCTTGCAACACTGGTGATGAGAAGATTCCTGTATCTGGTGTTGTGGTTGTGGTTTCTAGTTTGAAATGATGTTGGGTTCTTGTGTAATCTGCATAGTATCTCCTTGGAGTAAAGCTGTCTTGGATCCATCACGTCAAACTCATTGAATAGCTGGTCTGATGAATAGCGTGGAGGCTTCTGGTTGATGACCCTCATGATCAGCTTCTGCACCCTGAGGAGCGGTTCAATGTGCAAGAAGCTTGCACCTCCCCATCCCACAATCCCATACAGCATGAGGGACTGTGCTAGAGAGAAGTAGACAACTCTTAGACATCCCTTGTCGACCAGTGTCCTCAGAATCCTGAATCTGTAGATGGTCTTCCTCAGTCTCCCGCATAATTCATTGAGATGATGATCCCAGCGCAGAAAAGAGTCCATAGTAACTCCCAGGTATTTCTGTGACTGTTTCCTGTGAACTGTGTATGAAGTGTTATTCCATTGATTCTTGATTACTATCGCATCTCCTGTTGGCTGTCCATGTTGAGTCGCCGAAAAGGTCAGAAAGAAGGTTTTCTCATGGTTCAATGTCAGCAGATTTTCAGCCAACCAGCGAGACACCCTCTGAAGTCCAGTCTCGGCTTCTCTCCAGGTCATCTCCCAGGTCGGTTCAGAGAACAGTATAACAGTATCATCTGCAAAGGTGGTGATTGATCCATTTATTACCATGTTGCATAATGGATTTATGTAGAGAAGAAAATATATATCCATAAACGCTTCATTAGCGAGCTATACAGAGTGAAAGATTTCGCCCGGAATTCAGTTCCTCTGGTGAAATACACCGATGCTGAATTGTTTGGGGACTAGTTTTTGAAAAACTTATGCTGGATTCATATGGAAAAATATCTGAAAAATTGAATAAAACTAGTCTGGAAGCTGTAGTGTGAGTAGTTTTTGAGAAAAAAGTTGAAATATAAAAAAAAATCAAGTAGAAAAACACAGACTTCTACGTTTGATGCCCAATAACTTTCTTAAATGACCAGTAAACAAATAATTTTTCACAATAAAAATTGTAGAGAATTAAATTCTGAAAAGAATGATGTAAGCTGTATAAACTAAATTTGAATAAAATTTGTATAAAATGTATTCTTATGTAGTACATTACACCACAAAAATTTGCTGTTTTATGAGAAGAGAACTAATAACTCATAAGTTGTAGCTGATTGCAAATGAAATATTCGGTTTTTTATAAAAAGTTTTTTTTATATGAAAGTAGCATATCTGAATGACATTGAACTTATACCAAAAGACTAGTAGATTATGCCATTGAAGTTGGACATACTCGGTTAGGAAAGTTCTCTTGATACAAACGTCTTGCTTCAGTACTATTACAGTAGTGTCCCATTCCATACATTCAATGCATGCCAGCTAATTCGTAGTATGAATAATGTCTAAAATTACCTGCCATTTTTTAAAAAGTTAATAGTTAACACAAAATCAAAGTGAAATGGTTACAAATAACTGGTTAATAGATTAAACAAAAAACACAGCGTGGCTACAGTAGGCCTAACTTACAGTTTGTTTTTTTGTTCAACAGTGAGCTAAAATATTTCTGAAAATAATTTTCAGCTGATAAATTTCTTTTAAATATTTTTTTATTTAAAACAAAACAAATCAGCTGTTTTGGAACAGCTGTTCTTAAAATCAATGTTCTATTTGCAATCAGCTACAACCTATGAGTTATTAGTTCTCTCCTCATAAAACAGCAAATTTTGTGGTGTAATGTACTACATAAGAATACATTTTATCCAACTTTTATTCAAATTTAGTCTACACAGCTTACATAATTTTATTCAGAATTGAATTCTCTACAATTTTTATTGCAAAAAAAAATTTGTTTACTGGTCATTAAAGAAAGTTATTGGGCATCAAACGTAGAAGTCTGTGTTTTTCTAATTAGATTTTTTGCATATTTCAACTTTTTTCTCATAATCTACTCACACTACAGCTTCCAGACTAGTTTTATTCAATTTTTCAGATATTTTTCCACATGAATCCAGCATAAGTTTTTCAAAAACTAGTCCCCAAACAATTCAGCATCGGTGTATTTCACCAGAGGAGCTGAATTCCGGGCGAAATCTTTCACCCTGTATAGCTCGCTAATGAAGCGTTTATGGATATATGTTTATAGGTACTTTTTTTCTTATTTTTACCTCTACTATCACGTATTGAATTATTTTACCATAATTATGAATCACTCTGTATAGGATTCACCCCTTAAAATTTAGTTTTTTGTTAACTTCCTATTACTCATGATGATATTATAGATTATCACACTTCAACTTTTACAATAAACACCTCAACCGAAAGCAATCTAACCTCAGAGCAACAACGCGTGGATCAAAGGTAACCTAACAATAGCATAAAATCACAACTGACAAACAGCTAATTTTCGAATGTTCGGCGTTGAAAGGGAACATGTGTGTCATGACTAGTTCCCTTTCACTCCAGTACAGCAAAAATACGATATCTGTTTCTCGTATAAAGAGAATGCTGACATGTTCCCTTTCAACTCCAATTGATGTATCCCACAGTAAACAACTCATTTCAACCATAATAAAATGAAAATTTTTGACATGTTTCCTTTCTCCTCAGGCCGATTCAATTGAGGTATGACCCTATAAAATTTAGCCTGCATCTTTCATGCAGTTATACAAGATAATAAATTGAAGTTTATGATATTGAATTAATGTCGCGATTACCGAAACTAGTATCTCGTTTTTCTAGAGAAAAAATGTTGTGAGAACGCAGTTGTCAATAATGCAGGAAATGCATCACAGGTCTTTGAAAAACGGCAGTATGGCACATCTATAAGACTTCAACTTCTAATGTTGTGACCACCTAACTCAAGGTGGCTTCCGAACCATCAGGAAGCGATTTTTCAACTGATAAATGATATTTAGAAGAGTCGGCTCTTAAAGCGGTAACCCTTACAACGGGATTAGCAGGTGCATGAATCTTAACTCATAA
The DNA here is from genome assembly GCF_014356525.2 of Nilaparvata lugens. NCBI lineage: Eukaryota > Metazoa > Arthropoda > Insecta > Hemiptera > Delphacidae > Nilaparvata > Nilaparvata lugens. Next base: position 39,464,664 of record NC_052513.1, on the reverse strand, counting down.
ACAATAGTTTCTCTTCGCGACCACGGAGCTAACAGTTTCCCATAAATTTGAATAATTGTAGAATATTGTTAATTGTATTGTAGTGTTTTGTTTCAATGTGGAAGTTAGTGAAGAATTGAAAAGTCGCACATAACCTTTTTTTGGACAATTTATTTTATGAAATTGGAATGAAAAGGAGTTTTGGACTGTAGTCTGTTTCTTTGTCCTTAAGTTGATTGTAAATGATGGATGAATAAATAATACGGCAATATGATTAAAAACAGATTTTCATATATTCTTAAAATATATACTTTATTATTGGGCTAATAAAAGTGCCTGATAATCATACTATAGAAATATTGTTGGAAAATGCCATTATAATAATAACGATGCAACTGTTTCATATGGATTCTAAACCATCAGGAATGTGATCCTGTTGAAATATCATTTTTATTGGTTAAATAATTTATTAGTTGATAATTTTTATTAGTTGAATGTGATAAGACCAAATACTTGAGATTCACTTGAGTACGTTTGCAAAAAGTATTTTAATACAAGAATTAAAACTCACCAGAAAATGTGAACGACAGTAATTGTTGTTAATATAACTCACCTGCAAAAAATAGAATCTATTAGTTAAATTGCATTTAAATTGGGTATTTTCTTCAAGTTTGATCAAATGTCCAATATTTATAGTAACTTTAAAATCAATACATGATTTTCATGATGCACAAAATAAAAATATGGTATTAATTTGATAATTTCTACTCTTCAAAATACAATAATAGTAAAGCAATGGAATATATTGTCAACAAAAACTAGGAAATGGCTTTGAAAGCTGAAACTAGTTAAACTAGTTGTTGTGTTTTAATATAAGTTCTATAAATGAAAAAGTTTTGACAAAAGGGTACTCTGAATTTCTTATAGTCGACAAAAATGCCTCCTGGGGAGTAAAATGCATTTCTCATTTATCATCAGAAAGTAAGTGTTTTTTTCTATAATATTTGAGTAGAAACACAGTGTATAGACTCTAGACTACAAAAAAGTGATTACATAGTGTTTCGTAATGGAAAACAACATCTAACTTATTTCAATAAAGTTATAATTTATTGTTAATCATGAGTTTTTGACGTTTTAAAGGAATTTCTTGGCATGGTATATGGTTTCAAGCCATGAGTAACTTGGCACAAAACAGCTACTCAAAATCTTTAAATGAGGAATAAAGATGGAAGAAAAAATTGCATTGATTCATTTAAATGAAAAAGATATTCCAAAATAATGATACACCGTGATATGAAATTGGAAAAACACAATTTCAAACAGAGTTCAGATAGTGCAGAATATTATCAAACAAATTATAGATCCTTTTTTCCAATTTCTTCTGAATAATCAATGATGAAATACAATATTATATGATAAAGAATGAAAATCAGAGGCAGATAGCTCTACTTTTTATATCTATACAAGAGCAAACAGGTTTCAGTTCCGTATACATTCTAGATTAGGTAGCTTTATGAATAAATCTTCTATTGAATTTCATCAATTAACATGACAGAACATGTTTTTTTCTTTGTAATTCAGCTAAAGATAAGTTATATTGTAATATATGGATGAAAACGGAAAATAATACTGGTATTTTATTTAAATAATTTTATGACATCCAAAGCTCTCAAAATGAGATAATAGTAGGCCTATTGAGGAATAAACTAGAAAATAGTTCAACAAGATAGAGAATAGGAAAAAGTTAGTTCACTATTTTTGTTAAGAATACCGGTACCGTATGTAAAAATTAAAATTATTAAAGTAGGTACCCGGTTTTCAACTTTATTACACACAATAATATGAAATAGAGTAAAAAATGTGTAGGGCCTACTTTTATTTTCTTAATTTTTACATACAGTAATAAGAAGTGGACATAAATAAAGGTATTTATAATCAATATTAAACATTTATTCAATGCTGCATATAATAAAATCACCTCATAGTTAATTATTTAATAATTCGCTATAAATCTTATTTTAATGAATGAAAACAATAATATTCTCAGCCTCATTTTATGAATACTGTAGCCTGAACATTAGATGTTAATTAAGAAAAATGTTAATTAGGCATTATAGAATATAATTAACATGAGTGAAAAAGCTAAAAATGAATATCAGTTCAGCAACAACTTGTATTAGTAAATTATCATGCGTTAACGTATCACCGTACTACCGTAAACAGTACTTATTTATCAAATGTTAATAAAATATTCATGAACAAAACTGGAAAATCAGTACTATATTTAACATTCGAATGATTTCTACACATCTCACCCAACATTTTATAGAATCAAAAGATTCAAATGGAACAGTAACACGCCGTCTTCTATAGACCTCAAATCGCGCCCTACCGTATGCCGCTTATGCGCTAAATTTAGTGCGTTAAAGGTATAATAGGTATTAAAAAAAATTATATTTTTATAACAATATTATCTACTTTTTATTTTAGAAGGAATGTGTCTAACACAAGAAATTACTTACAAAATCATATAAAACAGATAAACAGACCGTTCAACCGAGATGTCATCTTGGAGACTTAGTGTAGGTTAGCTACAGTTACGGTATAAGACAACCAAATAATTTGAAGCTGTTTCAATTAGTAACAAATAATTATCTTTCAATTCATGAAAAATATTTTTAAAAGTTCAAAATGAACATTTCTTCTTTTATTCATAGTGAAACAGAATAAATTAAACATATTTTACGATTTCCGATCAGAAAAATACATAGAATGACAGCTTTACCGGCTTAGGTACCGCTAACAGTAAAAAACCAACACCTGTAGCTTCATTCAAAAGTATTGGTCTGTTTTATTACTGATTCAGGTTGGAAATCGGTTGAAAAATATAATTATAAAGACATTAACTTGAATTTTATTTTATAAAAAACAATTTCAATACAAAAGTCAAATCTGTGCAATTGAAAGTAAGCTTATGCTGAACTGGTTGGTTAGGTTATTCCGGTGTCATTATACTAGGTGAAAATGTTTATTGTTGATGGAGTTAACAAGTTTGAATTATTGAAATAGATGAATTATTACGATAAGATGACAATGTCAATTCTTTTCAGTCATGACAATGTGAAATTTTGTTATAAACATACCATTTTCTCTGGTTGTAATCCACAAAAGTCGGTGAGCTCGGCTGACAGATGAAGCCATTCTTTGTTCATCTCACTTAACATTGCATTTCTACGCAGCACTTTTTCTGAACATTTGGGATTATCCAAAGGTTCAAAAACTTTAACTTTACGCGGTTTTCTGCCCATTATTATTGGTAAAAAAAATCGAAAAGTACAGAGAAACACGACCGATACACAGGAAAGTTACAAGTTACAAGTACTGGCGCGAACTGGATGGCTGAGTTTGTAGCGAGCTCTCTGGTTTGTTCTTGCTACTAACAAGATGGCCGCCGTTTGGCGCTCGATTTGAAAATCCAATAACGTTATGGTGTTATGGTCTATGATCTCAAACATAATAATATAAAGTTTTCAACTACTTGAAACTGAAAAAAGTTTGATTTCAGTTTTTTGCATCAATAATAATAATATCCTTTTATGATTTTAGAATTCAAACTAAAGTCAGAAAGACACACCAAGTTAATATTTTAAACCGAAAAAGTCAGCTTCACTGTCCAGTTTCTTAAAAATACTACAGTATAAATATTACATATTATAGATGAATAATTATTACAATTTATGGTTTATGTTGGTTGAAATTTCCAATTTATATTTTTCTCAAGATTTTACCTGAGGCTGGGAGATAAAAATCTCTTGGTTCCGTTCTTAAGAAGTAATTCAGTTAACAATAGAAACAATAGATTGGTAGGTACAGAATAAAAAACTTTATCTGATTATATGACGATTAGGCTATATTGTATGAGAGAGATGAAATAAGTATTGAGATAACATAAATAGGTATCAATATATCTATTATCAATAAAATACATCTTGTGAAACATGATATGAAATTATTATCAAATTTTTATCTTTAGTTTCTTTGTAAAATTTCATGTCAAAGTATAGAATAGAATAAAGAATTAGAAGCATTTTCATGTAGGTAATTCAAAAAAAAGTTTCGTGCTTCATAAGTCAGTGAAAATGTGATGGAATTTGAACGATAAATCTGAATAATGAACAATATAATAAGAGTATAGTAGGCCTAGTGAATATTAGTATAGTAGGGATCTAAGTAAGACAAGCAGAAAAAGAGTAAAATTCAGATTGAATGAAATGAAAAGAATGAATAATGAAAGCAGGTAATATCAGTTTTCATTTTCATCATGCAAGTTTTTCCATGCAATTCTATTTCACGATATTATTTTTTAGCATGAACTAGATTATTTTCCGTACAAAAACATTACTACAGGTAGAAAAGAGAAACAAAAGTATATCGAAAGAAAAATGAATAACTTTTTGTGTAGTTGAGAAGTTGAAAAATTGAATAGGGTGAGTAATCCTGATAAAATAGGGTTATTGAATAATGTATTGTTTACACATATACATAATACAACTTGTACATAAAAGACTTATTGACATGGGCTAGTTTTAAATTAATAAATCAAAATAAAATCTTATAGCACCCTTTATTTTTAAAAAAAACTTTAAAATAGTTGAACAACTAGTTTCGGTGATATTAAACCATCGTCAGGTTATCCTTATTATAATCAATAAGAATAAGGTTATCCTGACGATGGTGTAATATCACCGAAACTAGTTGATCAACTATTTTGAAGTTTTTTAAAAAATAAACGGTGCTATAAGATTTTATTTTGTTTTATTAACTTGTACATAATACAAATAATGCAACTTGTTTTCAAAAGGTTCAGAAATGTATTAGAAATATTCATAATAGATAATTCCTTCTTCTACAATCCAAAGAATATAATAAAGAGAAAAATGTTATTATATTTAAGGGATTTTGATATCAATAAGAATAATGTATTTTAATTTGAATTCAATGTACTGTGGCTGTTTATTGTTGTGTTATTTGTGCCTTGTTTTTATTGTGCAGTACTGTACTGTGTTGTGTGTCTAGTTCTAATTCTGTTTCAACTAAAAATCGGCGATGTTAATTATTATTGTATTTAGGGTTGAATTTACATAGTAGAAGAAAAATCAACATGAATACAAACATAAAATATACAAAAATATGTAGTGTTATTATACATTTATGTGTAATACTGCACACATGTATAACGGGCTGCGCCTGTTGGTACCTATACCCCAATTATAAAAAAATGTATCATTGACTCAATAAATGGAATATGAATTCATATATTGAATAAAGAATTTTGAATAAAGAATTTTTTTATATTCATAGATAAAAACTATATCTAATAGTAGAAGGTCAAATAATACTGTCTCAGACTTCCTTCAAAAGTAACTAGCACATCTCTGAGGCACAATGCAATGGTTCAAATGAGGCATCACACATATTGAGGATGAGTAAAAGACTGTGAGGTACATTTTGAAAGGATGAGTGAGTTACAACTCAAGCAGGATTAGTTGAGGTATCGCATGCTAAATTAACATCCATTTATCCGCTACTGTTTGAGAGAGAGGAAGCATTTGACATGGATGGTTGGATAGAAGATAAAGACCACCCACTTCTCTATCCTTCTTCTACACGCTGATTCTATTTATCTCCTTCTCTTTCTCCTCTAATTCAACCTCTAGTGTCGAAAAAGCGATAAGGGCAAACCGAGATAGTTTGGGCACAGAAGAAGGAATGGGGAAGAAGGAATGGGGAAGAAGGAACGAGGAAGGATGAAGAAGGAACGGAAAAGAAGGAACGAGGAAGAAGGAACGAGGAAGAAGGAACGAGGAAGAAGGAATGAAAAAGAAGGAACGAGGAAGAAGGAACGAAAAAGAAGGAACGAGGAAAAAGGAACGAAAAAGAAGGAACGAGGAAGAAGGAACAAAAAAGAAGGAACGAGGAAGAAGGAACGAAGAAGAAGGAACGAGGAAGAAGGAACGAGGAAGAAGGAACGAGGAAGAAGGAACGAGAAAGAAGGGATGAAAATGAAGGAACTAGGAAGAAGGAACGAAAAAGAAGGAACGAGGAAGAAGGAACAAAAAAGAAGGAATGAGGAAGAAGGAACGAAAAAGAAGGAACGAGGAAGAAGGAACGAAAAAGGAGGAACGAAAAAGAAGGAATGAGGAAGAAGGAACGAAAAAGAAGGAACGAAAAAGGAGGGACGAGGAAGAAGGAACAAAAAGAAGGAACGAGGAAGAAGGAACGAAATAGAAGGAATCGGGTAGTAGGAACGAAAAAGAAGGAACGAGGAAGAAGGAACAAAAAAGAAGGAATGAGGAAGAAGGAACGAAAAAGAAGGAACGAGGAAGAAGGAACAAGGAAGGAGGAACGAGGAAGAAGTAACGAGAAAGAAGGAACAAGGAAGAAGGAACGAGGAAGAAGGAATGAAAAAGAAGGAACGAAAATAACGAACAAGGAAGAAGGAACGACGAAGAAGGAACGGAAAAGAAGGAACTAGGAATAAGGAAGAGTAAGTTTTTACTCTGTGGTTTGGAGCAGCTATATATAGGTAGGTATACATAAGACCTGAAAGTGAATAGTTCAGGGTAGCTATACACAGGTATACGATTTCCCAACATCTCTCTCCTTCTCATCTGTCTTTATGTTGACCTCTCTCTCTCTCTCTCTCACTGAACTCAACCCTTCTCCCTTTAATGGAGACCATCCAAATTCCACCTCAGGAAGTGCTGATCGATCAGTTCCAACTCCAATTTGAGTTCTCTTTTCATTTCACTTTTCAACTGAGATCTTCTTCTTGTTCTCTTTTACTCAATATTCCCCTCTTCCTTATTTATTTCCAAATCTTTTCCTTGTTATCTCCTCCCATTATTACCTCCACCCCACCCACTAACCCAATTTTACTTCAAGTTCAAGTAATCTGATTTTGGATGTGAAGTTGTAATTTTTATATTTTTTTTCCAAATGGATATTGTCACAGATACACAAACTTTGTTTTGTTGTCTGTGATATTGTGTAATAACATTCTTGTTCTAGTGTAAGTGGAGCTAATATGTACCAATATAAATACAGTTTATATGTACTTATAATAAATACATATCAAGTTCACTCAAGTAGTAAACCAATTAAGGCAGAGTGGTAGAGAGGACTGAAAAGAAAGTCCTAACTCCGCCTAAAAAATAATATTTAAATTTTATGAGGTTTTTTCTCATTTGAATAAACCAGTACCCTTATTTCTGTCTCTTCAAAGACTTCACATGTTTTGGTCAAAACTTGCTGTGTCTTAAAAAAATAGAAGAAGGATTCGTTCATTCAAAAAAAGCTCTAACCATTTAGAAAAATAATTAATATAATAGATAAAATATAGTAGAAATAAAGTTTAAAGTTTTGAGAAATCTACATGGAACAAACAATAGTTGTTCTACTCACTTTAAATTACCAGCAATGATTGAACGGGTAGCATTGGGTTGTCGCTGTCTTCTTCTTCTTCTTCATCATCTCCTGCCTCCTTCTTCTTCTTCTTCTTCTTCTTCTTCTTCTTCTTCTTCTTCTTCTTCTTCTTCTTCTTCTTCTTCATCTTCTTCTTGTTAATTTGAATTCAGCAACATGAGATTACTCACACACTTTCAACTGTCAGCATTCATTTTAAGGGCGATACCATATTGGGCGTTTTTGACAGACGCCAACCAATTCAGCCAATCGGATAGCTTCCTGCCCTGCCGACCTGTCTGAAAACACCGTTCAAAAACGCCTAATATGGTCTCTCCCTAATTGTAAGAATTGCTGCCAGCTCAAATCTCTCTATAGTGAATAATTAATCAGTGCGCCTCTATTCTGTCTGTATGCTAAAAAAGTGCTGGGAAGCCCTTCTTCAAGAAACTACCACAGCTGAAGAATTCCTTTATTGAATTTGGTCCTGGAATAAATTGGACTAGGAATGGAGAAAGGTTCTAAAAGTAGAATTGAGTACCGGTGGAGAATTTATGCAAATTACTGTGGAGAGGCAGAATGGGCTACTCGTTACTAAGTCTGATTTACCAGTTACTCGTTACTGTTACTAGTTACTCGTTACTAGTTAAGATTCAAGATTCAAGATTCAAGATTCAAGATTCAAGATTTCTTTATTGCGAAAAAACATTTATATACAAATGCATAGCATCGTCATAATAAATTTAACATGGTAAATAAAGGGTATTTACATTCATAGAAATAAAAATTTAAACACAAGCATACAAACAGCAAACAAAAATACCCTCAAATTAAAAACTCCTCTTTTCTATACGGGCATTTTTCTATTAAAATATTTCTCATGGTTCTCTTAAATTTACCCACTTCTAGCTCCTTCAAATGTGCAGGAAGCTTATTATAAGCTCTTATACCAAACTCCTTAAAGCAGTTCAATGTATTTGCATAATTGCACTGGTTCACTCTAAGAGATTCAGAATTTCTTGTGTAATGGTTGTGAACGTTGCTATTTACAGAAATACTTGCTAAATTAATTTTCACATACATAAGACATTCAAGAATGTAAATAGCTGGTACTGTCAAAATGTTGAATTTTCTAAATAAATCCACACAATGAAAACGACTATTCACATTAGCAATAACCCTTACTGCTCGTTTCTGTAACACAAATAGTTTCTTTACATTCGTATCATTACCCCAGGCAACAACACCATAATACAAATGAGAATGAAGATAAGCAAAATACACTGAAATTAAAACACTCTTATCAACAATGAACTTCAATCTATTCAATATAAAAATTCCCTTCGATAGTTTGCCACATAATATTTTGATGTGTATGTCCCATTTTAAATTGCTTTGAACTGTTATACCAAGAAACTTTGCATTGTCAGGTTGTAATCTAAATCCAAATTCCAAAAGTTGAGTTTTGTCCTTATTAAGACACAATGAATTAGAAGCTGTCCAATCTTCAATTATCTCATTAACCGTATGCAAGCTACCAGAAAGACTATTATCTTTTATTTGAACAGCTAAATCATCAGCAAACATAAAAGGTTTTACATTTTTACAACTGATTGCTGCAGGAAGATCATTAACGTATATAATGAAGAGGATAGGGCCAAGTGTGGAACCCTGTGGAACACCTGATGATACTTTTAAATAATTAGAAAAACAGCCATCGTAGAAAACAGTTTGATATCTATCACTCAAGTAAGAGGCAATTAAATTGGTTGACATATCATCGAAACCATAAAATTTGAGCTTTTGTAATAGGATGGGATGAGATATTGTATCAAAAGCTCGGCTCATGTCATAAAAGCTGCCTAGCAGATTACACCTCTCATCAATGGAATAGATACAGTTTTCCATGAATTCAGATATAGCTGTATTTGTGCTTCTATTAGGTCTGAACCCAAGGCCGTACCCAGGGGGTGGGTCACAGGGGTTGGGACCCCCCCCCGAAATTTTCTCAAAAATAAAAATTTTCATGTACATGGGAACTGAATTTCTCAAGTAGGCTATTATTTAATTATTTTCATAGGTAAATAAAGAAAAGTTCAAAGTTGAAAACAATTTCTAGTTAAAAGTACGTTACATACACAATTTTGTGGTGCATTAAACGATGCTAAGTCTATTTGTATTGTCTTTTAATTTTCCTATTTACCACAGACCACATAACGGTGGAAATTATATTAAAGTTATCTTTCACATACGTAGCTTATTTAAGGCTGATCGGTACACTTTTTTCTTATTTAATTGGATAATCATTTTCAATATAATTGTTAAGATCATTATAAGAGTGAGAAAAAGTGGCAACTGAAATTTTCAAGTGGTCTAATAAGCGAGTTATGGGTTGTTGAAGTGCTAAACTCCGTTTTCTTTCCAGATCATAAACGGTTTCGAATTTTCCATTGGAGTTTTTCTTCTAATACATTCAGTATATCATTGGCTTTGTTCTAATATGCGTTTTTCGCGATTTATGGCAAAATAAACAAGTTATCGAATTTACAAAAAATGTTAATTTTTACTTTCCTTGCCCTATTACCATAGGTAAGGAAAGTATTGCTTTCCGAAAAAAATAAGGTTCCCCAATTTCTAAATTTCTATACGTTTCAAGGTCCCCTTAGTCCAAAAAAGTGGTTTTTGGGTATTGGTCTGTATGTGTGTTGTGTGTGTGTTGTGTGTGTGTGTGTGTGTGTGTGTGTGTGTGTGTGTGTGTGTGTGTGTGTGTGTGTATGAGTGTATGTGCGTCTGTGTACACGATATCTCATCTCCCAATTAACGGAATGACTTGAAATTTGGAACTTGAGGTCCTTATACTATAAGGATCCGACACGAACAATTTCGATCGAAAGCAATTCAAGATGGCGGCTGAAATGGCGAAAATGTTGTCAAAAACAGGGGTTTTCGCGATTTTCTCGAAAATGGCTCCAACGATTTTGATCAAATTTATACCTGAAATAGTCATTGATAAGCTCTATCAACTACCACAAGTCCCATATCTGTAAAAATTTCAGGAGCTGCGCCCCATCTATGCAAAGTTTGATTTTAGATCCCAATTATCAGGCTTCAGGTACAATTTAAACAAAAAATCTCAAGTGGAAAAGATTGAGCATAAAAATCTCTACAATTAAAGTTTAGTATATTCTCAACTAAAATGAAAATAAGCTTGATGTTCGAGAAAATAAGATTATTGAATTGCAAACTGTTGGCAACTGTTGATTCTATAAAATCATTCACTATGAAGAGATAGCAGACCTCGTGTGTCTGCTGCGTTATTGACCTGTCACCAGCTGGCTTAGATCTTTAAATAGTAGACTTGAGTTGCGCGGGAACACTACCGTCAGGTGATCATTTTCATAACGGCAAGGAAAGTTGTGTGAGTGCGCCACACCAGATTTTTCATTTATGAACGATATGGGGAATAATCTTTTTTAGTTTGGAAAGATACATTTTTTGAATTTTTAAGAGAAGTTCTGTTAATATAGTCGAAACCGTTCATGATCTGGAAAGAAAACGGATTTAGCAATTCAACGACCCCTAACTCCCATAACTCGCTTATTAGACCACTTGAAATTTTCAGTTACCACTTTTTCTCACTCTTATAATGATCTTAACAATTATATTGACAAAGATTATCCAATTTTAATGAAAAAAAAGTTTACCGAATAGCTTTAATGCCATGAGCACTTTTTTGAGCCAGCCAGAGAGAACAACAAATGGCTTTGAATGGAAATGGTCCAAGCGGCAAGCCCATCAAAGCTTCGTTTTGTCAATAAAAACATAATGGTCTGAAAAAGGGTTATTTTACAATTTTTAAAAGGGTTTATTGGGCCCTTCGGATCACAATGTATGTTAGGACCCCGCCTAGAATCACAACCCCCCCTAAAATTTTTTTCTGGGTACGGCCTTGTCTGAACCCAAATTGACTATCGGAGAACAGTGAGTTATTTTCAAAGAACTCAACAATCTGACAATACAAAATAACCTCAAAGATTTTAGAAATAACTGGAATGATAGAAATTGGTCTAAAATTATTATACTCACTTGCAGAACCTTTCTTGAAAAGAGGAACTACTTTGACAAATTTTAAGCTATTAGGAAAAACGCCATCAAGAATACAATCATTAAACAGAGAGCTTAGTACCTCACAAATATGAGGAGAAGCCAGTTTCAACAAATGAGAATTCAAGCAATACACATCAAGGCAAGCACTATTCTTTAAGGAAAGTATTACACTATGAACCTGCTCAACACTCGTAAGATTAAAAGAGAAAGATGGTTTTGAATTTGAAGAGTTTGGCAATGAATTTTTGTAATTGTCAAGATAATGAAAAACGTCATGGACAGGATCTGCTATTGAACGCAATTTTTTATCTACACTGTCAATAAAAAAATCATTGAATCCATCTGATGTATGACTAGATATTTTATCACCTTTAGCCACTTCATTCCTATTTAAATTTTCTCTGACTATTGACCACAATTACCTTGGTTTATTTTTGGCACGCAAAATACGATTGTTATTGTAATCGAGTTTAGACTTTTTTACCATCTTTTTAAAAGATCTTTTCAACTGATTATACATGCTTTTATGAGTGGCAGAACCGGAAATCTTATAGAGGTCGTACATAAGTAAGCATTGTTCCTTTATATTTTCAATCTCTTCAGTGTACCACAATAGTTTTACTGGAGGACATCTGCCACTTTCTACACATCTGATGGGAAGAGCTGCATCAGCAATACAAAGAAATTTATTTAAAAAATGAGCAAATTTATCCTCAATACTATTGAATGCATAAACATCTAACCAATTAGTTCTTGCAATTATTGATTCAAATCTAACAATATTAGAGTAATTAAGTGGTCTGACAATTCTTTTGGACTTATTATTACCTCTTGAAGATTCTGAAGCTGTATGATCAGTCACATCAAGTTGGCAGCTAAGCACTAAAGCAAAATGATCCGAGACAATCATCGACTCAACCTTTGCTGAGATAATCCTTTCAAAATGAATTGATGTGGCAATATTGTCAATACACGTCCCCTCACAATGAGTAGATTCACCTGGTCTAGTAACTTCATTGATTGTTAAATTGAGATTGAAACTTGACAGCAAATTTTTAAAGACCATACTGTTGTTAGAATCCATCATCAAATTTACATTAAAATCCCCACAGAGGATAATGCTAGCATTGGAAAAATTAATGCTATTTAAAACATCAAGCATGCCGAAAAGCGTCTCTGTGAAAGCCTCGAAATTACTCGCCAAAGGTACACGATATATTTCAATGCAAATAACATTATATTGTTCAATCAAAACAGCCGAAATCTCACAAACCCTATCGACGGATAATTCAACCAAAAATGGAACTTCAACTGCAATTAAGGATGACTTTACACAGATCTGAGTTGGTAGTCTGCTGATGGTATTGTGGTAGGCTAATAAATTAATTACTTCAACTGTTTTAAATACTAATTAGAGTCCTCTTATTCTCTAAGGAGTCTTGAATTTATTGATTCACCATAATTTTATTTCTCTCATCGAATTTTCTATCACTTTACCAAATTCTTGGGGAGATGTTGTAAATTCCTCTAGTTTTGTTTTTTATATATTATTTGGCTGGTTAGGGTTTTTAACTTTATTCTGTGCATATTTAGGCATCAAGTTGTATGTGTGTAAATTATCTGCTGTAACGGTAGCACAACCCAAGATACATATAATCGATAGTTAGGAGTTATATAGTTACTTTTTGATAGATTAACTGTTTTATTGTTTTTTTTTGTCCCCCTCTTGACTACAGACTCAGGGACGAGTCTTTCAGCGGGATGGGTGATGTGTCACCTGGTCATATGGGACATTATATGATCATATATGTATCTCATATTGATCAGGATTTTAGAGTTTTATTTTACGAAAAGTTTAATGAACGGTGTTTCTGCCTTTGAACAGTTTTGTCATCGACAGAAAGATTGTTTATTTCACTTGTTATCAAAATTATTGTAGTTTCTCTTTTGTTTTTCATAACAAACGTGCTGGCTTGTGCGACGGATAAAAATATGTATTTGAAATGGCTTCATGTTTGGCATTGACTGAGTTATATATTAATACCCAAAATTTTACTAGTGTGGTGTGTGTGAGCTCGTTCGTTAGGACTGTGAGTAAAGTCCGGCTGTTCTGGTGAAGGGGATAGATTTTGTTCTTGTTTTATAATACAGTTTTCCTGTCACAGTTCGGGCAGTTTAAAGAGAATTGTATTATTGAATAAGAAGGGATCTGAACCCACTTCATTAGATCAGTTTTTTTATTTTTCATTAATAATTAACGTCGCGATTAACCAGTGGATGCCAAATTGGGGGCCATTATCATAAAAGGTAGGTGACTACTGAGTCATTGTTTTAATTTTTCCATAACCACAACAAATTTAATCTTCACTAGCAGCCAAGCGAGTAGCCCTTGAAATATTTCATATATTTATTGTTATTTCATAATTTATAATTATAATTCTAATTTTTTTGTACAAATAATTTATTGTTTTGTTTTAATTATCAAAACCAGTACGATCATTTCTTGTTTTCATTTCCCCACCTTTACATACTCGGTGTAGGCACATATTGCTTACATATTTGGTGGAGGTTTATCCTGCCGTCCAGATTCGTGTTTACATAATTGGTGGAGGTTCATTTCCCCCCCTTTACAGTAGATATCTCATGATATAGGGCGTTTATGTCGCAACTTTTACTGTTATCTGAAGCCGATTACTGTCGATTTTTAATGTTTTGATCGGGTAAGAGTGTATGAACGGCACAATATGAGAGATTGCCAGCGTCATAAAGCTTCACAGGAGAGAACTACGTGGACTATCAGCTTGAGATAACAGTAAAAGTTGCGACATAAACGCCCTGTTATCTCAAGCCAATTACTGTCGATTATTGTCGATTTTTACTGTTTCGACCAGGTTAGAGTGTATGAACGGCACAATATGAGAGACTACCAGCGTCATAAAGCTTCACAGGAGAGAACTACGTGGACTATCAGCTTGAGATAACAGTAAAAGTTGCGACATAAACGCCCTATACCATGGGATATCTACTTACGCTATTGTTTCTCTATGATAGCTATCTCAAAATAAATAAACGTTTTCAATATTCTCCTTGAACAAGTATCACTGACAGCTGTGTATTTTCCCCTCTAACATTTCAAAAGCAAACAACTGAAAGTCACTCATTCGTTTCACATTAGATCCTATCCCAAGCCTAATCTACGTGCAGCAGGTAGAGTTCACCATATATATGAGACAGTGATGAGCCAGCCATATATATGAGCCATATATATGAAGCAAGCTTTCATATCAGCCAAGTGGTCTTACAATATTCATGCATAGAAAACTCTCAAACTGTCTCTTCGCGTACCTTGGCTTACAAGAGATCAGTTCTGGCATGAAGTATACATCTCGGATTTCTCTCTTTCTCTTTCTCTTTCTTGCACTATCATTCTAGATCAATTCAGAACTCTCTAACTCTGTCTTGCTGTCTCTATAGTGAGGTCCACGTTATAATGGCAGTGTGTGATTTACAATGGTGTTGCTATCCTTGTCTATCGTTCAACAAAGCAGATGGCGCTATCTCTTTCTCGCTTTGCTCTGTTACCAGATCGTCTTTTAACAATGTAGAAATACAATCAATTAACAAAATATTTTGTCTTGATTATGAAAATTCATTATGAAATTATTGAAAATATAATTCCCAAAAAAATTAAGGTACCCTAATTTCATGTTTTCTATACGTTTCAAGGTCCCCTGAGTCCAAAAACATGATTTTTGGGTGTTGGTCTGTGTGTGTGTGTGTGTGTGTGTGTGTGTGTGTGTGTGTGTCTATGAACACGATAACTCCATTCCTAATTAACCGATTGACTTATTATTATTTTTTTTTCTTCTTCACCACCTCCTCCTGTCTCCTTCTTCATCACCCTCTTCTTCTTCTACTCCTCCACCCCCTCATCCTCATCATCCACCTCACCTACTCCTCCCTCTATTTTGGTAGAGAGTTAGTGGGGAGGATATTTTTAATATTCTTTCCGAAGAATGGACATTGATATGTCCAAAGCTCCGCCAATTTATGTAGATGCACAACAATATCATTACCTATCTATAGTTATTATATTACAAATTACTTTTTCATATCATATACAGTTCAATAATTATTTTCTTAGTCTATATTATGCAAAAACATTTATAATTTTGCTGTATTGTAAGCTATTGTATATAAGTGTATAAGCCAGTATATATTGTAATCTACATAAATACTCAATCAATCAATCAATCAATCCTTCTCCCCGTACTCCTCTTCCTTCTCCTCCTCCTCCTCCTCCTCCTCCTCCTCCTCCTCCTCCTCCTCCTCCTCCTCCTACTCCTCCTCCTCCTCCTCATCCTCCTCCTCCTAAACCTGATGTTTAGATCCGAACACCAAGTTAGTAAAGGCAAAGTGACTTTTCAGTTTGAACTGTGTCAGCATATTTTCACGAGTAACATCGATGCTTCCCATTCTAATAATGCTGACAGTTGTAAGTGAATCTCACCAGAGTAGAAATACCAGCACTGAATAAATGATAACTTCTTTTCTGCCGCTGGATGGAGGAGTATGATAACCCCAAACTCCACTCATTGCTCTACTTCTAACTCTCTTGCGAGTAATTTATTAATTCATCTTACAATTTACCGACGTCTCTTACTCCATCACACACTCTCTCTCACTTTCTCACTCTCTCTCTCTCACTTTCTCACTCTCTCTCACACACCTTCACTCACATTCTCTCACGCTTTCTCTCTCACTTACACCCTTACTCACTCCCTCTCTCCAACACACTCTCCCTCACTCTCTCACACTATCACCCTCACACTCTCTCTCTCTCTCACTCACCTTCTCAGTCGTTTCACTGAGTTGGCACTGCTCTCTTGCCCACAAAACTGACATCATTTTTCATCATAAATAATGATCTCTCATCTGTTGAAAAATAGCTTTGCGCTTTTTATCTTTTCTGAAACTGCAATTAGGAATACCTGCTTAGTTAAATGGTTCATTGAGACACAAAAATTAAGTGGCAGTTTTTGATGAGCACGTTCTTAACTTGAGATCCACGTTATAATGGCAGTATTTGATTAGCTTTGGTGTCTATCATTCCTTGTCTATCCTCCGACAAAGCAGATAAAACTATCCTTTTCTAGGCCCACAACGCTGCTAGATCGTTTTCTCACAATGTAGAATAGTTATTTGTATATCTAGAGTGAAAAGTGCTGTTTTTTCTCCCTGAGGGAAAAGTTTGAAGCCCGAGGCGAAGCCGAGGGCAACAATTTTCCTGAGGGAGAAAAAACATTTTTCACTCGTGATATACATAACATTTTTCCTCCACCTACATTTTTATAAAAACTGCTAATAAAATAATTTTTAAAAACGTATGTGACCAAACAATGTGTTACAACATAATCTAAAAAGTAAACAGAAACAGCTGGCTTGTAATCACAGTTCTCCTCCGACAGCACTATCTGTCGGCTAAAGTTGTAACAACAATGACAGCCAAAACTACAGCTATGATGAAGTTCCCGTTTCAAATTTGATTAGTTAATAAGTAATATTCGTTGGCTGATATTTTGAATAACATGGAATAAAAGAAAAAAATATATACATTTTTTTTAGTATAGTGATATGAAGTTTGTAATAATAGTTTCAGCATACAAACATAAATTTTATAAATCGATCAAATGTCTGGTTGAGGTATTGAATTTAGTTGGTTTAATGACTACTCTATATGCTTCCTAATCTGAGCTTAGACCTTCTGACCTATTCCAAATGTACGTATTTAAAATAGAGATGCTTTCCATGTTATTTAAATGGAGTCACTTTTACTCCCTAGGGATTTTTTCTGTTTTTTTAGTACCGAGAGCAAAAAAGTGACACTTTAGTATCATGTTTCAGGGAGTAAAGTAAGTACTTTTGACAGTAGGTGGAGGAAAATATAATTAATTAGCAGACTAGGCCCACATAACAATGTAGAAATAATATCAGGGCACCGCGCTTCGCTCGTTATTTTTATTTATTGATAAACGGAACACAATTCTTTAAAATGATCGTGTTTATATTTTACAGCTGGCTATACGTCAGCTTATGAATTTCGGGGATGAGATATTTTGATTTTCCACAGACGCACTCGCTCACTCCCTTTTTTACTATCCACAGACGACGAAAGTCTCAGCTGTTTCTTCCAAGGATGAATTATCCTTTCAATGTGGTTCAGTGAGTTTTCCCAGGGATGAGACTCAGTGCAATCAAATTCTTATATCATAAACCTACTATGCTCCAAATTTTGTGAGAATTCTTAGAGCCGTTTTCTAGATCCGGTGGAATACAAACTTTATAAACATCTAAACATATAAACAGAAATTGCTCGTTTAATAGTATAGGATAATAAATTAGCAGAATATTTAATCTCAATTATGAAAATTTATTGATTATTCATTGAAAAACATATTTTCTTGGTGAATAAAATATGATTGAGTAGCAGGTAACCCGTGCACCGCAAGGGGCTAATTAAAAACTTGATAAACTGAAAACTTGACCTACTGGAATCTTGAAGAATTTAAAACAGGCCTATAACCATCCTCGGTAAATTACGAATCTATAACCAAAATTTCAAGTTAATCAGTTGAGTAGTTCAGACGTGATGAAGCGTCATTTGTGAATTTCCTATTCTGTATGTGCAAAAGCCAATAATTCCTTCCTTTATCATAGTACTAGCCGTCAGGCTCGCCTCGCTCGCTATATCCGTCTAGCCAGGGGGCTCCGCCCCCTGGACCCCGGCTGGGTCGTCCAAAAATGAGATTAGCGGGCTCCCTTCGCTCGCCTGCATTTTTCATTATTTGAGCATGCTTCATTCCATCAGAAAGTCAAAGTACTGAGAAAACGCAGAAAAGCTGAGAAAAACGTTGATTTTGGGCGTATCTTTGATGAAATATTAAAATCACCTCGTCACTAAAAGTTTAGACCATAGCTAAAAACCTCTGTACCAAATTTGAACATTTTCTGTCTATTACTTCATGAAAGAACTGAGAAAACGCAAAAACCGTTAATTTTGGGCGTATCTTTGGCGTTATTGCAAATTCCTTCTAACACAACACTATTAAACCCTAGCTCAGCTTCTATACTAAATTTTAAAAATTTCTGTTCATTTGTTCTCAATAAAGCTGAGAAAGCGCGAAAAAACGTTGGAAAACGTAGATTTTGGGCGTATCTTTGGCGTTACTGCAAATTATTACTAACACAACATTATTACACCATAGCTGAGCTTCTTTACCAAATTTGAAAATTTTCTGTTCATTTTTTCTCGATAAAGCTGAGAAAACGCTGATTTTGGGCGTATCTTTGGAAATTTTTCGAAATCTGTTCTTAGTGCGCCTCTAAAGGGTCAACTGGACATACCTACCAAATTTGAACGTTTTTGGTCCGGTAGATTTTTAGTTCTGCGAGTGAGTGAGTGAGTGAGTGAGTCAGTCAGTCAGTCAATCAGTCAGTCAGTCAGTAAGTCAGTCAGTGAGTGCCATTTCGCTTTTATATATAGCACATAACAGAAGACACTTTAAAGTTTGTAATATAAATTAAAACAGGAGACACAAGACATAAATAGATTGAAAACACTTAGAAACGGAAATTTTCGGAAACTGAGATTCCTTCATCAACCGAGCAGTGAGTGGGTAGCCTACAATTTGAAATCAAACGGTCTTAACCACAGAGTACGCACGGAGAGTCAATTGTAGCAGCAGAGACCACAGATTACGTCAAAGAGATGACGGTTAAATTAATACGGTATTATTTAAAACAAGAATGAAGAGTGAGATAAAATGAGATACATCGTTATCAGCTATCCTCAATAGATGTCAGTGACAGGGCAGAGAATCGACAACGCTGTCCTCCCATCTTTCTCCACTGCCATAGTAACGTGGAACTCGCTATGGAGACTCCCAGAGGCAACTCAAAGATGACATGCTGCTAATGCAACGTGTGATAGCACACGCGTGGGAGTCACACACTCATCAATTATGATAATAATCATTGATTGGGGGGCTTGTTTGGTTGGTTGGGGGGGGGGGTTTCGGGGGCTGGATACCCCCGGGGAGAGCTTTGGGGTTTTCCATTCAGGAATTGACAGGCAGTGCAAGTGAACACCTGTGTGTTCTATTACTACAGCAGAACGATACGTATGCCATAAATCGTATGCCCATCTAGTATTAAGGTGCGTACAGATTTACGCGCCGCGAACATGAGCAATTCACTTTCAATCAGCTGATGCCAAGCTTTCTATATCTGTATTTTACCGTCTCTGTAAAAATACAGATATAGGTAGCTGATTAAAAGTGAATTGCTCATGTTCGCGGCGCGTATATCTGTACGCACCTTTAGGCGTATGTTTATGTTTATGTTTATGTTTTGAAGAGACGGATTCAAAGATCCAAAGGTTCAAAGAACCTCACACGTCAACCGAAGCTTTTGGAACACCTTTAGGCGTAAGTAATAGGTATCAGGCGTATGTTAAAAAATCCAGTGTGGCGCACTCACACAACTTTCCTTGCCGTTATGAAAATTGATCACCTGACGCTAGTGTTCACGCGCATCTCAAGTCTACTATTCAAAGATCTGAGCCAGCTGGTGACAGGACAATAACCCTGGATGCACACGAGATCTGCTATCTCTTCATAGTGAATGATTTAGTAGAATCAACAGTTGCCAACAGTTTGCAGTTGAATAATCACATTTTCTCAAATTTCAAGCTTATATTTTCAATTTTAGGTGAAAATGTTACTGGACATTTATTGAAGAGATTTTCATGTTCAATCTTTTCCACTCAAAATTTTTCGTTCAAATTATATCTGAGACCTGATGATTAGAAATCTAAAATCAAACTTTGCATAGATGGGGTGAAGCTCCTGAAATTTTTACAGATATGAGACTTGTGGCAGTTGATAGAACTTATCAATGGCTATTTTAGGAATACATTTGATCAAAATCGCAAAAAACCCGTTTTTTGACAACATTTTTGCCGTTATAGCCATATTGAATTGCATGTGATCGAAATTGTTCGTGTCGGATTCTTATAGTGTAAGGACCTTAAGTTCCAAATTTCAAGTCATTCCGTTAATTGGGAGATGAGATATCGTGTACACAGACGCACATACACTCATACACACACACGTGTGTGTTATCTCACACAAGTGAGATAAAAATGGTAAAGTAAGGGTGCCCAAAGTACAACGTTTATCAAATACTGTCATTACAACGTGGACCTACCTTACTATAGTAAGAGGATACAAAGATGATTCGGTAAAATCAGTGTTTCAAGGTTGAATTTAATGTGTTCATAGTTGTTGATTGTCAATAGATGATCCAGGAAATATGCTATGTACGATGAATCACACAGAATTCTATATTCTTTCCATCTACCATTTAGGATGATTATAAGCTAAGCTAAATTCAAAAAAAAAAATGTAAATTATTCTGACATTCTCCAGTAATTGATGAATGCAATAATATGCATAGCTCTCTTTCATGAGATGAATAATTTTTTCCAACAGTTTCTCAAAGATAGGGGAGTGATAATTTATTTATATAGGTCTTCTAAGAACCATTATCTACAGCTGGTACCAATCACCTACACTTCAACTCCTAACAACCGTTTTAATAACAGTAAACAATTTATCACATGGTGACCTGTTTATTACAGCTGGTAATTTTAGATGCTAAATCATATTATCACAACATGATCATCTTTCCGTTCTTCGGTAGCCGCTCGGCCGCCAATTTCGAAAACATAGGTCTGTAAAATGGATTAATAAATAATAATTATTAGCCCCCCTATAAAAATTTCTGGTCAGAGACCATCCCCAATATTCACACAACATATTCCCAAAAGTTTCATGCCGTTCTGTCAAGTAGTTTTCAAGTCTATAGGGGACAAAGAAACACACAAACAGACATTCATTTTTACTTTCCTTGCCCTATTACCATAGATAAGGAAAGTATTGCTTTCCGAAAAAAATTAAGGTACCCCAATTTCTAAATTTCTATACGTTTCAAGGTCCCCTGAGTCCGAAAAAGTGGTTTTTGGGTATTGGTCTGTATGTGTGTGTGTGTGTGTGTATGAGTGTATGTGCGTCTGTGTACACGATATCTCATCTCCCAGTTAACGGAATGACTTGACATTTGGAAAGGTCCTTACACTATAAGGATCCGACACGAACAATTTCGATCAAATGCAATCCAAGATGGCGGCTAAAATGGCGAAAATGTTGTCAAAAACAGGGTTTTTCGTGATTTTCTCGAAAAAGGCTCCAACGATTTCGATCAAATTTATACCTGGAATAGTCATTGATAAGCTATATCAACTGCAACAAGTCTATATCTGAGAAAATTTCAGGAGCTTTGACCCATCTATGCAAAGTGTGATTTTAGATTCTCAATTATCAGCCTTCATATACAATTTAAACAAAAAATTTCAAGTGAAAAAGATTGGGCATGAAAATCTCTGCAATTGATGTCCAGTAACATTTCCACCGAGAATTGAAAATAAGCTTGAAATCCGAGAAAATGTGATTATTAAATTGCAAACTTTTGGCAACTGTTGTTTCTATTAAACCATTCACTACGAAGTGATAGCAGACCTCGTGTGTTTCCAGCGTTTTTGGCCTATCACCAGCTGTCTCATATCTATGTGACCATGTGTGACCTCAGTAAAGCGTTCGATATTGTTGACCACAGTATATTGTTGTCGAAACTTTCTTACTATGGTGTTGGGGGTTCAGTTAATCGGCTTTTGATGTCTTATTTGACGGATCGCAAGCAGACAGTTAGTGTGGATGGTTGTTTTTCTCATGCGCGTGATATAGAGTATGGGGTTCCACAGGGCTCGGTACTCGGCCCGTTATTGTTTATCATAATGGTGAATGATATTTCTTTATACATGGAAAACCAGATTGTAAGCTACGCTGATGACACATCATTGTTCTCCAGTAATGTTGATTTGGAATTGCTGAGGACCCAGATGAGCAATGCCTATGAGAATGTATCGGCTTGGTTCCAGGCTAATTACCTTTCTTTGAATGAAGCGAAAACGCAGACAATGATTTTTAATCTGAGAAACGTGACGAATGAAATTGAAACCGTTAAACTCCTTGGTATAATGTTGGATTCCAAGCTAACTTGGACAAGTCACATTGATTGGGTGTGTGGACGACTCAGCAGGGTGGTGTTTCTGTTAAGACGACTGAAAAATCTTGTTCCTCATCAGTATTTGAAGATTTCATACTTTGGGTTTTTCCAGAGTGTAATGATGTACGGGCTTATTCTCTGGTGAGGGGCAGCTAATGTGGGAAGAATTCTATTACTCCAAAAAAAAGTACTAAGAATAATGACTGGTTCAGACTACTATGCGCATTGTCGTCCTCTTTTTAAATCACAACATATTATGACAGTGTTCAGTTTGTATGTTATGCTTCTTCTGATAAAAGTAAAAAATGAGTTGCATACTTTGAAGTGTAGATCAGAAATGCATAGGCACGACACTAGACAGAGTAATTATTTGGATGTTCCCTATGTAAGATTGAGAAAGTTGCAGTGTCAATCTGACGTTTTATCAATAAGAGCTTTCAATAGATTACCGCTGTGTTCCAGGAATCTGAGTATATCTGTTTTCAAAACAAAAGTGAAAAGGATGCTTTTAGAGAACCCACTGTACAGTGTTGGAGAGTTCTTTGATCTCCCTTGTGATGTTATAAATAATTTCTTCCAAGCTGACTGATATATTTATATAATTACGAGAATTGTTGTGTTATAATTATTGATTGATGTTTATAGGTATGTTGTAACCTGTATTTTTTTTTATATTGAGATGTTTATATGTGACATGGCCCACTGTACTATTTTAAGTATTTATCGGCTAATAAATATATTTCTATTTCTATTTCTATTTCTATGAGTAGTAGACTTGAGATGCGCGAGTACACTATCGTCAGGTGATCAATTTCCATAGCGGCAAGGAAAGTTGTGTGAGTGCACCACACCAGATTTTTATTCATAGATTGGATATAGTAAACATTACAATAGTAGTGAAAGAAAAGGCTATTGCACAAAATCTTTATTGAAGACAGTTTCTATATTATGGTTATATAGTTTCTGTACTACAATATTAATAAAAACAATATAAAACATGTAGTACCCTTCATTTTTAAAACATTATTTTTAAAACCTCTAAAGATATCAACATTTTGTTTTTATTAATTTTAATAGAGTAGCCCATATAAGTAAAGTGATTTCTGTACTACATATGAGCTCAACTAATCTATACTTCACACTTCACTCACACGAAATAATAATCGAAGTTAAGCCCTTACAAGGGATCCAATCTTAGCACTAAACAAGATGGAATTAGCTCAATTCCCAAACGGCTTCCTCATGTCTCAACTTTGATGGCTTAAGCTTAGCTACAGTGAAACTCACGTGACTCTGTCAGCCTAGATAACATGGACACTACCCCTTCAAGCAGTGCCGACAGTTTGAACTGAATCCTAGTGTGGGAGAACCCTTTGTGACCAAGTGATGATATTATAAAGTTTACAACTACAGTTCACTGGTTGTTGCTTATAAGTGCTTGATAAACTAAACCTGATCAAACTTCAACACTAATTTATCAAACTTTGCACAAGTTTGAGGCTGTTGTTTCAAATGAGACGGATAACATATTGATGAGTTACAAGTTTCAGCACAAGAGCTAAAAATCTACTTTGTGAAATAATAATAGTGAGTAGGTTTTTGATTTTGTATTCAAATTTTTCAAATAAGTGTAATATTTTTTTAATTTATTGTGATACATTGTGTGATTCATTTAGAGTATAACATCAACCTACAAAATTTTCAATTCATTATTCCTGGACCGAAAAACAAGTGACGAAGCAGTGTGTGACTACATAACCTTAACTTTTGGACAACATTAGCATTTTATCAACATTTTTGGAGAGAAATAGTACAGGCTCAGCCTAGTTTTTCCTCCAATGTCATAATTGTATTATGATTATAGTGTTTTATACAATAAATGAATAATAAAATAAATAAAAAAAAAAATGAATGAAATAATCATATTCGTATGGCTTTTAATAGGTGAGGAGTCCCTGACGGAAGTTCCACCTCGCCTGAATATATCATTTGAGCCGTCAATGGGCCTTATGACTGTCATACTTCAGCCAGGACCGACAGTGTCACGTGCTCATCCGATAACACGGATTACTTTGTAAAAATAAATCAAATCAAGTTTTTATTCAATGATATCACTTAAATATTGCATTATACAAATGATATTACAGATCATCGAAAACAATACTGTTTGCTTGAGAAAAATCTTGTCTGCAAACAGGAGTGAAATACATTCAGAACTCAACAAAAAATCTATAAACTCAAATGAGAATACTTATCTTAATTAAATTTAATTGAGAACTGAAAATTTTGTGAAGTGAACATCTACAAGACTTGAACTATTTCGGACTATGTGTAACCTTATCTAAATTTGGGAGAGGAATAGCACAAGGGTACCTTATTTTTCTCTCCCTATAATTTTGATAATGTACTTGTTGTATGAATCAATAGAGAATGAAGAGCCTGTTAAATTTTAATTATGATAAATCCACGAGAACCTATCAGAGAAGGTTTTTCTTAAGGTGCGTACAGACTTTCGCTGTGCTCCGCAACCGAACGTCACTCGAGCAGAGCGATTGATGATCGACCGGGGAGCAAGAGTGGAACGCGAGAACAGCTAACATCTCCCGTAACGTTCATGATCGGTGCGACTGCAGAGCGGGGGCGGAGCGATGGAGGAACGAGGGCGGAGCGTGCGCGGAGTGGGTTGGAGGCGCGTATATCTGTACGCAGCTTAAGAAGAAGGCTACTCTGAATGGTTATCGCGGCATTTAATCGTGATTAAAAGTTAACATAATTTTGTGCAACCGCATGTCAGAGGTGGCTTGATCATCAGTTTAGATGTATTTGCGTCCATTATTAAATAGTTTAACCAATTTATTCCCCTTTTTCTCAACTTCCCATCCTTTTCAGTTGGCTGGTTTATAGCAAGCCTCTCTCTCTCTCTCTCTCGTTTGTGGTAGAAAAATACGCAGTGAGCAGCAAAGTGGTTCCCGAGGAGGAGGTGAAGAAGGAAGAGGAGGAGGAGGAGGATGAGGAGGAGAAGGAGGAGGAATAGGGTGAGGATGAGGAGGAGAAGAAGGAGGAAGAGGTGGTGGATGAGGAGGAGTAGGAGGAGGAAGAGGTGGAGGATGAGGAGGAGAAAGAGGAGGAAGAGGTGGTGGATGAGGAGGAGAAGGAGGAGGAAGAGGTGGAGGATGAGGAGGAGAAGGAGGAGGAAGAGGTGGTGGATGAGGAGGAAAAGGAGGAGGAAGAGGTGGAGGATGAGGAGGAGAAAGAGGAGGAAGAGGTTGGGGTGAGGAGTAGGAGAAGAGGAGAAAAATGATAAGAATTTATATCGCGCAATGTGTTTTAGCTGCGCCAGCAGTAATAATATTTAAAAAGATGCGACATTCTTGAAAGCAACGGCTATTTTTCTCAAAAATATGCTCACTTTATTTTGCAGCTCACATTGTGTTAGTATAGTACTTCATTCACAGACCACTTCAGAAACGGAATTCCTGTTACTATCCCTCGGGTGTCATTCATATTGTCTACTATTTCAAATGTGCAATGTGCATTTCAACTTTTCTTTATGTGTGTTTATCATCTAAAACTATCAAACCATTTCGAATAATAATATTGACATTTAAAAGCCATAACCTCACCTCTCTAACCTTCAGTTTATAACATAATCAAACATTTCCTTTCAGGCCATGTTCATCTAGACAATTCGAGATCTGGCAGATCTGATGAACCCTCCCATCCCTCCACTCACAAAACTAGTAAGGCCGGCTTCCGAGCTAGGGGTTTAGCCAAGAGTCAGAAAATTAGCTCTACAAAACGGGGTGTAGTCGCAGTTTTTATAACAGTAGTCGCAGTTTTTATTTTCTCATTTCTATTATTGGAAACGTTTTTCCTCGACGAAATGAAACATTCCTAAATAATTCAAAATAGCTGAAACTTTTCACTATTTTCTCTTTATTTTATTCTGTGTTTAATTCTCTAGTTTTTTGAAATTTAATTCAAACGTGATTTCGACAATGACTGCGACTACGCCCCGTTTTGGAAAGCCAATTTTCTGACTCCAGATGTTTTAAGTCTACAACTTAGCTAAATCCCGAGCTCGGAAACCGGCTCTTAATTTCCTTGCAGAAGCCAATTATCATCCTATTATGAAGCTTCATTTAGTTGTTCTATGAGTACTGGAAGTGAAAGTTTGGTTATTTTGTTTCAAAATATATATTCATTCCTAGCCTAATAAAATATAACTCTTTTAAATACAAGTCTTGTACATGAGAAATAAAGAAAATTGAAATAAAAAAATCATTTACACTGTGTACAAAATTAAATTCACAAACAGTATAATTATTAGGATTCAGAAACTATAGTTCTTTTTAGTTCATTATTATTCATTATAAATATTTTGTTTCAAAATATATACGCGTTTCTAGTTTGATAAAATCTAACTCTCTTAAATACAAGTCTTGTACATGAGAAATAAAGAAAATTGAAGTAAAAAAATCATTTACACTGTGTGCAAAATTAAATTCACAAACAGTATAACTATCACGATACAGAAATTATAGTTACAGTATTTATAGTTCATTATAATTCTTCTGAAATTTGTAGTTCATGCTTCATATAATTTATTGAAAAAACTCAGTAACAGCGAGTAGGTTTGTGATTTTGTATTCAAATTTTTTAAATAAGTGTAATATTTCTCAAGCTTTTTATTCATTGTGATACATTCTGTGATTCATTTGAAGTATTATGTCAACCTTCAAAATTCATAATTTTTAAATCATTATTCCTGGACCAAAAATCAAGTGACGAAGCAGTGTGTGATATCATAACCTCAACCTTTGGGAAACATTAACAATTTATCAAAATTTTTGGAGAGAAATAATACAGGCTCAGCCTAGTTTTTCCTTCAGTGTCATAATTATTATATTATGATTGTAGTACATTGTACAATAAATTGTGCTATCCACATTCAATATAACAATCTATATATATAAAAGCGAAATGGCACTCACTAACTGACTGACTGACTGACTCACTCACTCACTCACTCACTCGCATAACTAAAAATCTACCGGACCAAAAACGTTCAAATTTGGTAGGTATGTTTTGATAGAGTTGGCCCTTTAGAGGCGTACTAAGAAATCTTTTGGCAATATTTTAACTCAAAGGGTTGCTTTTAAGGGTTTAAAGTTCGTCTTTTAGCATGTATATTCTTCTTCTCCCAATCTCTTAATTATAATTGAAATTACCATATCATATGTTACTATAGAACTATAATCTAGATAGAGTACCTCTTCGAAACAGTTGTTAACTGGCAACTAAATTAATAATTTTGTCAGGTTGGCATTAAGTTGAGTTGACTTTGTTAGGTTGGCACCAAGTTGAAGATTTAAATGCATTTATCGCGGAAAAATTGATTGGGCACTGCTACTTCAATCCCGGGAATATTATATTACTAGCAGTCAGGCTCGCTTCGCTCGCCATATCCGTTTAGTCTGGACCCCCGACTGGATTGTCCTAACATATGATAAGAATGCCCAAATGAAAAATGCAGGCAAGCGAAGCGAGCCTGCTGATCTCATTCTTGGACGATCCAGTCGGGGTCTAGGGGGCGGAGCCCCCTGGCTAGACGGATATGGCGAGCGAAGCGAGCCTGATGGCTAGTACTATATATAATATAGTAACAATATACTAACCAATAGTAACCAATATACTAGCACTGCTAACTGTTATTGTCAAGCTTTTTCAATGGCAGAAGATGAAAACTAAGAATAAATTTCTAATCTAAATATATTTGCATGTTAAATGAACAGTCAGTAACAAACACCTTCTTTGAATACCAACCATCGCTTACTGGGTCGGGTTTTAAAGTCCTTAACTATATACCGCTCTATATATTATGAAATACATAGGAAAGACTCGAATTCTAACACCCACTTACGACCTGAAGGCATGCAGTCCCGGAAAATATTGTGCTCTGTGAAATTCGGTGAAATATTGCGATGTGTTTTCATTTTTATCACGCTTTTCACGAAATCACGCAATTCGGAGGCGTCGAGCTTTCCATTTAATACCCGTACCACATTAGCAACACGAGAGAAAAGTCGGGAAAACTGTGGGAAAGTTTCAAGTCAGCTGAAACTTTTCCAAGTTGAGGTCGGGGCTATTTTTGGATCGGATAAGAAGTGAATTTGCTACCTGACTCGAAGCAAGAATTTGACATGAAGGAGGATGGGGATGGAAAGAATAAAATTATTGACCGAACGAAGTGAGGTCTAAGATTCAAGTCGACGGTTTGGAATTTCTCTTAATGTTTAAATGTTTGAATGCTTAAATGTTCATATGTTGCGCATTTACGGCGAAACGCCGTAATAGATTTTCATGAAATTTGACAGCTATGTTCCTTTTTTAATTGCGCGTCGACGTATATACAAGGTTTTTGGAAATTTTGCATTTCAAGGATAATATAAAAGGAAAAAGGAGCCTCCTTCATACGCCAATATTAGTGTAAAAATCAGACTATAGAATTATTTATCATAAATCGGCTGACAAGTGATTACACAGATGTGTGGAGAAGCCAGTCTATTGCTGTATTTCCATAAGGTCTATAGTTTCAATCAGGTACTTGTGGATGAGAATACTGCCTGAGGTCTACTGTTCACAGAACTACTAGTTGTATAGCTGCCTATAGTGAGGTCCACGTTGTAATGGGAGTGGAGAAAGACCGATTCTCTGCCTTGCCGCTGAGAGAAGGCTTTAGTGAAAGAGGTTCACGAATATTTCAAAAACCTTTCTTTTCTAAAGCAGAGTTCAAATGGTAAAAGGTCCACCAAATATTGGATCCGTTATTCGGTTTCAAAAAAGGTCACTCCACTTCAATTAGTGAGCGCTCTCATTCTATTGGCAGCCATCAAAGGGAGCTCTCACTTTGTCGACGGCCATCAAAGGGACTTTTGACGTGCAACTCATATATTCCGAAAAAGCTTCGGCTATTGACCGGGTTTTTTCATGTTTCAATCACGGGTATTGCGGGATTTTTTTAGGAGTTATTTGATCGTACATTGTTGCCATGTCACTTAGGGCAGGACGATTTATGAACTCAACTCTAACACACAGGTGAACGAAGTTTCGTGATCATAATGCTTATTCACTAAAATATAAGGCCTAGTTGCACAAATGCCGGTCAAATTTTAATCGTGATCAATTTAACTAGTAGTTTTGTGAACAGTAGACCTCACGCAGTATTCTCATCCACAAGTACCTGATTGAAACTATATACCTTATGGAAATACAGCAATAGACTGGCTTCTCCACACATCTGTGTAATCACTTGTCAGCTGATTTATGATGTATAATTCTATAGTCTGATTTTTACTCAAATATTAGCGTATGAAGGAGGCTCCTTTTTATACTTTCCTTGCCCTATTACCATAGGTAAGGAAAGTATTGCTTTCCAAAAAAAATTAAGGTACCCCAATTTCAAGTTTTCTATACGTTTCAAGGCCCCCTGAGTCCAAAAACATGATTTTTGGGTGTTGGTCTGTGTGTGTGTGTGGTGTGTGTGTGTGTGTGTGTGTGGTGTGTGTGTTGTGTGTGTGTGTGTGTGTGTATGTGTGTATGTCTGTGAACACGATAACTCCATTCCTAATTAACCGATTGACTTGAAATTTTAAACTTAAGGTCCTTATACCATGAGGATCCGACAATAAGAAATTCAATAAAATTCAATTCAAGATGGCGGAAAAAATGGCGGATAATTACTAAAAAACCATGTTTTTCACGCTTTTCTCAAAAACGGCTCTAACGATTTTCTTCAAATTTATACCATGGATAGCTATTTATAAGCCCTATCAACTGGCATGAGTCTCATTTCTGGGAAAATTTCAGGAGCTCCGTAATATTGTTGAGAAAAATGGAGGATAATGACTAAAAAACCATGTTTTTCACGGTTTTCTCGAAAACGGCTCTGACGATTTTCTTCAAATTCACACCATGAATAGCTATTTATAAGCCCTATCAACTGGCATGAGTTTAATTACTGAGAAAATTTCAGGAGCTCCATAATATTCTTGAGAAAAATGGCGGATAATGACTAAAAAACCATGTTTTCACGGTTTTCTCGAAAACGGCTCCAACGATTTTGATCAAATGTATATCAAAAATAGTCATTAATAAGTTCTATCAACTGCCACGAGTCCCATATCCGTAAAAATTTCAGGAACTCCGCCCCATCAATGCAAAGTGTGATTGAGCATGGGAATGGAAAAGATTGAGCATGAAAATCTCTACAATAATTATTGTTCAGTGACATTTTCACCTGAAATTGGAAATAAGTTTCGAAATTCGAGAAAATGTGTTTATTCAATAATGCAAACTGTTGGCAACTGTTGATTCTATTAAATCATTCACTATGAAGAGATAGCAGACCTCGTGTGTCTCCAGCGTTATTGTCCTGTCACCAGCTGGCAGATCTTTGAATAGTACACTTGAGATGCGCGTGTAAACTAGCGTCAGGTGATCAATTTTCATAACGGCAAGGAAAGTTGTGTGAGTGCGCCACACCAGATTTTTCCTTTTATATTATTATCCTTGATTGAAAAAATTCCAAAAACCTTGTATATACGTCGACGCGCAATTAAAAAAGGAACATACCTGTCAAATTCCATGAAAATATATTACCGCGTTTCGCCGTAAATGCGCAACATTTTTAAACATTCAAACATTCAAACATTTAAACATTAAGAGAAATGCCAAACCGTCGACTTGAATCTTAGACCTCACTTCGCTCGGTCAACGAGAACCAATCAGAGAAGCCTTCTTTTCTAAAAAGCTTTCTCTGATTGGTTATCATAGAATTAGTCACGATCAAAATTCAACCGGGCAAAGACGCCTAAGTGTTTATATATTCATTCCTGTTCTATTGAAAACAGTGAACAGTCCATAGAAGATCAAATTGCATTGAGAAGCATGCATTGATTATCATTAAAGCCCGGTTGCACAAAATCCTGTTCAATTTTAATCATGATTGAATTCCACGAGAAGCAGGCTTCTTTGATTGTTTCTCATGGCATTTAATCAGGATTAAAAGTTAACAGACTTTTATGCAGCCAGCTGTAAGAATCACTAATCAGCTGTCAGCTGGATTATTAATTGCAAGCATCATTCGCCAGAGGATTTGTGATGTGTAATATCAATATTACTACAATTTTGTTATTACACAATAAATTATTATTTTCAATGCTATCCTCTCATATTCTGGAAAAGGACGAAGGAGTAAGTCAATTTCGTTGGCCAACGAGCTCAACCTGTATAATGATTTAAAGACAAAACTCTGTCAATTTTTAATAATGATAGATAAGGCTGTTGAATTTGAATCATGATCAAATGCCATGAGAACCAATCAGAGAAGACTTCTTTCAAATTGTTATTATTCCATTGCTGTCTTGATCCAATGTTTCATGTTATAAATTTTCAGTTATGCAGTGGTATTCTATTATTCTTTATTGCTTGATAATCCACATATATAGTGGAGACATTGATAAGATACATAGAATAGAATAGCTGCCTTTTATTTTTATTTTTAATAAAATATAGCTGCAGTTTATTTTTTAACTGCCAAACGAACATAAAGAGAGAAATCTTGCTATCTCATGAACTGACACTTTACTTTAGAACTCATTTCTATTGGATGTTATTGTTCGAATTATAGAATAATTGTGCATGTATCTCTATTTAACTGTATTTCTGTATTTGTATGGCTAGTCCGTGAACAAATAAAATGATTATTTATTTAAAAAAAGAGTCTTATGTGATTGGATCTCATGGCATTTAATCACGATTCAAATTTAACAGCCTTTTGTGCAACCGGGCTTAAGTGTTGGAAATTTGAAGTTGATTTAAGGAAGTATTCGAAAGTTATCAAACAAACCTACAAACAGGACATACAAATCTACAAACAAACAAATCAAAAGTAGAATCTCGATTCGCTCGTTCAACTAACAAATCGTTTCACCTAGTAATAACTTGGGAATTCTTGTTTTTCATCTCAAAACCTCATCTCAAAATGCTGAGTTCTTTTTTTATATATTTCCTTTGAAAATGCTTCATACGTTTGAAATAACCTGTTCCCTAATATCCGGCCGATGTTGTTTTTCAAAAAACAAATTCATCTCCCTCACTCACACTATCAATCTATTATGATCTCTCGCTCAATCTCCAATCTCTTCCAAACGGTTTCATTCTGTGGCGAAACGGAGATTGCAACCTCTAATAAATGTTTGACGTCTCTTTGAACAATACATGTCACCTCTTTTCTCCCCACGCATTCATCATGTTACTTTGGCTTTGTGTTGGGGTTGGTGTTGACAGTTCGCCGTTCAATTTTGAATAAACTTTATCATTTCTCGCATCGCAATAAACTGAACAACATACAAACAAGGTAAATCGACAAGTAGCTGATATTTTCACTTCTTTACGACTTTACACAGTAAAACACATTAAGTGAAACAGTTTACAGTTTTCGCTTACTTTTCACAGTTACAGTTTATTTTTACATTCACAGTTTTCACTTTACACATTATTTACAGTTTCAAAGTTTCAGAAAATATGTGGAACTATACATAGAAACCTCAAAAATAAAACAAGACAAGAAACCAGAATAAAGTTCTATAATACCATTGCAGTTTCGACTGTCCTATATGGAAGTGAGAATTGGATTAACACACGAAGAATGGACAGTCGAATTCAAGCTGCAGAAATGAGGTTTCTAATGAGTGTATTTGGCTGCACTAGAATTGATAGAATCAATGTAAATATAAATATTAATGAGTAATTCATTAAATTCCGTTGTAAATGATTTAATCCATCCGTATTATTATTAAATAAATCAGAAATACTGATATAAGACAGGTTTTATCGGTTGCTCCGCTGCATGAAAGAATAATACAAAATAGACGCAACTGGTGAAGTCATTTGGATAGAATGCCACCTGGAATGCCCCTTGAAGTCCAAAATTATAGACCTACTGGAAAAAGAGATGTGGGGAGGTGAAGAAAGAGATGGGTACCGGAACAGGCTAATTAATAAACCTAATCCCTGAAGAGAAGATGATGATGATGATGATGATGATGATGATGATGATGACATTTACAGTGAAACTCCCATCATCCAAATCACTATTAGAAGAGAATAGGCATAAATTCCGATAATTTCCACGACTTTCTGATAAGATTCAAAATGCATTAACACTCCTTCAGCAAATTTTGATATAAACAATGGAGTATTTAACCGGTTATAATCAAAGAAAATGAAATAATAATATTACCTTACAGTTGTGTTGTGAGTGATGTTGTGTTACTACAATATCAATTTCATAATGAAAACAAAAAATTGAAATTGTCAACCACTTTTCTGACAATTTAAATTTGTGTTTTAAAAAATAAAAAGTGGTTGATAATTTAAATTTGCATTTTCATCAGAAACAATAATATTTTAAAAGAGGTTTATTTACTAAGTTCCACGTTTGTCTCCATTATAATGGAATCTCCTATTATTATCCGAATATGTGGGTGGTTCTAATCGATTTGGATAATTGGAGATCTAGTGAACTCGCTTCTTATCCTTGTTAGTTATTATGAACTACAATTACTATATCAGAGATGTGGTTAACAGATGGAAATAAATTGGAGGTTTCATTTGTTCAAATGCTAATAATTAGCAATTCATTTATTCATTTATTGTATAAAATACTATAATCATAATACAATTATGACATTGGAGGAAAAACTAGGCTGAGCCTGTACTATTTCTCTCCAAAAATTTTTGATAAAATGTTAATTTTGTCCAAAAGATAAGGTTATGTAATCACACACTGCTTCGTCACTTGATTTTCGGTCCAAGAATGATGATTTTGAAATTTGTAATTTTGAAGGATGATTTTATACTTTAAATA
Organism: Nilaparvata lugens; assembly: GCF_014356525.2. NCBI lineage: Eukaryota > Metazoa > Arthropoda > Insecta > Hemiptera > Delphacidae > Nilaparvata > Nilaparvata lugens. Next base: position 39,429,998 of record NC_052513.1, on the reverse strand, counting down.
AATTACAGAATGTATCACAATAAATTGAAAACTTTAGAAATATTGCACTTATTGATTATTGATGAATAATTATTTTTAAACTAAAATCCCAATTAAATGCTGTAAATCACCCCGAAGACGTCTGCTACTGCCAATATTGACAACAGGGTAAACAGCTAGATGGAAATTCGATGAGCGCTACGATACAAAAGTATCTGTCAGCTCGGGAATGTAGTTAAAGATATGAATTATTGTTATATTTATGGTTATATACTTACTGTGATATGTACTAGACCTCACTAGAGCAGAAAAGTGTTGAATAATAATCAAATTCATACAGAAAAATAAATTTAAAAGAAGCTGCTCTTTCTGAATTTTGTCAGAGGTACAGAGATTGTATAGATCTATGAAGAGATTTCTCTAGTTAGAATACGAACGTGATATTTTTGTGCTTTTTCAAGTTACATAGCTACAAAAAACTAGTTTGATGCTGTTGGAATCATTACAAGTTGAGATTGTACTAACTATAGTGAAGTCCACGTTATAATGGCAGTGGAGAAAGATAGGAGATCAACGTTGCCGTTGCCTCTGTCTTGTCAATGCCTTCTATAGACGGTAGCTGATACAGGTTTATTGATGTAATATTATCTGTTCATTCTAGTTTAAAATAATCAATTACATTTTATTGAGCAAGAAATTATATATTTGAAATTATTTCCAATTGAATATTCATAATCGAGATGAAATATTTAGTTAATGAATTATTAATTCTACATAGCTAAAAGACGATCTGGCAACAGAGCAAAGCGAGAAAGAGATAGCGCTGTCTGCTTTGTTGAATGATAGACAAGGCTAGCAATACCATTGCTAATCAAACACTGCCATTATAACGTGGACCTAACAATAAAACATCCCATTCCCAGTATAATTTAGAAAACTATTCCACCCTGAAATCTAATAATCTGTTTTTTCTGTTCTGCCAGCACTGAGACAAATTCAGACCGCAACAAAACACTAATTAAAATGCTAATCACAAACTTTTCGCAATGAAACCCAGTGATAATTTTCTGTCCTTTTTCAGAATGTATTCGGTCACTGCTCATTCACACCAACTACAGTGAAATTCACTTCAAAGTGTCAGCATTCCTTATGAATAACACCAATGCTTCACGTTCAACTAATGCTGACAGTTTAAAGTGAATGTCACTACGAAAATATTTCATACCAGCACCAACACACAGAGACATTGGTTCACAGTGTATTATAAAAATACAACCTAAGATCCAATTAAAAGTTTTTGGGAGAAGCGCTGGGTAACTTTTCTTACGGAGGCTGTATTATACAGTGAGCTGGTCCTGGTTATAATGGCAGTGTGGAACATCGTTGCCGATTCTCTGCCTTGCCACAATCACTACCTTCTCTAGAATATATCTGATGAGATATTAACTCAGACACATTGAGATGACATAGATCTCACAGAATGATGAGATATTACTAGACACTAGTAGAAGAAGAAGAAGAAAAAGAAGAAGAAGAAGAAGAAGAAGAAAAAGAAGAAGAACAACAACAAGAAGAACAAGAACAAGAAGAAGAAGAAGAAGAAGAACAAGAAGAAGAAGAAGAAGAAGAAGAAGGAGAAGAAGAAGAAGAACGAAGAAGAAGAACGAAGAAGAAATAACCTTGACATTAGAGTAAATCCCTACATTCTGATGATGACCCACACAACACGTTGAAACGATCGTCACTACCAATGTAAGTGCATTTTCACTTCATAAGTGTTTTTAAAATTCAAATTTAGATACAAAATATTCATTTTTGTTAAAAATGATCAATCATAGGTACTTAATTCGTCAGGAGAATATATATTTTTCAATTATTAAATAATACATTTTCATAATAATTGAGATCGAGAATTTTGTGAATCAATTTTATTTCTAAATTGTTGAAGAGCGATCTGGAGAAGATGCTGAGCTAAAGAAGGAAAGTGAGTGTTATCTGCTTAGTTGAATGATGGACAAAGATAGCAACACCAATGTTATAAAATACTGCCATTATAATGTGGACCTCCCTATCATATTATATTGAGCGAGCAATTTCTGTATATCTGTATATCTGTTCATATTTTTATATCTGGTTATCTGGTTATTTATGTTCAACGGATCTCGAAAACGGCTCTAACGATTTTTACGAAATTTGGAACATAGTAGGTGTAAGATATAAAAATTCGATTGCACTAGGTCTCATTCCTGGGGAAACTACCTGAAGGACATGAAAAGGATAACAATTATTCATCCTTGAAGAAACAGATGATAATTTCTTCGTCTGTCGAAACAGAAGATGCGTGTGTGGGAGAGAGACAGAATTATTTCCAGCTGTGTAATCAATCAGCTAGGAATTCTATCTAGAAATTTTTATCGAGTAGATCAAAATAATCTGATTTGTTGACATGACATGATATTCATTCTAAACTAGATTATATCATAATTTTCAAAGTTATTCATAACTTGACAATTTTAAGTGATTAGTGAGTGTTATTTTGTTATTCAATTTGGTTTGTAAATAATCTAAATTGGAACTTTTTTGTTTTTAAATGTTTGGACTGTAAATTGAACCTGAATTCAAGTGTATGGAACATAACCTACTTTGTGGACTATTTATAGTGTATACATCAAAATTCGGGGAAGAAACTGTTTCGGGCTGTGCCTGTTAACTCCACAAATCATTTTAAAGAATTGTGTTCTGTTAATCAATAGTTTATAAATAAATAACGAGCGAAGCTCGGTGCCCCGATATTAGGAAGATACAGTAATACAAAGATGATATGAAGATGATACAAAGTAAGCCGTTTTCCTGGTGACAAATAATTTTGTCGCAGAAGGCTTAGTTGTTGAAATTGTGCTAGGCCCTGAGGTCTGCGGACTTGAATCGTATCAATAGAGTGATCCTAATTCTAGTGGTTTGAGGGTCTTGGAAATAAGAACATAGATAAGCCTTTGACTGACTGCTCTTATAATAATGAAAATAATATAGAAAATACATCTTTACATGAATAATCAAATAATCAATCTGTCTTTAAGAGACCAACACAACATGTCTTTAAGAGATCAAATACTCATGTCTTTAAGAGACCAAATACTCATGTCTTTAAGATACCAAATTTACTGGGGCACATCTGATATTGTAGTGGGGGGTATCAAGTACTTATCTAAGATCTGTCGTCCTCGAGTCCGGTGTCCAGAGGGTGATGGATGAGGGTGAAGGGTGATGCCCTCCAGGCATCGGGCTAGTGGCGTCAGATCGAAGATCGTCTTTCAGCCCCGCACGGCAAGGTCAGATGTCCGATATCACCGGCCATCTTGGTCGGCGAATTCGGAAGCCCTTGTTCGACAGCAAGGCACATTTACAGCTCGATCCTCGAATGAATTCAAGAATACACACACACAAAAAAAACCTTAAATGGGTTTTCGACTGCTACTAATCCATAGCCTACCATAATAATAAAGTGCAGCAGTCAACCGCTCTGAAATAAATAAAATACTTCATAAATAAGTTATTGAAGAAAAGATAAGCGATCAAAAACTAATCGAATACATGATGCCCGATTATATAATTTTAGTCTCCAGGAGAGAACGAAAAGAAAGATGAGTATGTCATGACTCAATCAGACAAAGATAATAATCTAGCTCAAAAACATGTCTGTACTCTACAGAATCTAAAAGCGGTCTCTCGTTCAGGTCTCCAAGTCGACCGAATCAGGCTCAAAAAATAGGTATCAGGGCTAGCAATAATATACATAAAAAATGCCAAATTACAAAGAATGTGGTGGGGACAACAATAATTTCCCTCAATAGAACGAGTAAGGAATAAAACTAACAAGGACAGAATACAGGAAAATTCCCTCAGTCAAAGTAGAAGACTCAGCAATAGAATGGATGTTCAACTGATTTTTTTGATGATTTTGAGTCTACAACAATTCTAAGTACTCAAGGAAAACGTTGGAAAAAATAGAGGAAATATTAAAATTTAATTATGTAATGTGCTGAATTACATCATGAACTACTCCGATACCGTGAGAATCGCAGTTAATCCAGCACTCTGATAAAATTTTATCTTGGAAAAGTTATAATTTCGAAAAAAATAAATTTCGGCACAAAAGATTATATAAAGATAATACGAAGATAATACAAGGATAGCAACATCAATGTTAATCAAGTACTTTCATTATAACTAACACCTCTCTATAAGGAGATGATACAAAAGTGATACGAAGATAATACAAGGATAGCAACACCAATGTTAATCAAATACTGCCATTATAACGTGGACCTCACTATACATATAGTCACTGTAACTTTTCAGGGCGAACAGCAAGCCCTTTCTCAATTTGGTTGTCAGCTCTCGGAGTTCTGAAATTGGACTAAATTCGTTATTTCAACTCCTGTGATTTCAACCCAGCTCTGTGTCCGGCGATTCTGTGTTATTTCGAATAACAGCAGACAAGTCTGGGATTTTGGTTGGCGAAAATTATGCAAAGAGAGACACAGAGTTAGAGAGAGGGTCGGAGAGAGAGAGTGTGAGAGATAGAGGAAGAGTGGGTCATGGGAGAGAGAGAAAGAGGCATAGAGAGGTAGAGCTCATTGTGGAATATCAGTGATACTCTCAGCGAGCTCTATTCAAGAGGACTCATGTTCTTGAGAAAAGAAGAAGAAGATGATGAAGAAGAAGGATTGATGAAGAAGGAGGAGGAGGAGGAGGAGGAGGAGAAGAAGAAGAAGAAGAAGAAGAAGAAGAAGAAGAAGAAGAAGAAGAAGAAGAAGAAGAAGAGAAGAAGAAGAAGAAGAAGAAGAAGAAGAAGAAGAAGAAGAAGAAGAAGGAAGAAGAACAACAACAACAAGAACAAGAACAAGAACAAGAAGAAGTAAAAGAAGAAATAGAAGAGGAAGAGGAAGAAAAAGAAAATTGGCGGTGGTTTGGTGAGATAGGTGCAAAGGTGTAACAGGGGACATGTCATCAAGAATGAAGATGAAAGACGATAAAACGTACAAATATTTGACCGAACGTAGTGAGGTCTATGTTTCAACTCGATTTGCTTTTGTCTGTCTGAATGTAACGCGATTACGGCCAAAGGCGTTGATAGAATTCGATGAGATTTGGCAGGAATATTCCTTTTTCAACTGCGCGTCGATGTATACACAAGGTTTTTTGAAATTTTGCATTTTAATATGGATAATATGGAAATAAAATGAATTCCTCCATACTCTGATATCACCATGTATATATATATATCATCTACTTTGAAGATAGGATCAGACTATAGAATTATTCATAATCAATCAGCTGACAAGTGGATTATTCATTGCATGCATTACACAGATGTCTGACCGTGTCTATTTCTATAAGGTAGGGTTTCAATATTTTTTTCCTCCACCTACTATCAAAAGTCTCATTTTACACCCTGGAATCGAATACTAAAGTACTACTTTTCCTCCCATGGGACTAAAAATAATTCCCAGCGGGAAAAGTGATCACTTTTACTCCCAAGGGAGTAAAAATAAACCCATAAGATTAACATGGGAAGAAGTCCGACAACGCCGCGATTGAAGAATGAGGAATGTGGCAACACTGTCGTGGTCGGTAGAGGAAAAGTAAAAGAGCTCTATTTCGATCTTTGGAATATTTTAGCTCTAGGAAATAAGTAGCTCTATTTCGATTGTTAGGTTATGTTCAACCGTTGGTGGATATGAAAAAGTACACACCTCTAATGACGTTAGAGGTGTGTACTTTTTCATATCCACCAACGGTTGAACATAACCTAACAATCGAAATAGAGCTGAAATAGTGTGAAAGCGTGAAGATGTAGTAAAATTATTCATTGTTATAGGTATTGGTGTAGGTGGAGGAAAAATGTTGTGTGCATCACGGGACTAAAGTACTTATTCTCCCTCAGGGAAATTGTCGCCCTCGGCTACGCCATCGGGCGACAACAGTTTCCCTCAGGGAGAAAAAGTTGCTCTTTAGTCCCTAGATGCACAAATAACTATTATGATGCGTGCCCATCAGTATCAATATTCTCACATTTGAAAAACAAATTTAATGAGTGATTGAAAATAAAATAAAAAAATGATCAAATTAACTGAATAATGCTGAAGAAATATTCTTGATTAAAAAAAATTAATTTAAAAAAAGTTGTGAAATATTTTCATTAGATGGAGAGATTATCACGAAACTGGATAAATCATCATATTGGATACAAATTCAAACGTGAACTGAGTTCATTAACACAAGTGAGTTTTTGATCTTGGAGAAAACAAATAACAGTTTTTAAGAGTAAATTATGATTCAACTGAATCAACTAGAACAGGTGACATAAGGTACTTGTGGATGGGAAAACTGCGTGAGGTCCACTGTTCACGGAACTACTAGTTAAAAAAGTACAATGATATGGAATGGATAGTAGAGGAAAGGAAAGGAACTTGAAGCTAGTAAGCAAACGAGACCGAATTCACCAGGAATATAAGCAAGCATAATTTGTCAAATCAGCTAACAAATCCCGCAATATTCCCGACAGTGTGTGGGGGCCTTACTAACAAAAAACCCTTCTATATGCACATAAGGCCGCTGCACACTATTCAAATTTTCCTCCAAACAACAAAACAGCTGTGAAAAACCTCTCGGGGGGCTTTTCCCATAGATGTGACCTTACTTGACTTTTCCAGTAATGATTATATGCTTTTCTTGTAGAAGTATACAGTCTTTGTTGCACCTGAACACTAGCTAGTGAAATTTCGCTTCTAACTGGCAGCAATCCTTATGAATAATATCAATGTTGCCTATTCAAACAATGCTGACAGAGGTGGATGTCTTTACAGCTCATTCTTCCCTCATTTCTTTATTTCTCTGCCTTTTCAAATACGTTCTCACTCTTTCTCTCTCACACAAACATATTCTCACTCTATCTCTTTCTCTATTTTCTACTCTCAATCACTCTCTCTCTCTCTCTCTCTCTCACACAAACATATTCTCACACTACCTCTTTCTCTATTTTCTACTCTCAATCACTCTCTCTCTCCCTTACTCACAGTCTCTGCCTCACCACCTTTCTTTTTCTCTCACACTCTCTCTCTTTTTCCCCCTCTCTCAATCTTTCTCTTTTCCTCACACACTCTCACTCTACTCCCCTATTATTTTTGTTTTCTTTTGTTTGGTGTACGGTTTTGAAAATTGCCAACGAAGCGCTTTTTGCGTTGCAATTGACTTCTTTTCAAATGCTACTGGCTCAGCAGTAGCATTTGAGAAACAATCAATGTTGATTGTTTTCTTCTCCATAGTTTTCCTTCGCTTATGCTGCTAAAAGAAATTATGAACACTATCAAGATCAGAGAGGATGAATGTAATTACATTCTATCCTCCACTCTCTATCACTTTTGGTAGAGAGTTAGTGGGGAGGATATTTTTAATATTATTTCCGAAGAATGGACATTGATATGTCCAAAGCTCCGCCAATTTATGTAGATGCATAACAATATGATTATTATCTATAGTTATTATATTACAAACTGCTTTTTCATATCATATACAGTTCAATAATTATTTTCTTAGTCTATATTATGTAAATTCATCTATAATTTTGCTGTATTGTAAGCTTTTGTATATAAGTGTATAAGCCAGTATATATTGTAATCTACATAAATAAAGTACTCAATCAAATCAAATCAATCAAATCAAGATCCGAAAACTGCAATATCTGGGCAACATCATGAGGAACGACTCCAGGTACTTTTCACTCCAGACAATCGTCCAAGGAAAATTCAATGGAAGAAGAGGTCCTGGAAGGAGCTAGTATATTTCGCACCTAGAGCAGAAAATTAGATTTTTCCGGCTCGAAATCGGTTTTCAAGTCCCAGGCAGTAGGCCGAGGACTAGAAAAGATTGAGAGGCGGAAAAACATTTTTGCCCATGGTGCGAATGATATTTTTTGCCATACTACAGGTATTGCTGACAAAATAAATAAAGAATACTCGTTGAGCTATCGTACCTATCTCTTGATTTTAGTGGTAGAAGATTTGCAGTCAGGATTTCCGATTCTTTTGAAATTTCACTTGGAATATCACGGGCGTCGTCATCTTCAAGCATTTTTGAAAATTCGGAATGCGCTAATCAACAATAAATAATTGAATAAAAATGGTTGCGAAGCGAATGCTGAATTAGTCTGATTCGAAATTCGAACTGAAATAATGGCGACTTCAGATGAAGAAAGTTGACACTCGCCCGATCTAGCGGATGACTTATTAACTACAGACTTCCATGTTAGCGGCGGCTGGAAAGAGCACTCTTTCCGGCCTAGGACGGAAAAGAAACCTGTTTCTTAAGTCAGACGAGGGTCGTCTGCAAACAAGGTCTTTCAGATCTACGTAGGGACTGGAAAACAGCTGCTTTCTGTGCAGTGTGGCGAAAAGAATATCTTGGCTGCATAACCTGAGGAAGTGGACCGGAAAAAAATCAGCTGAACTCTTCCGCATGGATGTGGACAAAATTAGGCTTGCCATGCTTGTTGCCAGCATCCGAAACGGATAGGAACCACAACAAGAAGAATGCTGCTAAGTATAACCTGCTGGAATACTCGCAAATGTCTGCATTTCCCCGATTACCACATTAGTCTCAAGATTTCCATAAAATTTTTCATCAATATTGAAGCACTATGAAAACTATCAAGACCCTTCTCTATTTTATTGAATCACAGAGCATTAGTTTCAATAACATAGAGAAGAGTACTTGATAGTATTTATTGACCGAACGAAGTGAGGTCTAAGATTCAAGTCGACTGTTTGGCATTTCTCTTAATGTTTAAATGTTTGAATGTTTATATGTTTATATGTTGCGCATTTACGGCGAAACGCGGTAATATATTCTCATGAAATTTGACAGGTATGTTCCTTTTCTAATTGCGCGTCGACGTATATGCAAGGTCTTTGGAAATTTCGCATTTCAAAGATAATATAAAAGGAAAAAGGAGCCTCCTTTATACGCCAATATTAGAGTAAAAATCAGACTATAGAATTATTATTCATCATAAATCAGCTGACAAGTGATTACACAGATGTGTGGAGAAGCCAGTCTATTGCTGTATTTCCATAAGGACTATAGTTTCAATCAGGTACATGTGGATGAGAATACTCCGTGAGGTCTACTGTTCACAGAACTACTAGTCGTGTTTTAATAACTTGAGTAGCCCTATAAAAAGTAAGTATTTTCAATATCAATGAATTGACCAATAGTAAACTATTAAAAGTAGAGCAGATATTATAGGACAGTGGAATTTCATGCGTCACACTGGCCTTTAGAAGCAGATGAGGTTAATGGCGAAAAATGAGTCGCCGCCAGAAACTGAGGAATGTCAAGAATTTTCATTGCCAACAGCTGAAAACTGGAGGATGCGGAGCTATGAGGGTATTTGAAAGAGCAAGAGTTAAGTTGAGGAGGCAAGAGAATGAAGGTTGAGGAGAAAGAGAAGATTGAAGAGAAGTGGTGGTATTGGTGGAGAGGAGGTGAAGAAGAAGATGGAGGAGGAGAAGTAAAAGGAAGAGGAGTAGAAGAAGGAGGGGAACTAGAAGAAGGAGGAGGAGGAGAAGGAGGAGTAGGAGGAGGAGGAGTGGGAGGAGGAGGAGGAGGAGGAGGAGAAGAAAAAGAAGAACAAGAAGAAGACAGGAGTAGAAGAAGAAGGAGAAAAAGACTGGAGAAGAAGAAGAAGACAGGAGAAGGAGAAGAAGAAAGAAGAAGAAGAAGAAGAAGAAGAAGAAAAGAAGAAAAAGATGAAGTAGATGAAGAAGGAGAAGAAGAAGAAGAAGAAGAAGAAGAAGAAGAAGAAGAAGAAGAATGAAGAGATGCTGGGAATATTTACTTTGATCTTCACCCCCAAGTAAATATGTCATACAGTTCCTTTGATGTTGACGGAATTGTGTTGAAAATTCAGAAAAATAGAAATACGGTATGCTTAAGTGTTATCTTTAATTCGAGAATTCTTATCATTTCATTGAAAATTTTGTTTTTTCAATGAATGGTGAAGTAGATTAACATGTTTTTTCTCTCTGTGAATCAGTATCTTGATCTTTCTGAATGAATAATTCCTATGAACTTCGAGTGAATAAATTCTATTTGAATTTATCAAGAGCTTATCTTTCTGATCTATCAAGGTATAGAAGATTTATAGAAGATATAGAAGCCATTGGTTGACACGATACAGGGAACTTTGTACATAAAGCTGCGTACAGCTTTTTGCGCCACAAACAAGCGCATTTCGCTTTTCATCAGCTGATTTATATCTTTATTTGTACAAAAATCATAAGATACAGATATTATATAGCCTAAACGTTGCACCAGCTGATGCAAAATGAGCATGTTCGTGGCGGTGAAGTCTGTACGAAGCTTTACAAGTGAGGTCTGATGACTATAGTTCAAATACTTCACCAACTGTGGGTGTGACTTGTCTCGACCAATGGCAGACGTGCAACTTCAGTCTGTAATTTGGATGCTCCGCCCCCTGCGGGCGTGGCTTGTCTCGGCCAATAGCAGGCGTTAGGCTTTTTTTGTATACTATCCACCTATTATAGGTTTCCCGTTCCACTACTTATAGTATATTCAGCTAATTTATTGACTCTTCCCGATTTATTACTTACAGAGTATTTAGCTAATTTATTGACACCCAAGTTGAGTCAAACTATCGAATAAGGTAATCGATCCAACTAATAAATTAAGCTGCTAGTTTAATAGAGATTGAACACTTTGTAGCAACAGGGAATGGTTCCTAAAATATAGTTTCTAGATTCTTATGAATGAGTTGATGTGACAATTTGAAGTGACTTAATTTGAAATGAAGAACTATCATGTGACATATGAGTATCACAATATAATAAAAACAATATAAAAATCTTAAAGCACCCTTCATTTTTTAAAAAAACTCTAAAATAGTTCAACAACTAGTTAAAAACTAGAGGGTGCTTTAAGATTTTTATATTGTTTTTATTAATTTAAAAAGTAGCCCATGTGTATGAAATGTTTTTATCTCAATACAACTATTCCACTTGAATAGGAATTCATCTATTTTCAAGATTTTATTTTCAAATTATTACAGTTCATACTCACTTGTCTGCTTCAATTTGTTCAGCCAGAGAACCTGGAATTAGAAAAGATAATTATTGGTAATGATATCATTATCTTCAGAAAAACCAAAAGGTAATAGAGAAATATCGTTAACATATCAAATATTATATTATAATTTACTTGAGGCTGTGATTGTGAAAAAAATGTAACAGATAGCAAAGGAATTAATCAATACAAAAAGAAGCATGATATGTGAAGACCCATAAATAACTAATGGAAAATAGAATCATTTCTACCGGGCAATCAAAAAGTCTCTCCGCAGTACCTGTGTTCTTTTCTAGCCGAAGATTGTGTTCTGTTTAGAAACCCATTCGACAAGTTACTCCCACTTTCCTCCCCCTCTACAGCAATGAATGAACACGTAAATTCAATAAATTAAAACCTTGCTATTGTTATAAATACTTGTTTTTGAGTGATGGAGTGTTTTTTAGTTTATACTTTATAGTCCACTGCGGAGGAACTTCTTGATCACTCTGTATATTACAGTTAATAGAAACAATAAATTCAGATGGTCTTTGATGAAGGGAAATAAAGAATTTTAAGTCCAAAGTCCAGAAGCAATGAATGTGCTATAGTGAGGTCCACGTTATAATGACAGTATTTGATCAAGTTTTGTTTTGCTATCCTTGTCTATCATTCGACAAAGCCGGTGGTACTATCGTTTTATAGGTCCAAAACGACGCCAATTATGTTTCTGACAGTGTAGAAATATAATTAATTAATGTAGAGAATCGGCATCGCTATTCTTCTATCTTTATATACTGCCATTATAACGTGGATATTATAGCACATAATATATACACAATATATTATACACTAGGCCCACATTAAAATATGGATGTCCTGAATGTCTGGAATAAACAACAAGAATTGGATATATTTGTGGAGGTATGTATTTAATATAATATACTATGATAAAGGAAAGAACTGGCTTATACACGTACGGGATAAGAGATTTACTCATGATGCAAGTCTGAACTACTGGACTAATTAACTTGACATTTTGAATATTGATTCTTCTACCGAGAATGGTAATAGGCCTATTCTCAGTTCTTCAAGTTTTCAGTTTGTCAAGCTTTAATTCGTCATGCTTTCAGTTTTTTATAATACCTACAGCAGTATTTAAAACAGTAGGACCTTCCAATTATTTATTGATTCAATATGAATTCAATAAATCAGTGAGCTACAGATAGAAATTCCGTTTATGGTGGGGGACTCCTCATAAATTTCCAGGCACCTTGTTAAAATGAGAAACTACCCCATTTGTTACAATGCTGTACTTTTCAGTTCCACCTATATTCACCCCAAAAGGGTTGTGTGATGGGAGGAGGGGCTGTTAGCAATTTTCTCAACTGATTTCTCCGGGGCTAGGATTTCAAAATTGGAGTCCAATTTGACCCTTTGACCTTCCCTGGGCTCAGACAATACGTCGATGTTGTAAAAGTCTACTGTTCTCATTAACCAAAAATGATTGATGTTATACTTTCGATACTATAGTGATGTCCACGTTATAATGGAAGTATTTGATTACCATTGATGTTGCTATCCTTGTCTATCATTCGACAAAGCAGATAGTGTTTTGATGATATTCAGATGATACAAAGATCATACGAAGATGATAATACACTGATGATACGAAGTTGACAAAAAGATGATACGAAGATGATATACAGATTGAATGAAAAAGACTAAGAAATCGTCAAAAAACACAGATTTATTGATAGTATACTTAGAAAGACCGGTTTCGGTTATTACACCATTGTCAATCTCTGATAAACTTAGTTGTAATCACTTTTTGTGAAGTTGAGAAGTTGATATTGTGGTAATTATTCATATTGAATGAAAAAGACTAAGAAATCGACAAAAACCACAGATTTATTGATCACAGAGATTGACAATGGTGTAATAACCGAAACCGGTCTTTCTAAGAAAGAATGGTCTTTCTAAGAAAGAACGGTTTCGGTTATTACACCATTGTCAATCTCTGATAAACTCAGTTTTATATCATTTTAAGAGTAGTTGAGAAGTTGATATTGTCATAATTATTCATATCGAATGAAAAAGACTAAGAAATTGTCAAAAACCACAGATTTATTGATACTCAGAAAGACCGGTTTCGGTTATTACACCATTGTCAATCGCTGATAAACAGAGAGTTTATTTGATTAACAGAGATAAACAGAATGGTGTAATAACCGAAACCGGTCTTTCTGAGTATCAATAAATCTGTGGTTTTTGACAATTTCTTAGTCTTTTTCATTCAGTAGAGATTTTCATTTCAGTCTGCTTATCAGAGATTAACAATGGTGTAATAACCGAAACCGGTCTTTCTAAGTATAAATAAATCTGTGGTTTTTGACAATTTCTTAGTCTTTTTCATTCAGTAGGGATTTTCATTTCAGTCTGTTTGTCGGAGATTGACAATGGTGTAATAACCGAAACCGGTCTTTCTAAGTATACTATCAATAAATCTGTGGTTTTTGACAATTTCTTAGTCTTTTTCATTCAATATAATGGAAGTATTTGATAAGCATTGATGCTGCTATCCTTGTCTATCATTCGACAAAGCAGATAGTGTTTTGATGATACACAGATGATACGAAGATGATACACAAATGATACGAAGATGATACACAAATGATACGAAGATGACACGAAGATCACACGAAGATCACACAAAGATGATACAAAGAAGATACGAAGATAATACACGGATGATACGAAGGTGACACAAAGATGATACAAAGATGATACACAGATGATGTGAAGATGACACGAAGATCAGACGAAGATGATACACAGATGATACGAAGATGATACACAGATGATACGAAGGTGACACAAAGATGATACGAAGATGATACGCAGATGATGCGAAGATGACACGAAGTTCAGACTAAGATGATACACAGATGATACGAAGATGATACACAGATGATACGAAGGTGACACAAAGAAGATACGAAGGTGACACAAAGATGATATGAAGATGATACGTATCATGAAAGACAAGGATAGCAACACCAATGTTAATCGAATACTGCCATTATAACGTGAACCTCACTATAGAAGTTTATCACTAGCGTTTCCATAGCTGTGACCTTTACCTGAAAGTTAATCGTGTGGAGAATAAATTAGATTAAAGTTATGACTGTTCGAGCGGGGAGCTCATTTATGGTTTCCACATGGATGATTGGAATGGTTTGAGAATTGCAAGCTAAGATATAGAGTGGCTTTTTGTTGAACCAAAGGTGAATATTATAGATTTCAAATCTGCTCAATAAGGAGTAGCCGATTATGGGACTATGAATTCTATATTCCTCTCAGTAGAAATTAAGTCTTAAGAAACATGTTGATAAATAATGATAATGAGGCTCCCCGATAGGTCTTAGCTCATGAAGCTACTTTGATAACTGGTTTTTTACAAGGTAGACTTTATATCCAAAGTATTCATTAATAAATACTGGGTAATAATAGCATAGTGAAAATATAACATAAGAAGATAGACATGTTATAGTTCGTTTCTGTTCCAAACTTCAAGCCTATTTTCTGTTAACTCAAGCCGATTACTGTCGACCACTGTATATTATTACTGTTTTGACCGGGTGAGTGTAATCAACCATTGCGGGCGATCAACTATTGCGAGATATTAGCAAATGGTCTGCACGGACTGTACATGTCTCTCCCGGTAAAAGACTCTAAAAACATAAAAAATCATGCTCAAGTTATGTTTTCTCTTTTTGGATCTACCTACAAGTGTGAGCAGACATTTTCAAAAATGAAGTTTGTTAAATCCAAATACAGATCTACCTTGTCAGATGAACATTTGAAAACAATTTTAATGATCGGAACCACAAAGTTTGATCCTAAATGAGCGGACATTCTAAGTAGAAAAGAAATTATTTTTTCATTAAATGTAAAAAATTGTTGAGAATAAGGAGAGTAGAAGAAGAGGGAGGAGGAGGAGAAGAAGAAGAAGAAGAAGAAGAAGAAGAAGAAGAAGAAGAAGAAGAAAAAGAAGAAGAAGAAGAAGAAGAAGATGAAGAAGAAGAAGAAGAAGAAGAAGAAGAATTACTCTTTCATGAAAAGTATAAATTGATTGTTGAGAATAAGGAGAGAAGGAGAAGACGTAGAAGAAAAAGACGTAGAAAAAGAAAAAGAAGAAGAAGAAAAAACGAAGGAGATAATAACAGGGAAACGAAAGGGTAGAAAGAAGGTCAAGGTAGGCGAAAGGGTGGTTCTTGCACAAATTTATTGCAATCGGTTTCTGAAAGAGGGGTGTGAGCTGGAGGGTGAGTAGCATTTTTAGACGTATGGCGTGTGAAGCAGAGAGAACAGTGGGTGGAGGAGAAGGATGATGATAAGGTGGAGGAGGAGTAGGAGGTGGAGGAGGAGGAGGAGGATGAGGTGGAGAAAGAGGAGAAGGAGAAGAAGGTGGGGAAGTGGGTGAAAAGCCACAATCTAACAAGCCATTAACCACGACACGGAGCTGCGCTGTTCAACGTGGAACACTATTGCAATAAGGCGTGTCTAATAGTGCTACTGAAAAGCTTCGTGCATTGTGATTGTAGCCTACATCATGAGTTCACTTTGGAGAAACAGAGAGGAAAAGAGAAGAAAATGAGGGTCTGGTGGTGAGGAAATTAGGAGAAGAGTGGAAAGGAAATGGAGAAGAAAAGAGGAGAAGAACAAAGAAAAAAAGAAGAAGAAAGGGGAAGATGGTGAAGAAGAAGAAGAAGAAGGACAAGAGAATGACAGGAGAAGAAGAGGAAAAAGAAGAAGAAGAAGAAGTACATGAGGTCCTAAAGTGAAAAATGAGGGAGTGGAATAGAATGGAAAATTGATTGATTGATTGATTGATTGAGTACTTTATTTATGTAGATTACAATATACTGGCTTATACACTTATATACAATAGCTTACAATACAGCAAAATTATAGATGAATTTACATAATATAGACTAGGAAAATAATTTATTGAACTGTATATGATATGAAAAAGCAATTTGTAATATAATAACTATAGATAATAATCATATTGTTATGCATCTACATAAATTGGCGGAGCTTTGGACATATCAAAATGGGAGAAAATGGAAGAGAAGAGGAAAAGAAAAAGAAAATGATGAAGAATAGCTGGGGAGGTCACTGTCACTAACTTGTTGTTGTTGGATAAATTTAATATATTGGAGAAAGAGAGAAGAAAGGGGACGAAGGGGAGTTAGCAAAGAGGGGGAAAAAGATAAGTGATAAGGGGAGATTAGTTAGCAGGAAAAAGATTATTTAAAATTTGATGAATTTATGTAATAAACTTATGTTGACGGGGAATAAAAGTTAAGAAAAGTAAATGTAGACGAATAAGAGGAGAGTGAAATGACGGTGAAAGACGAAAGACGAAAGATGAAAGACGCATGAAAAGAGAAGAAAAGAAAACTCCTTTGAGATTTCTTTAGTTGTTTCATTAGGAGTAGTACACCCCAATCGGGCTTATGCCTAGGGAAGTCCACTTTTATTTCACATTTTTATATCTTTTCTTTGTTATCATCATTATCACTTTGTATTAAGTTTGTTTCTGAAATAAATGGATTGATTGATTGAAAAAAAGTTTTGGAAGATTTTGAGAGAATCAAGTATGAGGAACTGGAGACAAGAGTGACAGAAGCAGAACAAGGAGAGAAAAAATAGTCAAGAAATAGAGTCAAAATAACTGTCCGAATAAAAGAATAGAGAGTAAAGCATATAAAGACAGACCAAATACTGATGAAGAGAAAAATAATACATTAGAGAAAGAACATTCAATTAGTTACAACATTGGATAGAAATAGCTAAGGAGAAGAGAAGAACAAGTGGAGAGGTAGAACAGAATATATGGAAGAAAGAAAAAATAGAAATGAAAGAACTGTAATAGAGGAAGGAAAGTAAGTTAGAGGAAGACGCTTCCAAGTCCCACTAAGTCACGAATAAGTCCAGAAAGCTCAGTTGGCATTCAACGGAAAATAACAGGGAATTGCCACTTTCTGGGGTACAATCAGGGCTGTTTGCAGAAGTGTTCTTGTCGCTTACAGTGTTGATCTGATCAAAACAATGGAACAGCTGATACCATCACTATAAAAGTCGGTGAAGAGAGAATTTGTCCTTTCAAAAAAATTGAGGTACTTTCCTTGCAAGGAGAAATAGGGATGATAATATCATTTGTAGTGAGGGATGATAAGATCAGTTGTAATGGGGGATGATAGGATCAGTGGTACTGGGGGTAGATGAAATTGAAAGATAATAATAGCCCATATGAATAAAAGCAGAGCAAATGCTCATGAGCAAGAGCATGGAGCATAAGGTTTTGCTCATGAGAAAAGGTAGAAGCAAAAGCATTTGCTCATTTTTTTATGAATAAGCTTTACCTTATGCTCCTGAACTCTGGAGCAAATGCTCACGTATTTCTATACGTTCCAAGGTCTTCTGAGTCCAATAAAGTGGTTTTTGGGTATTGGTCTGTATGTGTGTGTGTGTGTGTATGAGTGTATGTGCGTCTGTGTACACGATATCTCATCTCCCCAATAAACGGAATGACTTGAAATTTGGAACTTGAGGTCCTTACAATATAAGGATCCGACAAGAACAATTTCTATCAAATGCAATTCAAGATGGCGGCTAAAATGGCGAAAATGCTGTCAAAAACAGGGGTTTTCGCGTTTTTATCGAAAACGGCTCCAACGATTTTGATCAAATTTATACCTAAAATAGTCATTGATAAGCTATATCAACTGCCACGAGTCCCATATCTGTAAAAATTTTCAGGAACTCCGTCTCATCTATGCAAAGTTTGATTTTATATACCCAATTATCAGGCTTCAGATACAATTTAAACAAGAAAATTCAAGTGAGCATAAAAATCTCTACAATTAATGTCCAGTAACATTTTCACCTAAAATTAAAAATAAGCTCGAAATTCGAGAAAATGTGATTATTCAATTGCAAACTGTTCGCAACTGTTGATTCTATTAAATCATTCACTATGAAGAGATGAAGATGAAGAGAAGAAGGACGTGTACAAATGACGAAGGATGTGGGTGCTATGAGCTATGAACAATGGAAGAGAGTAGCAATGGACAGATTTAGATGGAAGGCTGCCAACCAATCAAACGATTGAGCTGTAAGAAGAAGAAGATGAAGAGATAGCACACATCGTGTGTCTCCAGCGTTATTGTCTTGTCACCAGCTGGCTTGGATCTTTGAATAGTAGACTTGAGATGCGCGGGAACACTAGCGTCAGGTGATCAATTCTCATAACGGCAAGGAAAGTTGTGTGAGTGCGCCACACCAGATTTTTTTATAAATAAGTTTTACCTTATGCTCCTGAACTCTGGAGCAAATGCTCACGTATTTTAAAGATTTTTCATCAGCTGATTCGCTTTTGTAGCCTTACTTCGTTTTTATAGCTTACGGAAGCGCTAAATATGCCAGTAGGGGGCACCGCTTGTGTTTGCGTGTTGACTCCTTTTTCAGGATATAAAACTAGTAGTTCTGTGAACAGTAGCCCTCTCGATCAGTAAGTTACATTGACCTGTTGTTATGTTTTCTCAAAAATTAATAAATAATTTATCAATTTAAAATGTCTAGAAAAAATCCTAAATAAATATTTCTGTCCTATCGTACCGTGACGTGTCGTCCCGGAGTGTGAGTGTGAGCGCTGTTATCAGGTCTGGCTGCATCTGTCTACAACGTTGATGGAAAGATACATTTTCAAGATGTTCGATGTTTTTGAACGGGTAGTATTATAGTCAACTGTCTACTAACGTTGATGGAAAGATACATTTTCAAGATGCTCGATGTTTTGAACGGGTAGTATTATAGTCCACTAGACAGCTGATTTATGATGAATAATTCTATAGTCTGATTCTTACTACATTATTGGCGTATGAAGGAGGCTCCTTTTTCCTTTTATATTATCCTTGAAATGCAAAATTTCAAAAAACCTTGTATATACGTCGACGCGCAATTTAAAAAGGAACATACCTGTCAAATTTCATGAAAATTTATTACCGCGTTTCGCGGTAAATGCGCAACATATAAACATTTAAACATTTAAACATTTAAACACTTTAAAATTTAAACATTCAAACATTAAGAGAAATGCCAAACCGTCGACTTGAATCCTAGACCTCACTTCGCTCGGTCAATTACTAGTAGTTCTGTGAACAGTAGACCTCACGAAGTGTTCTCATCCACAAGTACCTGATTGGAACTATATGGAAATACCTTATGGAAATACAGCATACTTATTGAACCTTATGGAAATACAGCAATAGACTGGCTTCTCCACACATCTGTGTAATCACTTGTCAGCTGATTTATGATGGATAATTCTATTGTCTGATTTTTACTCTAATATTGGCGTATGAAGGAGGCTCCTTTTTCCTTTTATATCATCCTTGAAATGCAAAATTTCTAAAAACCTTGTATATACGTCGACGCGCAATTTAAAAAGGAACATACTTGTCAAATTTCATGAAAATCCATTACCGCTTTTCGCCGTAAATGCGCAACATATAAACATTAAGAGAAATGCCAAACCATCGACTTGAATCTTAGACCTCACTTCGCTCGGTCAAAAAAATCGCTCTAAAGTCTAATTCAAAGTAAAAAATTGGTGGATATTATATGAACAGTGTTCATATATATTTCAACCGTGTTGAAATATCAGTGAAGCAAATACTGAAAACGTGGTACTCCTTTGTTTCACGGCTTTTATCGATATTGTGCCAACCAGGCGATTTAGGAAAGGACTTAAGGCTGTAAGTTGCAAATACTTGACAGCTTGACCCCTATACTGCGCATGCGCCACTTGGAATTATTTACGAGGCAACAAAGAGTCAGCCTTTGCCATTATCAGATTGCCAGGCCAACTAGTAAAGGACTAATGTCCGAGTGTTGTGGTTTCAAGGGAAGGCACGTACCTTACAGAAATTCAGGGGGTTGAGGATATGTTTCCAGGAGGGTTGAGAAGAGATTGGGGTCTTTGGGGTAATCTGAAGGGTTTGGGGGCTGAAGGGGGTGTAAGAGATGTATTTTGGGGGGGAATCAGAAGGGTTAGAGGGGCTTGAAAAGTATTTTTGGGGGTAAACTGGGTTTTCGAGAGGGGGTCGGGGGTTGGAAAAGGGATTTAGGGGAGGCCTCTGGGGTACAAGGGGAGGTTTTGGTTTTAAAATGGACGAGAAAACCACAACACTTGCTATAGCAATGTCGTTTCAAGCTATAAAATCGTGTGCTCAATGACCAGTATAACAGGCGTTACTTTTTCCCTGTAATTTATTACCTGAAAACAACTCTACACTTAAGGACTTGGTGGGGTGCGGTGGTCTGTGAATCGTCACTGCAAAAAAACCTACTTGCATTAACTTAAATGAATTTTAAATCACTCAATAAATTTCTCATGACTTGAGAGACCTTAAGACAACTTATCATAACTCAAATTAACTTCATAAACGTAAGTTACATAACTAGATATTATTATTAGCGTATGGCTTTGAATGGTGGGGAGACCCAAGGGTAGTTCCACCTCGCCGTATATAGTCCAAAGTTCCCTAATGGGAAACCGGACACTAAGATTAAAGTGAGCACAATACTTTTACACTTTTCACTTCGAAATTATTTTGATGTTAAAAAGTACAAACATTTACAATGATATTTCCAAATATAACTGGAGTCACCTTAGTACAACTTGCCACACCTCAGAATAAA
Organism: Nilaparvata lugens; assembly: GCF_014356525.2. Taxonomy (NCBI): domain Eukaryota; kingdom Metazoa; phylum Arthropoda; class Insecta; order Hemiptera; family Delphacidae; genus Nilaparvata; species Nilaparvata lugens. The sequence continues at coordinate 39,409,124 of NC_052513.1, read as the reverse complement.
TTAACCATATATCATTAAACAAAAATGAGCTCATTGAACTACATAACTTACAAATAATTGACTCAATTGGACTCAGCTTGACTCGGATTCTCTCTCAATACCTTGAACTCTAACAACTCTCTTTATCTTGGTAACAAAATCGCTTCTCACTCCCTCATTGGTTAACTCGTGATTGGTTGATACTCTCTTAGTGCACTCCCATTGATTGTTGTCATGACAGCGTTGTTGCTGCTTTCTTATTGGTTAGTTTGTGGTTGGTTTTGAATGAATGAATAAATTTATTCGCCAAAAAATAAAATACAAAAAAGCTTTACAAAAAATAAATAAGTATAAGGTTGAATTTTATCTTCCTCCTAGTGAAACAGAATATTTCTTCAGCTTCAGTAGCTTAATAGAATTCGATCGATCAATGATAAAGAACAATGTGAATTCATTTCAAAAAGTAACTAACAAGGTTGACAATCCACAATCCTTGAAATTCTTTCATAAACTAGATATTCTATATACGAGTAGTTATTGGATATTCAAGTTCTCCTATTCGATTGCAATTGTCATGGTTGACTCACGCAGTCCGTTCATTCCTCAAGAGCTTATTAAAATGTTGATATCATAAACTTTTATGTGGAAATTTAATAACTGGTGATACTGCTTATCAGTTGAATATTACTTAGCTTGATTAACTAATTAGCTGTACTAGAAAATTAGTATTTTTTAATTGTGATAACTCAATTAATTGACAATTGCTACTTTCCATGTAATTCCACATGGAATGTGTGCATGCGGAGAGAAGTCAGTACTTCCCTTATCTCTGGTGCATATGTGAATACTTGCAAATTTTTAATATGAAAATTATTAAACATTATCTCTAGAGTGCAATTTGTACGATAAATGAGATAATATCACCGAATTGATGAGGTAATAAAAGAATAAAAGTTTTAATATATTGAATTTTTAATCAAGCATTGTCTCTGAAGAGCAATTTGTACGAGAAATGAGATAATATCTTCAAATTAATTAGGTTTTGGGAGGATAAAATTCAGAGTAAGTGACCTTGTTCGTACTGTTGGTTAGTAGACGAGCAGTTAGTGGACTGTCAACCTTAGAGTGGAAAAGTCAACGTTATAGTGAATTACAAAATTGATTGCGACATAGTGACTTACAACACTGTAGTGGACTACATGATCACAACATTGATTAGAATTTAGTGACTTGCTTCATTATAGTGGATTATAACATTACAACATTGATTACAACATAGTGGATTACATCATTACAACATTGATTAAGACTTAGTGACTTGCTTCATTATAGTGGATTACATCATTACAACATTGATTTAGACTTAGTGACTTGCTTCATTATAGTGGATTACATCATTCCAACATTGATTAAGACTTAGTGTCTTGCTTCATTATAGTGGATTACAGCATTACAAAATTGATTAAAACATAGTGATTTAAACATTATAGTGGATTACAATATTACAACATTGATTACAACAAAGTGACTTACAACATTATAGTGGATTACAACATTACAACATAGTGATTTACAACATTATAGTGGATTATAACATCAAAACATTGATTACAACATAGTGACTTGCTTCATTATAGTGGATTACATCATTACAACATTGATTAAGACTTAGTGACTTGCTTCAATATAGTGGATTACAACATTACAACATTGATTACAACATAGTGACTTACAACATTATAGTGGATTACAACATTACAACATTGATTACAACATAGTGACTTGCTTCATTATAATGGATTACAACATTACAACATTGATTACAACATAGTGACTTACAACATTGATTACAACATAGAGATTTACAACATTATAGTGGATTATCTCATTACAACGTTGATAACTTGGTGACTTGCTTCATTATAGTGGATTACAACATTACAACATTGATTACAACCTAGTGACTTACAGCATTACAAAATTGATTACAACATAGTGATTTATAACATTATAGTGTATTGTCAGTGCTCCAGTAGAACCAGAATTCATATTGTTGTGTTCCTCAGTCCATCATGGATGTATCTACTCCAATAAATTCACATCCAAAACGAAGAAGAAGAAAAGTTAACCCTCATTTCAAAGGATTTCTGGAGAATACATCACTACATGGCATCAAATACATAGGGGACCCCAACAAACATTGGATAGAACGTTTCTTCTGGTGTATAGTTCTTATAAGCTTCATCATCTCGTTGTATGCTATCTACAAAATGAAAATGTTTAAATGGACGGAAGCTCCCAGTACGATAGAAGTGTCGTATATAAGCCAACACATATCCACACTGCCTATCCCTGCTGTCACATTTTGTGGCTCTTTAGGTATGACAGAGGAAAGAGCTGAAAATTTGATGAGCAACAGGAGAGGTTTTGATTTTATGTACAAAATAGCTGATATTTTGGGCATGACTGGGGAAGAGTTTGAAGATATGTACCACAATCTACTCAACTCTATGCACTACTACTCTTTTAACTACTCAAATCTTGATAATATTAATGATAAAGAGAGATATATTATATCGGATTCAGACCTTGAGAACCTCAATATCATACTATTTAAGGATGTGCTGATAATTTCGACGGAGGGTCTCTGTTTTCAGACGTTCACCTACAGAGGTCTCTGCATGTCTTGCAACATGGCACCCCCTTCAAAAATCTACAAATCTGATTCGGTAAGAAATTATTTCCGGAAAGATCTAGAGCTCCAAGAACAAGCGACCAAAGGTTTCAAGTTTTCGTATCACCAATTGAACACTGCGACAATTCATAGTTTCCCTCTGTATAGAGTAGATATGGAGAATATGGAGACCCACGATATTGCTCTGCTATTCGAAACATATCCGTATCTGGTGGAGAAGCCACAGATAGAGCTCTATGTGTTTGAACAATGTAAGCTTTCTTACATCGGGAGAGATTGTGCACCTATGTTCGCAATACACAACCCGTGGGATCTTCCAAGTCCATTGATGAGATGGCATCGTGTAGGGCAGTTAAATACTTTCAGCATAAACATTGAACCTGAAGTGATAGTAGAATATCCTGAGAGTGATTTACTCTACAAAGTTGAATCTGCTCGTCAATGCTATAACATAACCGAGAAAACACTGGACTTCTTCCAATATTACACTCGTCAAAACTGTTTGATAGAGTGCTCAACCAAAAATGCATTAAAAAAATGCGGTTGTGTTATGTTCTACATGCCGCACAATGAATCAACATTCATATGCTCCGATAAAAACAGTACCTGTGCGTTGGATGTTGCCTTGGAAACTCATTACGGGAAATATTTTAATTCTTGTGATTGTTTACCATCTTGTAATTCGACTGAATACAAGGTGATATCGATTGAATCGGTTCGGGGTACCGATTCTCAACGTACTATCGATATTGTGTTCAGAGACGATTATTTCCATCCAAAAGTTAGGACCAAGACTTACAACAGGTATGATATGTTGGATTCCACTGTTTTCTACTTGGACGCATTTTTAGGTGTTAGCATATTGACTGTTACCGAAATATTCTATTATATTTTGTTGTACGTGATCGATTATTTGAAACGTTAGTTAAAGATGAAAGATAGCTGATGATTCGTGAGGTTGAATGAACGTCAGTTCTAATACTTTTTCTATAAAATAGTTATTTACAACTCTAGAGAGAAAATATTGCTCAAGAATGTTATTGATACACTTGCTAGACAAGTTCCACAGTGAGACATTTAAGGCTGTGCAAAGGCTAAAAATAAACTTTTTACTCCTGATATTTGTCAATTTTTTTTGATTTGTATATCATCAAGCTATCAAAATGAAAAAGTTTTCTCAGGAAAACATTTTTTTTCTGATCATTAATTTTTTGAGATATGAGCGCCTAAAGTTTTAATTTTTGGAACAGAGCATTTCAAATTCGGTAAGAGGTAATCCATGAGATTCGAAGGATGGATTCTTCATGGTATTGTTGATCTAGTAAAACAAAAATTTTCTGAAAATATCAATTTTTAAGATAGTTATTCAATTTACTAAAAATAACTTTTAGTTGAGTTATTTTTGGTAAATTGAATAACTTTTCCAAAAATTGATATTTTCAGAAAATTTTTGTTTAACTAAATCAACAATACCATGAAGAATCCATCCTCTAAATCTCATGGATTTATATTGAACCAAATTTAAAATGTTTTGTCCCAAAAATTCAAACTTCAGTCGCTCATATCTCAAAAATTAATGATCAGAAAAAAATGTTTTCCTGAGAAAACTTTTTCATTTTGATAGCTTGATGATATACAAATCGAAAAACTTCGAAAAATATCACGAATAGAAAGTTTATTTATAGCCTTTGCACAGCCTTAAATGTAAATATAAGTGCTAACTTTCAAATGGGGTACTTCTATGGAGAATAAAAATATTTTATCAATGGCTAAGTTACCTTGGATTCCAATTGTACTAATGTTGGATGTTTGGGAATTTATAAAAAATGATTTATATCTACAATATTAATATGTTTATATAGATAAATGATACAGTATTCAATTTGACTGTCATTCATTAATTGAAAAATTGCCTTGAAAAATCGATTCTGATAATGAGTAACACTACATATAACCAAAACTGCATGAACCCTAATTTAAATAGACAGTCCAAGTCTTGTTTTAAAAAATATTGATGAGATCATCCCAGATGAACTGAAGCAAAACCCAATTTCGCATCAATGGAGTCGCTGAAGTGGGGTCCACATTATAATGACAGTGGAGAAAGAGAATGGTAGGAGAACAGAGTTACCGATTCTCTGCCTTGCCACTGCCTTCTATAAGAGATAGCTGATACCGGTATATCTGATGGAATATTAAGTGTTCATTCTTGTTTAAAATATCTCTTTTCTGTATAGGGCTACTTGTAATATGAATAAAAATAAAAATGGTACTGAGATTTTTATTTTTCTTTATATTGTTTAAAATAGCCCCATAAATTATAGTTTATTCGCCAAGAAAATATATTTTTCAATTATCACGATGACTTAATTGAGATTAAACATGTTGTTAATTCAATATATTGCTACATTATTTGAAAACGATCTAGCAACTTTGCAGAGGCAGAAAGGGATAGCGCTATCTGCTTTGTCGAATGATAGACAAGGAAAGCAACACCAATGTTAATCAATATAATTTATTTATTTATTTTTATACAAATCATATAAATATGATCGGGATAGAACAACAGGCATAGCCCAAAACTATTGTGTTCCCAAATTTTCATAAATAATACAATTTCCGAAATTATAGGTTATGTTCTTACTGAGGAAAGTTAAGTTCTGTCCAAAAATATAATATGAGCTAAAATTTTTGAATTTAGAATGATTAAAATACCAAATTATAGTCCAATATTGCACTTAATATCACCGCACTTTGAATAAATCAAGTTATATCAGAAAATTTTGAAGCCAAAAATGTACACACAACTTTCCACTAGGCACAGCTGTTACCACTATCGTATGTTCCATTATAACATGGACCTCACTATAGTCAAGCGACGTCGGCACTGGTCAGGGATGGAATGGGTGACCAGATCCAGCTGCGATTGTAAATATCACCCGGACAATCGGAGCAATCACAGTAATGAGTTTATGTGGCCTCCGAACGCCATCAATCTGCGAAAGCTATTACTTGCGCGTGGTTCGGCGAATGGAACGCTTGGAATTGGCGATAATGGGAGAACAGATGAATGGGGAAAGTTGTGAGTAATAGAGAGAGAAAAGGAGAGGAGAAGGAGAGAGAAAGGAGAGGAAGGAGAAAAAAAAGGAGAGGGAGTAGAGAGATCATGAAAACAAAAAAAGAGAGGTGGAGAAGTCTAAGTGCTGATTGCACAAAAGCCGGTTAAATTTTAATCGTGATTAATTCCACGATAACCAATCAGGGAAGCCGTCTTATCAAAAAGGCAAATGATTATAATCATCATTATCATCATCATCATCAGTGAAACTTGACGTGTTTTGTAATTAACTCCTTCTGAAGACGCCGGAGCTCCGGAATTAGTTTATGAAAATGATCATGATAGTAGTTGACATGCTGTGGAATGTTGTAGGAAATTAATGAAGGATTTAGTCAATCTTTTCTTCAAAAATGAATATTGAGTGAAAGAATTATTTTATCATTGAATTAGCATCAATTAAACTTGAAATATTGGGAAGTTTTTCCTTGAAAAATACTCCAGAAATGGATTTTATCACTTTTCAATCAGAGTCTTATCAAAAAGGCCTTCTCTGATTGGTTTTCGAGAAATTAATTACGGTTAGAATCTAACCGGCTTTTGTGCAACCGGGCCTAGATAAAAATAGAAGGTAGATCAGGAAGAATTAGAAGAAAGAATTAGAAAAACTACCTGATACTTTGAGGAAGGGTTGAGTAAAAGATAGATAATAGAGGACTGTTAATATAGTAAGGGGTTGAAGAGAGAGAGAGAGAGAGAGAGAGAGAGAGAGAGAGAGAGAGAGAAGATTGAATAAATTGAAGGTAAAAAGAGAAAGCCAAAGTATTTTTAACGAGCGGTAATAAGATAGCCGCGCACATCTTGATTCGGCCGTATACTCAGGAAAATTAATTGCACCCTCTTTTTCAAATTTTCTTCTCATTCAACCCTTTTTATCTCCTTCTCATCATCAACTTCCTCCTCACATTTCATTCTACTTCTTATTTTATCATAGTGAGGTAGTTATTGAAGCCCTCATTTGTGGTGTTTCGTTTTTTCACAATCAAGGCTTCGTTTTTTATGAAGGCTGCAGCCCTATCATGAGGTCCACGTTATTATGGCAGTGGAGAGAAATAGGGGAACAGCGTTGCTGATTGTCTGCCTTGCCACTGCCTTCTATGGAGGATAGATGATTCCGGTACCTATATATGATGTGATATTAACTATTCATTCATCTTTTAAATAATAATTATATTGAAATAATAATTTTTATTTAAATAAAGTGGATTTTTAACAATATCAATATCTCAAGTCTCTGCAATTGAAATATATTTTATTAGGTAGAAGAATATATTTCTCAATGATTTAATAATAAATTATTATAATTGAGATCAATATATTGTCAAGTAATTATATTTCTATATTGCATTGAAAAGGATGGCGCTATCTGGTGTCTCGAATGATAGACAAGGATAGCAATAACAATGTTCATCAAATATTGCCATTATAACGTGGATCTCTCTATATGTCTTCTTCTTCTTCTTCTTCTGCTGCTGCTTCTCCTTCTTCTTTTTCTTCTTCTTCTTTTTTTTTCTTTTTCTTGTCTTCTTTGAGCCAAAGTATGTCTTCTTCTGTGTTAATTGTCACATTGTAAGTGCTGCCACCTACCAACTACTGTGTCAAACAGCTTCCACCAATCACAAGCTAGAAAGATATAGTTCACGCCCATTCTCGTTCCTGATTGGTCGATGCTACAGTGTACATGATGTAGTCGGAATTTTAGGGCACGGCTCTAGAACGTTCCAAATAATAAACTGTTCACTGAACAGCCTTTTTTCAGTTCTAATTTCTGTCCATTTTTAAGTTCAGCATGATAATGCAAGACTAACGTTAAAGTTGAGCCTGTGGACTAGGCTCTAGCAATAATATTAGGCCTATCTCAATAACAGTACAATAAATTGATGACATAAAATTCTTTTCAATATTAAATTGAAATGGAAGTACCGTATCTCAAGATCATATTTGAAACTATTAAAAGTTCTCTCCGATCTTTACTTTGTTACAAAATATTCCTCACAATTATGGCTCAAAAGGAGGAAACCGTTTGAACTAGTCCTTTTAGTAGTGTCCAGTGAAAGAGCAGAGCAGTGATTGAGTGGATCTAGCTTTTATATCGCAGTCAATAAGTGTACGTATTAATTAAACAATATCAGTAAGAATTTCTAATGAGAAATTCACTGTTCAATTAATATTTTGGGATAGAAAAAATTAGCTGATAGTCTATAGACTAGATGGCTATAGTATTGATCAATAGAGGAAAAATCTGGTGTAGCGCACTCACACAACTTTCCTTGCCGTTATGAAAATTTATCACCTGACGCTAGTGTTCACGCGCATCTCAAGTCTACTATTCGGAGATCTGAGCCAGCTGGTGACAGGACAATACCGCTGGAGACACACGAGGTCTGCTATCTCTTCTTAGTGAATGATTTAATAGAATCAACAGTTGCCAACAGTTTGCAATTAAAAAATCACATTTTCTCGAATTTCGAGCTTATTTTCAATTTTAAGGTAAAAATGTTACTGCACAATAATTGTAGAGATCTTTCCACTGATTGTTCAATCTTTTTCACTTGAAATTTTTTGTTTAAATTGTATCTGAAGCCTGATAATTGGGAGTCTAAAATCAATCTTCGCATAGATGGGGAGGAGCTCCTGAAATTTTTACATATATGAGACTAGTGGCAGTTGATAGAGCTCATCAATGACTATCATAAGTATGAATTTGATCAAAATCGTTGGAGCCGATTTTGAGAAAATCGCGAAAACTCTGTTTTTGACAACATTTTTGCCATTTTAGCCGCCATCTTGAATTGCATATGATCAGAATTGTTCGTGTCAGATCCTTATATTGTAAGGACCTTAAGTTTCAAATTACCCAGAAACCACTTTTTTGGACTCCCCTGAATCCCCTACCTTGAAACGTATAGAAATATAGAAATTGGGGTACCTTAATTTTTTTCGGAAAGCAATACTTTTCTTACCTATGGTAATACGGCAAGGAAAGTTAAAAACAAATCATGGAAATACTTCAGTTGAACAACATTCCAAACTATTAAAATTTCCCTCCGCTCTCAACTTGGACACAAAATATCCCCCACAATCATGGAAACGCTCCAGTTGAAGATGTCGGCCAATTAAATTCCGTAGTAAACTGTTACCTCAAGTAGTCTTGAAAGCTCTTAAAACTGTTAGCTGAAGCCATCTTGAAAGCTCTTACAACTCAAGCAGTCATGGAATCCCTGAAACTAGAGTCTCTCAGCCTCAGAAGAAGTAATCCTGCCTAATTGCCTTATTAGACCCGAGCTGTGCTAAGCGCCAGAAAATTGTACTCCAAGTGGTTTCACTGATAATTGGCGAATTGAAACGAGGATCAAATTACCATAGTGAGGTCCACGTTATAATGGCAGTGAAGAAAGATAGCAGAACAACGTTGACGAACCTCTGTCTTGTCTTGCCTTCTATAGACGGTAGCTGATACAGGATTATTGATGTAATATTAACTGTTCATTCTCGTTTATAATAATTAATTATATTTTATTAAACATGACAAGACATTTTCAATAATTTCATAATGAATTTTCATAATTAAGATGAAATATTTTATTAATTAATAATTCTACATTGTTAGAAGACGATCTGGCACGATCATCATCATCAACATTCATCATCATCATCATCATCATCATCATCATCATCATCACTAATATGGCAGTGGAGAAACAGCGTTGACGATTCTCTGCCTTGCCTCACTGCCTTCCATAGAATGTATGTGATACCGGTGATGATGATCTAATGAAATATTAATCCTGGTCCTGAAATATTAATATTATCAACTGTCTTATCCTGTCAGGTTCGGTCCTGTCCGGTCCGGTCTTGTTCTGTTCTGTCCTGTCCTGTCCTGTCCTGTCCTTTCCTGCCCTGTCCAGTCCGATCCTTTCTTGTCCTGTCCAGTCCTGTCCAGTCCTGTCCTGTCCGGTCCGGTCCAGTCCTGTTCTGTCCTGTCCGGTCCGGTCCTGTTCTGTTCTGTCCTGTCCTGTCCTGTCCTGTCCTGTACTGTCCTGTCCTGTCCTGTCCTGTCCTGTCCTGTCCTGTCCTGTCCTATAATGTCCTGTCTTGTCCGGTCCGGTTCGGTCCTGCCCTGTCCTGTCCTGTATTGTCCTGTCCTATTCTATCATGTCCTGTCCTGTCCGGTTTAGTCCGGTCCTGTCTTGACCGGTCCGGTTCGGTCCTGTCATGTCCTGTCCTGTCCGGTCCGACTCAGTCATGCCCTGTCCTGTCCGGTCATGTCCTGTCCTGACCTGTGCTGTCCTGTCCTGTCAGGACATTTCTTAGGTAAAGCTGCATTTATGGTGCCAATCTCAGCAAAATCTGAGAAACAATCTCTACTGTTCCAAAATGTACGATAGTTAGTTGGTCCATGGTTTATTTCATTTTTTTGTGAAAAAAAAATGCTCAAACTCAGTGACCTTATACTCTTTGATTCGAAAAATAGGAATCTGGAATCGGATTTGAAATATTCTTTCACGTTCAGGAGATATGGCCAATTGAAGAATTATTGCAAAATTTATGTTTGCAGCTGCATATCTAATCCTGCATAATAGCTGGATGTGCCAAATTTGGCTTCAACATTTCTCAGGTGAAGCTTCATCTGTGGTGCACATCTCAGCCAAGTCTGAGGAACTTTCACTACTGTTCCGAAATGCATTATGGTTTTTCATGTTCATGGTTTCAGTCCATGGTTTTTCTCAATTTTTTGTGAAGAGTAAAAATTGCTCAAACTTCCTGATCCTATGCTTTCAGAAGCGAGGTCGCCTGGAATCAGATTTGAAAAATTCTTCCCCGTTTAGGAGATATGGCCAAATTGATAAATTTCCACTGGTAGTGAGTAAAAGATCTTTCGACTTGAGAGTGGGGAAAACTTTTGAAGCGTAAACACTCCAATGTTTTTACGTTTCTCAACCAACTTGAACCGAGTTCAGTGTACTTCCTAAAACAAACATGCGAATATCCACATACTCAACTCACAGAAAATCGGGTTGATAGAGAATACAATAAGCGTGAAAGGAGGGAGAGAGGATGAAGTAGGGGAAGAGGATGGAGAAAAGATAGAGTATAAAGAAAGGTGAGAAGAAGAGAATCGAGAAAAACACTTGAGAGAAAGAGAGGAAAATTGAATGCGTGACTTTGTAATGAGATGAAAACTTGGAGGCACGGTTTGATCAACTTCATAATCGTATCAGAATAACTTTTAATTCCATTGAACCGAGTGAGTGTGAATAATATGGCGAAAAGTTTAGGGAAGCCTACTGATTCGAATTAATCCCCATGAATTTCACTTTGGCCTCGTTCAATTCTCGAAAATGTTTTGTGCTTGGAAGAGATTTGGTATTTAGAATTCATAAAATAATTAAAAAATATTGATATTTTATCAAGTTGCTTGAGAATTATAACCTTTGATTCATCGAGTTCTCGAAAATAATTTGTGCTTAGAATGAATTTGATTGTCAATAACAATTCTAATTCATACGGTACCTTATCACTAATATTATATTTACTTTCTTACATGATTCCTGTTAAGCTTAAGGTCTAGAGAAAATCGAGGCGTTGTACATAATATATCACACATACCCATGATTACAAATAATACATAATATACTAGTATTTCTGTGAACAGTAGACCTCACGCAGTATTCTCATCCACAAGTACCTGATTGAAACTATAGAACTGGAAATACAGCAATAGACTGGCTTCTCCACACATCACTTGGCAGCTGATTTATGATGAATTCTATAGTCTGATTTTTACTCTAATATTGGCGTATGAAGGAGGCTTCTTTTTCCTTTAATATTATCCTTGAAATGCAAAATTTCCAAAAACCTTGTATATGCGTCGACGCGCAATTAAAAAAGGAACATACCTATCAAATTTCATGAAAATCTATTACCGCGTTTCGCCGTAAATGCACAACATATAAACATTTAAACATTAACAGAAATGCCAAACCGTCGACTTGAATCTTATACCTCACTTCGCTCGGTCAATTATAGATGCCCATAAAATATCTAGACTATATTTCCATTTTATTTATTTAATCATATACATAAACAATTCAGGTAAAACAATTGTATATATCCACAATCGTAACAATTTGTTTGCCAGAATAAATCTTGTGTCAGAACACCACAAGTAGAACAGTAAAGTTGAAATAATAATCAACATGGCGCGTTTGGGAGTCAGTGAGTAAATATTTAAAGTGCCCTCTAATTAACAGTTGGACCGCGAAGGGCTGTTATGGGCCACTGAGTCCCGGGTTGGTCCAATCAAATTTTTGCTGTTACTTTTCTACAGTAACCGTTACTGTGAATCGCATCGTTCACATAAATTAATAATATACTAATGTAAAACTTCACAAATATGACCTGCATCCTAATAATACTCGAAATTTTTTGATAAAAGAAGTGGTACTGAATTTATCATTGTTATTTATCACACACAGTTGGCAGTATCGAATTAATCCCTATAAATTTCACTTTGGCCTCATTGAATTCTCGAAAAGGTTTTGTGCTTGGAAGAGATTTGGTATTTAGAATTCATCAAATAATTTTAAAAAACTAATCTATGCATTTAACCATGATACACTTATAGATATACAGTTACATTTTATTGAGATTTATTGATTTTCCACAACCTCACATGCTTCATTTATTTTTCCAGATGTGTGCTAATAGATCCCACACAGTTTTTGGGGTTTTTGAGGTAGTTCCTGTTGACCAATACTTGACCAATACCAATATATACACATCGATATACCGTTACACTGACAGAGGAATACTTTTACCCTCTACATTTTCATATTCTCATTAATATTTCCACATACTTGTTTGTAAAACCCACACATTTTTGGAAGTTTGGAACCCTAGCTTCACAGTTTTCAGAAGTAACCAGAAACTATGATAAATAGTTATTGGTTATAGAATTATACCAACTAATTTACAGTTACAGGTTTCGGTGTACATTAAATTTTATCTTCCACATCTTCATATGCTCGTTAATTTTTCCACATACTTGTTTGTAAATCCCACACATTTTTGGGAGTTTTAACTCTACACTCACCGTTTACAAAAGTAACCAATAGTCATGATCAGACGAAATGTATAAATTTTATGCAGCATTAAACTACTACCAATGATGTATACCAACGTATACATAAAATATTGTTTCATTTACTCTGCCATGATGATAATATACTGATTGATACACAGTAAACGAGTAATATTTACCTTCCACATCTTCACGTGCTCATTAATTTTTCCACGTTTGAGAGCTTGACCAGTGATCAGACATGTTCTGTAATTAATTTGAGCAGAACAGTGCCAATTAGCAAATGGGATTCGATGTGTAGGATCCTGTTGATCGTTTACTGTGTGTACTGTGTCTACTGATACTGACTGACAGTAAATACCTTGTGCCTCGTAATTAGAGGACAATGTACGCGTAATTAGAGACGGGTAATTGGAGTGTTATTGCGCGCACTGTAGCGTTAATGCAACATGACTGCACTGTTTGTTTGGAAACTCTGTATTTTGAGTGTATTGAGGTACATGGTTTGAAAACTTTGTATTTCACGAGTATTTATTTATTCAATCATTAAACATAACTCAACTTCCAGAAAAGTACCTCAGGCTTAAGCCCAATACGGTTGCAATTCTAATTTATACGACAATCCAAAATGGGCTAAAGTGTAAGTCCATTGCCAAAATACCTGTCATCAAATTTTTGGTTGGGATCGATTTAGTATGTTATTTTGAGCACGAAATCACAAAAATTAAACGGCGGTCACTATTGTTTTTGAAATAAACTAAGTTCAAAGTAGCTCAATTTCACATGCATTTAACCTATAGGTAGCAGCTATAAGTAGCTAAGGTTAGGAAAAGCTTTTGGTTAGAAACGTTTTGGTTAGGAAAACTTAGGCTAGGAACAGCTTTGGGTTAGAAAAACTTAGATAAGAAATATCATAATTTGATGATTTCGATAATCAAGATGGCTGCTACTTATAGGTTAAATGCATGTGAAATTTTGCCACTTTAAACTTAGTTTAATTTAATAGCAATAGTGACCACCGTTTAATTTTTGTGATTTTGTGCTCAAAATAACATACTAAAATCCATATTGTTGAAAACTCGTTGTAAGCCTATTGTCGATCATTGAAGCTTTCTACAAATTTTCAATTTGTTTTGTCTTTAAGAACGCTTTATTTTTCAACCAAAAATTTGATGACAGGTATTTTGGCACTGGACTTACACTTACACCCCAAAATGTATTGAGGCTCATGATCTGTATATTATCTGGCTCATTTACTGGATTACATGGGGAATAAATTGGGATTTTTTAAAGAGATGATAATAATAAAGAGTTCCTAAAAGACAAAACAAATTGAAAAATTGTAGAAAGCTTCAATGATCGACAATAGGCTTACAACGAGTTTTCAACAATATGGATTTTACCTTGGACAATATGGATTTGCTTGTATTATGAGATGGATATTTTGGCCTGATTAACAAAACTCCATTCAACAGGCAGACAACTAAAGGATTTTTCAACAGTATTCTGTTGTGATGTAATATGTCTGCTATGTTAGCTTTGTAATTATGTTATTTTATGAAACGAGCCTCGTCAGTTTATGGGTCATCTGTATATTTCAGGCTTAATTTACGCTTCTCATTGTTCGTAGGATGAACAATATGAAACATTAATTGGAAAATTAATCATTGAAATTGCATACGTATGAATATGAAAATGGAAAATCATACCTTCATACTTCATAGTCATATCTAGAGAACCAAGATTGCTAATCTATTATTTTTATTTTTTGTATAATAATTGTAATTGTTGTTGAAGAAGAAGAAGACGAATAAATTTATATAGAAAACAAATTAATGCAAAATGGCGACTATATTATGAGTCAACCAATCAGAATCGAGAATGGGCGTGTATATTCAGTGCATCGTTCACGTTTGTGATTGAGTCTTCTTATAAGGGAGCTATATTCCAAGTTTTGTTGCAATCCATCCAGTAGTTTTCCAGAAATCGTGATCAGTGAGTCAGTGAGATAAGAATTTTATAAGTATAGATAGATAAACAGAACACAATTCTCTAAAATGATCATGTTTATATTTCACAGCTATTTATGTCATCTTATGAATTTCGGGGATGCGATATTTTGATTTTTCACATACTCACTTTTTTACTATCCACAGCCACGGATCAATGATCCTTTTAATGTCGTTCAGCGAGTTTTCCCAAGGATGAGACCTAATGCAATCAAATTTTTATATCATAAACCTACTATGTTCCAAATTTCGTAAAAATCGTTAGAGCCGTTTTCGAGATCCGTTGAACATAAATAACCAGATATAAAAATATATTCAAATATAAAGAAATTGCTCGCTTAATATAATAGGATGAGTCTTTGTGAGCTTTGTGAATATTAAAAATATCTATGATATTATGCAAAATCTATCTTTGTAAATTTTGTTGTAGTGGTAATCAATAAAACTCTCAGCATTCCTTATGAATAGCCTCAATGTTTCATATTCAAATGCACACAGTTTAAAGGAAACTAATAATAGATTCCCTTGTTTTCCTGGATTATTTATTAGTGATTGATTGTGATAATGAGTAAACACATCATAATTTAAACACTTAGAAGAAGAAGAAGAAGAAGAAGAAGAAGAAGAAGAAGAAGAAGAAGAAGAAGAAGAAGAAGAAGAAGAAGAAGAAGAAGAAGAAGAAGAAGAAGAAGAAGAAGAAGAAGAAGTGATAGGCTGACAGAGTTGAAGTTATTGTTGAAGTGTTGTTGTTATTTTTGTGAGGGGAGAAAACCGAGCTAAAAACGTCAGACTGGTGAAAAGTTGATATTATTCATTGCAATGTTTTCTTTTTTCCTCTCCTCCTCTCCTCTTTCAGACTGTTAAAGTCCCCCCACCACCTCACCACTTGTTCATAAGACAGCCCCCGATCATCTCAGAGCAAAGCCTAGACATGCAAGCCTGAAGCCTCAACAAGCCTGAGGCTTACCTTCTATTTTTGGCTGCATTTCGAAAGGCATTGCTAACTTTGTAAACCTCTTTGAGGCGAAACGAAAAGTGTTGAGCTATTTTTGGAGGTTATGTTGTTTTATACTCCATCGGGGAACCCATTTTGTGAATATATAGATTCATGAAAACTCGCTTGGAGAATCTTCAGCTTTGGTAATGAGATATTCATAATAATCAACCCTCATACTTGATAGTCATATCATAGAGAAACAATAGTGTATGTAGATATCCCATGGTATAGGACGTTTATGTCGCAACTTTTACTGTTATCTCAAGCCGATACTCCACGTAGCTCTTTCCCGTGGATCTATGTGTGACATTGGTAGTCTCTCATACTGTGCCGTTCAAATACACTCTCACCCCAACAAAACAGTAAAAATCGACAATAATCGACAGTAATCAGCTTGAGATAACAGTAAAAGTTGCAACATAAACGCCCTATACCATGGGATATCTACTTACGCTATTGTTTCTCTATGATATGACTAGTGCTTTATATGTGGTGATAGTGCTTTCACCACTCCTTTTCAACA
The DNA here is from genome assembly GCF_014356525.2 of Nilaparvata lugens. Classification (NCBI taxonomy): domain Eukaryota; kingdom Metazoa; phylum Arthropoda; class Insecta; order Hemiptera; family Delphacidae; genus Nilaparvata; species Nilaparvata lugens. Next base: position 39,392,722 of record NC_052513.1, on the reverse strand, counting down.
TTTATTCCGAAAGAATCATCAGCAAGGCCCTAGAAGATGAAACTGGAAGTATAAGAGTTAATGGCACACCCATCAACAACCTAAGGTATGCGGATGTCACTGTACTGCTGGCAGAAAATATGGAAGATCTCCAGAGGATGCTCAACAGTGTCATTACTGCAAGCAAAGAAGGTGGTTTGAGTCTGAATTATAATTACATGATAATCACCAAAGACCAACCTCCTATCGGGGATCTATTCGCTGAAGGAATCCGTTTGGAGCGGGTGGATTCCTACACATACCTCGGGATTCGGGTAACTTCCAATGCTGATAACTGCTCAGAACTTAGAATAAGAATAGAGGAAGCACGTTCCACATTTATCAGGAACAAGAATTTACTGACATCAAGAGACATCAAGCTTGAATTACGAATGCGTCTTTTTAAATGTTTGTGTTTCCTGTACTATTATATGGTGTGGAAGCATGGACATTGAATAGATGGGGTGAGAAGAAAATACAAGCCTTTGAGATGTGGACCTATCGCAGAATGCTGAGAATCTCGTACACCGATCATGTTACAAATGAAGAGGTTCTCAGGAGAATGGGTAAGAAATTGCAACTCATTGGTGAAATCAAGGAGCGCAAATTAAGGTACCTGGGTCACATAATGAGAGGATACAAGTATGGAATATTGCACCTCATTATGCAAGGCAAAATAACAGGTAGGAGGTCAGTGGGGCGAAGAAGGATAATTATCTTGGTTGCGCAATTCAAGAGATTGGTTCAAGTGCACCTCAAATGTACTTTTCAAGTCAGCTGTAAGCAGGGTGAAAATTGCCATCATGATAGCCAACCTCCACCATGGAGACGGCACATGAAGAAGAAGAAGAAGAAGTGCTAAACTCCGTTTTCTTACCAGATCATAAATGCTTTCGAATTTTCCATTGGAGTTTTTTTTAATACATTCAGTATATTATCATTTGCTTTGTTCTAATATGCGTTTTCTCGCGATTAATGCCAAAATAAACAAGTTATCGAATTTACAAAAATTTTACTTTTTATTTATGAACGATATGGGGAATTAGTTTGGAAAGATGCATATTTTGATTTTTTAAGAGAAGTTCTAATAATATAGTCGAAACTGTTTATGATCTGGAAGGAAAACGGAGTTTAGCACTTCAACAACCCATAACTCGCTTATTAGACCACTTAAAAATTTCAGTTGCCACTTTTTCTCACTCTTATAATGATCTTAACAATTATATTGAAAAAGATTATCCAACTTAAATAATTGAAAAGTGTACCAAACAGCCTTAATATTACATCAGATAGATATCAGGTATCCTCTATGGAAGGCAGTGGCAATGCAGAGAACTGGCAACACTGTTCGCTCATCTTTCTCCACTAACATTGTAACGTGGACCTCTCTATAGTGGAAGAATATGAGCCTCGAAAAAATAAAATGGATATAAATGAGATATCAATGTCAAATGTCTGCCCTAATCTAAAACCAATACGCAAATTACAATATTTCCCGTTCCAGTGACAAACCAATAGACCTCTAGATTGCACCTGTTCCAAAAACACTCGAAATGAACGACAAAACTGAACGGTAGTGAGTCGCCATATTGTCGTTACCATTATTGGGAATATGTAACAGACTGTATTGGAATTCGGTTTCCATGGTAACCATATGAAAACAGCCCGTATCCCGGAGAAAGCAGTGTGTAGTCAGATATTATAGAAATGACGACAGTTATGAAACAGCCATTTGAACCGGTACACACAGTTATAATGCCTGTGTCATCTTGATGAGTTTCACCTTGAGAGGTTACCGCTAAATTGAATATCATACCTTTATCTTATAAATTACATCATCTATTGATAAACGCTTAGCCCCGGTTGCACAAAAGCTTGTTTAATTTTCATAGTGATGCCACGGGAACCAATCAGAGAACACTTCTTTTCGGAAAAACAATCTCTCATTGGTGCTCGTTGCATTTAACATGGTGAAAAATTAAGAGGCTCTATAGTGTGTTCGAATGTAGGTGGACCTTTTTACTTTCCTTGCCCTATTACCATAGGTAAGGAAAGTATTGCTTTCTGAAAAAAAATAAGGTACCCCAATTTCTAAATTTCTATACGTTTCAAGGTCCCCTGAGTCCAAAAAAGTGGTTTTTGGATATTGGTCTGTGTGTGTGTGTGTGTGTGTGTGTGTGTGTGGTGTGTGTGTGTGTGTGTGTGTGTGTGTGTGTGTTGTGTGTGTGTGTGTGTGTGTGTGTATGAGTGTATGTTCGTCTTAGTACACGATATCTCATCTCCCAATTAACGAAATGACTTGAAATTTGGAACGTAAGGTCCTTACAATACAAGGATCAGGCACGAACAATTTCGTTCAAATGCGATTCAAGATGGTGGCTAAAATGGCGAAAATGTTGTCAAAAACAGGGTTTTTCGCGATTTTCTCGATAACGGCTCCAACGATTTTGATTAAAGTTATACCTGAAATAGTCATCAATGATCTCTATCAACTGCCACAAGTCCTATATCTGTAAAAATTTCAGGAGCTCCGCCCCATCTATGCAAAGTTTGATTTTAGATTTTCAATTATCAGGCTTCAGATACAATTTAAACGAAAAAAATTGAGTGGAATAGATTGAGCATGAGAATCTCTACAATTAATGTGCAGTAACATTTTCACCTAAAATTAAAAATAAGCTTGAAATTCGAGAAAATGTTATTATCCAATTGCAAACTGTTGGCAACTGTTGATTCTATCAAATGATTCACTATGAAGAGATAGCAGACCTCGTGTGTCTCCAGCGTTATTGCCCTGTCACCAGCTGGCTCAAATCTTTGAATAGTAGACTTGAGATGCGCGGGAACACTAGCGTCAGGTGATCAATTTTCATAACGGCAAGGAAAGTTGTGTGAGTGCGCCACACCAGATTTTTATGAATATACTACCACAATATCACTTTCACAACACTCAGAAATTTCTAAAATTTTCTGATACATACTGACCAATAATTGACACAAAAATAAAGCTGGTATTATTGTCTTTTTTTCTTTAGGGCTACTTTTGAACATAAATAAAAAGGGTTCTCAGATTTTGATTTTTGTTTAGCTGGTATTATATATCTACAGTCAGTTCCCAACCTTCCAATCCATTTAAAATTCACCTACGAGTTCATAAACAATACACAATACACTCTTGCGGTATCCATTTTGTATTTGTATCATGCATTGTTACAAACACACGTTACACAATACATCAACGATATGAAGCCGGTAATTTCATACACAATTCATAGTTACAATGACAAGGCTTTTATGGTGATTTATCATTTAGTGTGGACCTCTAGTGATCAAAAGCAGTTAATTACAAGAGCAACAGAGCAAAGCGTTTATCCTGTAAACGAGGTTTTGAAATTCTGTCAACTACATGGGCTTTGTAAACGCTCTATTAATTTGTCATTAACAAAGCTTTGTGTCTGAGCTGGAAGTGATGCATGGAGGTTGAGTGATATCATGTTCTATAGAATACTATTACTATGGAATGAATGTTCTATGGAACTTTGAGTTCTGTGGAGGTCTATGAAGTTATAGAGTTCTATGGAGTTCTTTGTTTGACAAAGCAGTCATGATTATCGAAATATCGTGCTATTCAGATGATATTTAGTGTTGTTCCTTTATACTTTTAGCTATAACATGTCATTGATTGACACTCAGTTCTATGTTTGTGCTTTTCAGTGTTAAAGTTTGTGTTTGAGCTCCTTAGTGTTCAGTTATGAAGTGCGCGTTAGAGGTATAGCACTGCAGTCTGACATACATGAAGTTGATTGACCGAGCGAAGTGAGGTCTAAGATTCAAGTCGACGGTTTGGCATTTCTCTTTATGTTTAAATGTTTATATGTTGCGCATTCACGGCGAAACGCGGTAATAGATTTCCATGAAATTTTACATGTATGTTCCTTTTTTAATTGCATGGAGGTTGAGTGATATCATGTTCTATAGAATACTATTACTATAGAATGAATGTTCTATGGAATTCTGAGTTCTGTTGAAGTCTATGAAGTTATAGAGTTCTATGGAGTTCTTTGTTGTACAAAGCAATGATTATCGAAATATCGTGCTTTTCAGTTGATATTTAGTGTTGTTCCTTTATACTTTCAGCTATAAAATGTCATTGATTGACACTCAGTTCTATGTTTGTGCTTTTCAGTGTTAAAGTTTGTGTTTGAGCTCTTTAGTGTTCAGTTATGAAGTGCGCTTTAGAAGTATAGCACTGCAGTCTGTCATACATGAAGTTGAATGACCGAGCGAATTGAGGTCTAAGATTCAAGTCGACGGTTTGGCATTTCTCTTTATGTTTAAATGTTAATATGTTGCGCATTTACGGCGAAACGCGGTAATAGATTTTAATGAAATTTGACATGTATGTTCCTTTTTTAATTGCGCGTCGACGTATATACAAGGTTTTTGGGTATTTTGCATTTCAAGGATGATATGAAAGGAAAAGGGAGCCTCCTTCATACGCCAATATTGGAGTAAAAATCAGACTATAGAATTATTCATCATAAATCAGCTGACAAGTGATTATAAAGATGTGTGGAGAAGCCAGTCTATTGCTGTCAAATACCTTAAAGATATCTCTTTAAGGTATTTGATTGCTGTATTTCCATAAGGTCTATAGTTTCAATCAGGTACTTGTGGATGAGAATACTGCATGAGGTCTACTGTTCACAGAACTACTAGTAGGTATTGGAATACAGAAACAATGCAGGTATAAATCAAAGAGTCGAAATTGACACTTAATTGAATGACAGAGTCAAGTGGATTATATTTGCGATTGCGTACGATGATTCAGACCTTATGAGTCTTTCAGTGCTCTGTGAATATACAATCCATCTATGATATGTAATATATGAAATCGATGGTACTTGATATATTGAATGGCAGAGTGGATTATACTTTGATACGGTGATTTATGAGTCTTTGAGAGCTTTGTGAATATGGAAACTATCTATGATATGTAAATGTTATCTATGAGAGCTTTGTAAATTTTGTTGTAGTTAGATTCAATAAAACTCTCATAATTCCTTATGAATGGCATCTATGCTTCCCATTTGAACAAAATGCTCTCAGTTTAAAGAGAATCTCATTAGAGATTCCCTTGTTTACCTGGATTATTTATTAGTGATTGATTCTGATAATGAATGAACACATCATCACAAATTAAACGCAGACACACACTCTGTATGGGAAGTACATTAACCATATTGGAAAACAATTTATTCATTCATTCATCACCTTATAAAATAATTAACAAAGCATAACAAGGAGAAGGAGAAGGAGAAGGAGGAGGAGAAGGAGAAGAAGAAGAAGAAGAAGAAGAAGAAGAAGAAGAAGAAGAAGAAGAAGAAGAAGAAGAAGAAGAAGAAGAAGAAGAAGAAGAAGAAGAAGAAGAAGAACAAGAACATGAACAAGAACAAGAACAAGAACAAGAACAAGAACAAGAAGAAGAAGAAGAGAAGAAGAAGAAGAAGAAGAAGGAGAAGAAGAAGAAGAAATTGCTCGTTTAATGGTATAGGATAGTGACTGTAATATGAACCATCTCGGTTTAAACCTGGAATGGAACACATTGAAAAGAATGCAACAATAATTCTTCGTAGATTAGCATTAATATTAATTGGTGAATATGGTGTATAATCTTCGTATCATCTCTGAATCATCTTTGTATCATCTCACTATAGTGAGGTCCACGTTGTGATGACAGTATTTGATAAACGTTGATGTAGCCATCCTTGTCTATCAATCGAGAAAAATCCATCAAAATTGATTGGTTATTATTTCAAAGAAACTGGTACGATACAAAAAGGAAATAAAACTGAAGAGGAACTTTAGATGAAACAAACATCGGGAAGCCGAGAGAAGATGCAGCATCACTTTTTCAGACAGGAAATAAGAAAAGGTCCAAACAACACACAGCGAAGAGGAGCTTTCCGAAACGAATGAGAGAAATGGTGGAGACAAAAAAGAGGGAAAAGGAGAAAAAGGAAAAGAAGAAGAATAAAAAGAAGAAGAAGAAGAAGAAGAAGAAAAATGAGAAGAAGAAGAATATGATGATTATAAAGATAATAATGATTTATTAACTATCAAAATTAGGAAGAGAAGCAGAACTGAGTCCATACTGATGATTCTCTCCCAATCATTGATTCGATTTGATTTTGTGCTTGAGTAAATAAATGGAATGCTGATGATGATGATGATGATGATGATGATGATGATGATGATGATAATGATGATGATAATGATAATGATAATGATGAGATGATGATGATGATGATGATGATGATGATGATGATGATGATGATGAGATGATGATGATGATGACGATGATGATGATGATGATGATGATGATGAATGATGATGATGATGATGATGATGATGATGATGATGATGATGATGATGATGATGATGATGATGATGATGATGATGATGATGATGATGATGATGATGATGCTGATGATGATGATGATGCTGATGATGATGATGATGATGATGATGATGATGATGATGATGATGATGATGATGATGATGATGATGATGATGATGATGATGATGATATGATGATGATATGATGATGATGATGATGATGATGATGATGATGATGATGATGATGATGATGATGATGAATGATGATGATGATGATGATGATGTGATGATGATGATGATGATGATGATGATGATGATGATATGATGATGATGATGATGATATGATGATGATTATGATGATGATGATGATGATGATGATGATGATGATGATGATGATGATATGATGATGATGATGATGATGATGATGATGATGATGATGATGATGATGATGATGATAAGACGCAATAAGAGATTGTAAGAAATACGAAAAAAAGTAGAAGAAAAAGGGAGAATCAAGAAGAATAAATAGAAGGAATATAAGAAGTAGAAAATACTGGAAAGCATTCATAGTATGAAAGGTGTACGTTTGAAGACCACGTTTTCGTGATCCGTGAGTGGTTGCTATCTTTATGCAAAGTATCGTTGCACCACTTTCCTCCAACACTTTCTCACACTCTCTCTTTCTTCCTCTTACACCTTTTTCACTCACTCTTACACCTCTCTCACTCACTCTTACACCACTCTCATTCAATCTCACTCTCTCTTACTCACTAGTCTTACTCTTACATTGGTGATACATAGGGATTCATAACTACTATCTCTCTATAACTCTCTCGCAGTCTCTCTTAGTCCTCACTCACTCCCTCTCTCACACTCTCTCCATAGTAATACACACATACGAATTCATATTATATTACCATGACTCTTCCGCATTTTCTCTCAATCTCTCTCGCTTACTCTCTTCATATAATTACATAGAAATTGACGTATTACTATGACTCTCTCGCACTCTCACTCACTCCTCCCTCACTCACTTTCTCTTACTCTCTCCATACGAGTATATACATAATACACATAGGAGTTCATATTATATTACCATGACTCTTTCACATTTTCTCTCTTACTCTCTTCATAGAATTACATAGAAATTGACGTATTACTATGACTCTCTCGCAGTCTCTCTCACTCCTCTCTCTCTTGGTAGAGAGTTAGTGGGAAGGATATTTTGAATATTCTTTCAGAAGAATGGACATTGATATGTCCAAAGCTCCGCCAATTTATGTAGATGCATAACAATATTATCTATAGTTATTAAGAATTGCTTTTTTCATATCATATACAGTTCAATAATTATTTAAATATAAAGAAAATAAAAATCTCAGTACCCTTATTTTTAAATATTTTATCTTGTGATAAAATATTTAAAAAAAAGGGGGTACTGAAATTTTTATTTTCTTTATATTTATATTACAAGTAGCCCTATACAGGAAAGAGATCAATAATTATTTTCTTAGTCTATATTATGTAAATTCAACTATAATTTTGCTGTATTGTAAGCTATTGAATATAAGTGTATAAGCCAGAATATATTGTAATCTACATAAAGTACTCAATCAATCAATCAATCTCCCACTTTTACTCTTTCCAGAGAAATTCATGTATTACAATGTCTTTCTCGCATTCTATCTCATTCCCTCACATCCTCTCTTACTTTCTCTACTCTGAGGCATCTATTCCTCTCACTTTATTCTGAAGGCACTTTCCTCGCTTGCCTGTTTGAAAAGGGTTGTCAGGTTTTAGGTTGTTCCGAGTCAGGGGGAAGGGTTTTAGGGTGTTACTAGAGTGGGTAAGGGGGTATAATAAGGGGTTGAAGGGGTATTGAAGGGAATTAGGAGGGGGGGAGTATTGAAGTGAGCTGTGACGGCTGTATAGCAAGCAGCCTATGCGTGCAAAACGCAACAAGAATTTATAGTGAGTCTCGCTGCTTCAAACCTCGAGAGTGTATCACCACTCAATTCTGAGCCACAACTGTGTTGGTATGTCACTATTTCCGCAGGGAGACGGTTATTTCTGTTTGTTTTTGTGCCTTATTGTAGACATCGAGTGTGGAGTTGCTGAAGATAAAAATAAGTTACCTATCGTAGTTGGAATGATAAATAAGTCATGTATCGTACTTGGATAGATAAATAAGCCATCTATCGTAATTGAATGAATAAATAAGTAATTTATCGTACTTTGATAGATAAATAAGCCATCTATCGTGATTGGATAGATAAATAAGTCTTGTATCGTACTTGAATAGATAAATAAGCCATCTATCGTGATTGGATAAATAAATAAGTCATGTATCGTACTTGAATAGATAAATAACACACTATCGTAATTGAATATATAAATAAATCATGTATTGTACTTGGATAGATAAGTAAGCCATCCACCGTAATTGGATAGAGATATATAAGTCATGTATCATATCTGAATAGATAAATAAGCCATCTATTGTGATTGAATGGATAAATAAATCATGAATTGTAATTGAATACATAAATAAGCCATCTATCGTACTTGGATAGATAAATAAGCCATGTATCGTACTTGGATGGATAAATAAGCCATCTATGGTGATTGAATGGATGAATAAGTCATGTATTGTACTTGATAGATAAATAAGCCATCTCTCGTAATTGGATAGATAAATAAGCCATCTACCGTGATTGGATAGATAAATAAGTCATGTATCGTACTTAGATGGATAAATAAGGCATGTATCGTACTTGAATAGATAAATAAGTCACTATCGCAATTGGATAGATAAATAAGTCAAACATCGTACTTGGATGGATGAATAAGCCATCTATTGTAATTGGATGAATAAATAAGTCATGTATCGTACTTGGATGGATAAATAAGCCATCTATTGTAATTGGATGGATAAATAAGTCGTGTATCGTACTTGGAAAGATAAATAAGCCATCTACCGTAATTGGTTGGATATATAAGCCATCTATCGTACTTGGATAGATAAATAAGTCATGTATTGTACTTGGATAGATAAATAAGTCATGTATTGTACTTGGATAGATAAATAAGTCATGTATTGTACTTGGATAGATAAATAAGCCATCAATCGTAATTGGATAAATAAATAAGTCATGTATCGTACTTGGAAAGATAAATAAGCCATATATAGTGATTGGATAGATAAATAAGTCATCTATCGTACTTGGATAGATAAATAAGCCATCTATCGTAATTAAATGAATAAATAAGTCATTATCGTAATTGGATGGATAAATAAGTCTTGTATCGTACTTGGGTAGAAAGTCATGTATCGTACTTGAATAGATAAATAAGTCATCTATCGTATACAGACTGTAAAGCCATAGACAAATCAAAAATGTTTGTCATATCTGTGCTGAAAACCTTGCGCAAGTTGAATAGAGAGACATAATATCACTGTTTCATTTTTATGATATCCATTAAAGCTGTAGTAAGAGAATGAGAGAATCGATTCAATACTTGATGATAATATCTTGTTGGAATAATACTACTGGTTGGAAAAACCCAGAAATCATTTTTGTGTTCAACGCTTCGCAGGATGCGCGCTTGTGTGTTACCCATTTATATGCAAGCGTTCTCAAACGTTCGCGAACGCACAACGTGTCCAGTGTCAAACCCTCAAGATGACAAGTTTGTATTCATAAAAAATAGTTGAGGACTACTAAACTCCATTTACACTTGAGAAGCGTGTATATTATATCATGTAACCTCTTAAATTGCTAAGCCTCTCATAATCCTGTAACCTCTCAAATTGCTCTAGATTCAAGATAAAATTATGGAAACTGCCCTTTCAAGGATTGATCAGTGACAATCAAATCTCAATATGAAAGATTGACTTGTTATAAGAGAACGACGTTGTAAGTGCTGCCACCTACCGTTCTTCTCATCTACTACTGCGTCAAACTCCCTCGACCAATCACAAACGAGAACCGAGAACACACCCATCGCTCACTCCTATTGGTCGACGGCATGAATCGACTCCATTTTGTGTAGTTGACCATTGTATTGAAACTTTTCACAAATTCTCCACTTTACGAAACCTTGGATACATCTACTGTACATGGAAAATATCGTTTGTAACTGTAGGAGAGCCTGGTTGCACAGAAGCTTGTTCAATTTTAACCATGATCAAATGCCACGAGAACCAATTAGGGAAGTCTCCTTTTCAAAAATGTCTTCCAGGATTGGAAGTACTTTTAACAAATAATAATATCGAGTGACCTGGCTGGTTCAGCTCTGGTGTCAGAGTTTTCAGGTCGCAACTTATCAATTTCAGGGCCTCTGACATGACTGCTTTTTAGGCAGCCGGGACCGACGGCTTAACAAAGATTCAATTGTGAGGTACACTTAAAACTATAACACTTAGAAACTCATATTTCCTAATAGCTGCCATCAATACTTTCCATCAGTGACTGTTCAATGTTTAGCTTATTTAATTAGGCTCAGTTGCACAAAAGTCTGTTTTTTTCCATGACTAAACCCCACAAAAAACAATCAAAGATTTATTAGATAGAAGTTTGTTGAATTTGTTGAGATTGCACAAGAGCCTGTTGAATTTGATCATGATTAAATTCCACGAGAACCAATCAGACACGCCTTCTTTTCAATAAAGCCCTTTCTGATTGGTTCTTGTGTCATCTAATAATGATTAAAATTCAACAGGCTTTTGTACAACCGGATCATAGTTTACTACATCTACTTCTTCAATAAGTGTCATCTAATAATGATTAAAATTCAACAGTCATCCAATAATGATTAAAATTCAACAGGCTTTTGTACAACCGGATCATAGTGTACTACATCTACTTCTTTAATAAGCAAACAACTCCCGCAAGCTCCACACTGTATTCAAATATGGAAATATTCAACTCCCCCAAGATTTAACTCCAAAAATAAATACCGAACCGTAAACTACTATAGTGAGGTCCATGTTATAATGACAGTATTTGATCAACTTTTGGTTTTGATATCCTTGTCTATCATTCGACAAAGCCGGTGGTACTATCCTTTTCTAGGTCCACAACGATGCCAATCATGTTTTTTGATAGTGTAGAAATATAATTGATTAATTCAGAGAATCGGCATCGCTATTTTTCTATCTTAATCTACTAACATTATAACGTGGACCTCACTATAAGCAAGAAGGTTTCAAAGACTTAACAGACTAGCAAGGTCCTCTTAGTTGTAATATCCTTCTTCTACATCTTTAATAAGCATACTAACTCCCTCGAGCCCCACACTATATTCCAATATGAAAATACTCTACCTCCAGATTCAACTTCAAGTACAATAAAGACCGAACCGTAAACTATTAAGTACAAAGGTTCCAAGGACTGTTATCAAACTAGCTAGCTTCTCTCAGTTGTTGAAATATCTATCTCCAATAAACAAACACCCTCAAGGGTCCCTTGCTAGATTCCAATATAAATTCTAACCATACCCCGAAATTATTCATTTCGGCCAAGGAAAACATACTCTGTTAACTCTTGGACATCCATAACTATGAAACAGAAGCAACGGTCGAAAAATATCACAAATACTTTTCCAATCCCCCCAAGATCAACAAAATGCGACCACCGCAATTTCAAATTCCATTTCCGGCGGTGCAATTTTTTGGCGGTAAACAAACTCTTTGACCACAGTTGGTCGTTACCTGTGCGGCAACTTTCAACTTTGGGAGGATTTTATTGGTTTTTTCTCTTTGCTTCACGATAGAAGAGTATTCTATGTATGAGTGGGGTACAAGGTCTATGAAAGGGTACAAAGCTATTCATAATAATCAACAACTCTCAGGATTTTAGATTTGAATCCAGTTTAGTACAGTTATAGAGAAAAGATGGAAGTTTTGTATCATATTTTGATGTTGTGTTTCAAGTTGAAATGATACTGTATCAAACTGAGATGACACTGTATCATATTGTGTTGATACTGTATCAAGTGCGGTGATACTTTATCATTTTGTGTTGATGCTGTATCATGTTGTGTTGATACTGTATCATGTTGTGTTGATACTGTATCATGTTGTGTTGATACTGTATCATGTTGTGTTGACACTGTATCATATTGTGTTGATACTGTATCATATTGTGTTGATACTGTATCATATTGTGTTCATACTGAATCATATTGTGTTGATACTGTATCATATTGTGTTGACACTGTATCATGTTGTGTTGACACTGTATCATATTGTGTTGATACTGTATCATATTGTGTTCATACTGAATCATATTGTGTTCGAACTGAATCATGTTGTGTTGATACTGTATCATATTGTGTTGATACTGTATCATGTTGTCGTTTTTCTTGTTCTATAGTGAGGTCCACGTTTCAATGACAGTATTTGATTAACATTGATGTTGATATCCTTGTCTATCAATCTACAAACCAGATAGCCCTATCCGTCTCTACCTCCGCAACGTTGTCATTCGTTTTTCAATACTGTTGAAATACATTAAATCACTGTATCATTTTGTGGTGATACTGTATCATTTATGATAATACCAAAGAGAAACAATAGCGTAAGTAGATATCCCACGTTATAGGGCGTTCATGTCGCAACTTTTACTGTTATCTTAAGCCGATTATTGTCGATTTTTAATGTTTTGGCGGGGTGGAAGTGTGTATGAACGGCACAATATGAGAGACTACCAGCGTAACACAGCATCACGGGAAAGAACTACGTTGACTATGGGCTTGAGATAACAGTAAAAGTTGCGACATAAACGCCCTATACCATGGGATATCTACTTACGCTATTGTTTCTCTTTGATATTATCATAAATGATACAGTATCACCACAAAATGATACAGTGATTTATTGTATTTCAACAGTATTGAAAAACGAATGCAACGCTATTGTTTCTCTATGATAATATCAAAGAGAAAAGATAGAACAAGATATGCCAAGTCGTTTATGTTTCAAATTTTAAGACGATTATTTGTCAACTTAAGCCCATTACTGTAGACTATTGTCCAATATTAATGTTTTGGCCGAGTGAGAGTGTAAGAACGGCACAGTATGAGAGACTACCAGCGTCAGATACCTTAACGAAAAAGAACTACTAGGGCTATCGGCTTGAGTTAACAGTGAAATTTGGAACATAAACGACCTGTACCATGGATATCTTCTTATGCTATCATTCCTCTATCTTTCTAAGTGATTTGAAGTTAAAATATACATTCTCTTTAAGAGAAGTGAGGTTTCATAATTTTTCAGTATGTAACACATGTCCAATAAAATCAAAACAATAACTTTTTGTGATAGGCTACTTAAAAATGTCGGCATTGTGAATTAGAAGCATTCAGATTCACATTTATGTTCAAGGAATGATGAATTCTAACATGCAGCTATACTATTTCCATTGCTTCGAAATAAATGAATTCCAACAAGGCAAGTTTCGCATTGATGTGGGGATTCTACATTATTTTAGAATTTTGTTTCTACTTTCATTTTTAGCGAAGTGAAAGTTGGGAGCTTGTACACGGCTTGAACGAAGTTTGATGCTTCGGGTGACTTTGAACTTAGTTTGAAGCATCACCACACACATTGAGAGAGATAGAGAGGGCAAGGAAGAACGAGAGAGTGAGAGAGGGAGAAAGAGAGGAGAGAGAGAAGAGTGCCCTATGATGTCTAAGTTGATTGCTAACGAAGCCGTGCTTGCAAAGTCAGCATTCCTTGTTTACAACTTCATATCTTACCAATCATCCAATGCTGAAAGTTTTAAGTGATTCTCACTATACTACTTGGTTTGCTTCAGGGGCTTGAATTTATTGATGAAGTTCGCGAAACACCAAACAGCATTTGGATTTCAGTAAGGAACCAGTTGAAGGATGAGGAGGAGAGAAGGATGAGAGAGAGACAGAAAAGGAGGATAAAGAAAAGGATGATGACGTGTAAGGGAAGGATTAGGAGGAAGGCAAGTGGTAAAAGGATTTAGTGAAGGGCTAAATTAAAGTGATTGATTGATTGAGTACTTTATTTATGTAGCAATATATACTGGCTTATACACTTATATACAATAGCTTACAATACAGCAAAATTATAGATGAATTTACATAATATATACTAAGAAAATAATTATTGAACTGTATATGATATGAAAAAGCAATTTGTAATATAATAACTATAGATAATTATATTGTTATGCATCTACATAAATTGGCAGAGCTTTGGACATATCAATGTCCATTCTTCGGAAAGAATATTAAAAATATCCTCCCCACTAACTCTCTACCAAACAGGGAGTTGGTCATGAAGATGATAAATTTAGAAGAAATGCTAAAAAGTAGTTTTTCATTACTTTGCAATTTTTTTTTCAATGTAACGTTACGTATTTTAGTGAGGTCCATGTTAAAATGACAATATTTATTGACCGAGCGAAGTGAGGTCTAAGATTCAAGTCGACGGTTTGGCATTTCTCTTAATGTTCAAATGTTTGAATGTTTATATGTTTATATGTTGCGCATTTACGGCGAAACGCGGTAATAGATTCTCATGAAATTTGACAGGTATGTTCCTTTTTTAATTGCGCGTCGACGTATATACACGGTTTTTGGAAATTTTGCATTTCAAGGCTAATATAAAAGGAAAAAGGAGCCTCCTTCATAAGCCAATATTAGAGTAAAAATCAGACTATAGAATCATTCATCATAAATCAGCTGACAAGTGATTACACAGATGTGTGGAGAAGCCAGTCTATTGCTGTATTTCCATAAGGTCTATAGTTTCAATCAGGTACTTGTGGATGAGAATACTGCGTGAGGTCTACTGTTCACAGAACTACTAGTGATAAACAATGATGTAGGTTCCCTTGTCTATCATTCGTTAAAGCTATAGGCGATAGGTGTATCCACCTATAGCTCCGCAACGTTGCCAGATCGATTTCCAACAATGTAGAGATATAAATAATTACTAAAATATTATTTAGTGTCAGTTGCACAAAAGCCGATTAAATTTTAATCGTGACTCCACGAGACCCAATCAGAGAAGCCGTCTTTTCGAAAACGCTTTTGCCGGTTTGTGCTCATGAAATTAATCGGGATTAAAATTTAACCGGCTTTTGTGCAACCGGGCCTTATGTCATTAATAAAAATCTATTATGCAATTATTAAAAAATATTTTTTCCTCACGAATAAATTTTGATTGATCATTTTTAACTAGTAGTTCTGTGAACTGTAGACCTCACGCAGTATTCTCATCCACAAGTACCAGATGTCAACTGTTTTAAATGTTAACAAACTCAGTTCACGTTTGAATTTGTATTTCATATGATATAATTAATCCAGTTCCGTGATGATCTTTCTATCTGATGAAAATTAATTTTTCAGAATCAAAAATATTATAATTTCTCTAGCATTATTTAGATCATTTGTTTTTTTTTATTCACCTATTAAATTAGTTTTTTCGAATGTGAGAATATTGATACTGATGGGCACGCATAATAATACCATGACTGCAAAACAAAATATTGAAACCAAAGACCTTAAAGCTGCGATTAGACCAAATTTAAAAAAAAAATGTTAATAACTCAATCCTTTTAGATTATACTAGATTGAACATAACTTATCATACACATGATGAACATATGTGTTTGTCAACTTCCGTTCAATCTAATAGAATCTATAAGGATTAAGTTATAACCATTTTGTTAATAACTTTGGTGTAAACCCAGCTTAAAGATGCATACCTCTTTAATGTCTTTGATTGAAACTATAGACCATAATTATACAAATACAGTACAGTAATAGACTGGCTTCTCCACACATCTTTGTAATCACTTGTCAGCTGATTTATGATGAATAATTCTATAGTCTGATTTTTACTCTAATATTGGCGTATGAAGGAGGCTCCTTTTTCCTTTTATATTATCCTTGAAATGCAAAATTTCCAAAAACTTGTATTTACGTCGACGCGCAATTTAAAAAGGGACATACCTGTCAAATTTCATGAAAATCTATTACCGCGTTTCGCCGTGAATGCGCAACATATAAATATATAAACATTTAAACATAAGGAGAAATGCCAAACCGCGACTTGAATCTTAGACCTCACTTCGTTCGGTCAACAAGAATGAATAGTCATATTTCATCGGATATACCAGTAACAGTACCTATATATTCTATAAAAGGCAGAGAAGCTCTCTCATCTTTCACCACTGCCATTAGAACGTGTACCTCACTATGGATAAAAATATATTATTATCATACATTGTATTTCATCTTTAATTTCATTCAACAGACTTTACAGGAAATGAAATTCAGTTTCATTCATAAAAACACATGAATGTGCACAAAAAACTTGAATCATCTCAACTTTTGTACAACTTCTGTTAAAAGGCATGTTGAGAATGCGGAATTAAAACTAAACTCAATTAGAAAATTAGAATTAGAATTCTGGGCGCCCTTAGAAATGCAGCGACGACGAATAGAATGGGGCCTCCAGTTATTATTTTTCCAGCGGACCGTGAAAATCCTTTGAATTCCTCGGGAAAACTCGGAAAATTATTGAAACAGAATATTGGACCGGCTTAAGCTTGTTTGTCTCTCCACCACACAGAGTTCAAAGCGACTGAAAAAATTCTGCTCACCTTTATTTTGCTGACATTTCTTGTCATAGGGCTTAAAAATACATCAGAAAAAATATGATTAACATTTTTTCCTGTCGTAACTTTTTGATTCAGAATACATATCTCAGCGCCTTTATCAATTTTGTTTAACAAATGTTTCGAAACAGGTCATTTTCCTTCACACTTTAAGGTTGCAAATATAATTCCACTATTTAAATCAGGTGAGAGACAAGCTCCTGAAAATTATCGCCCTATTAGTTTAATAAGTAACCTGTCTAAGATTTTTGAAAAATTGATGAAGGTACGTATGATGAAATATCTTCAAAGGCATAATTTAATAGCAGAAAATCAATTTGGTTTTCAAGAGGGAAAATGCACTGAGGATGCAATATCAGAGCTGGTGAGGATTGTGACAAATAATTTTCAGATGAACAGAAGGACCTTGGCTGTCTATTTGGACTTAGCCAAGGCCTTTGATACTATTCCTCACATCTTTCTCTTGAGAAAGTTGGAGGGTATAGGTTTTCGTGGCACAGTTTTGAAATTTTTTGAGAATTATTTGAAAGACAGATCACAAATTCTGACTATAGATGGAAAAACCAGTAAACTAAATTTAACTGAGTTCGGCCTTCCACAGGGAACGGTTCTGTCACCAATTCTATTTCTCCTCTATATTAATGACCTATTGAGACTTGATATAGCTGGTTGTCATTCGATCTCTTTTGCTGATGACACGGCATTGGTCTTTACTGGTTCAAGCTGGGATGAAGCTAAGCGCTTGGCAGAGTCTGGTCTCACACGTGTTAAATCATGGCTTGACCAACACATTCTTACACTGAATGCCAATAAGAGTGTATATATGGTATTCTCACCAGCAGTGAGCTCTCCCCAGAGATATTCTGAATACTGGTATCAGAATACACTCTTCAATCTGTCTTGAACGGGAAAGATTGCGGACTGGTGATGGAGATTGTGATTGTCACTCATTAAAAAACGTGAAAGAAACTAAATATCTAGGAGTCTTTGTAGACTCTCATCTTAAATGGAATGCACATATAAATAACATGTGTAAGAAAATAAAACACATAATTCACAAATTCCATAGATTGAATGAGCTCAATGACCCAACTATAATAAAGATGGCTTATCAGCATATGCCCAGTCCATATTGCAATATGGTATTAGGGTATGGGGTGGAGCATTGGACATCCTTTAATAAAATCTCCGTAATTCAAAGATATATTTTGAAAGCTGCACTTGGAAGACCAAGACGATATCCCAGCCATAGCCTTTTTGCAGAGTTCCCAGTTTTAACAGTGAGACAACTTTACGTGAAAAACTTAATTCTAGCCGTTCATAAGTATAAAAATCTCTTTGAAACTAACATTCCGTCGTATAATTTCCGTTCATTATCTCATTACCGCATTCCTAGAACAAATTTAACAGTATGCCGCAGGCAGTTCATATACATGAGTAATAGATTGATGAATATTTTGCCAGACCAATTAATCTCAGATAGATTTAATAAATCAGCCATTAAAAATATAGAGAGATGGATCAAAAGTAACAATGTTTTTCGCCTCATGTACAGTTAGAATCTACTTTATTAAAAAAAAACTTTTTTCTTTGATATTATTTTCACTAAGTTCTATTTTTTTCAGATATTATATTACTACAATTATTATTATTATTTAAGTTATTTATTTATTATTACTACCATTCAAATAAAATGTTTAATCATCTTTTATGTTTATGTTAAATTAAATGAAATCTTTTGGTACTCGTTGCTAGCACACAAACTTAGGTTTTGCTGGCAACGCCAATTAAATTTTAAGTTAAAATTTTATTTTTATTCTGTATAAGTATGAAGTATTTATTTATTCATTATTGTTATCTTTATAATTGGCAAATAAATGATTTTGATTTGATTTTTGATTTGATTTGATTCTGGTATTTTTGAGGATACTAGGCTACTCATACATACCAAATAGTGACGTCATTCTTTTGAGTTGTGACTATTGTGGAATCTCAGTGTTGAATATTTGAAATATTTCTCAGTGGGAGTGGAATGCGTTTTAATTACGTAAAATAATACAAATTGATTCTAATCCAATCATGACATTCTTTGTCAAAATAAAGATAAACAGAATGATGTGTTGTTACCAATTGCCTGATTGTTTGAAATTGTAGGCTTCAGTTGCCTGAATTATTTCATCTGCAAGCAGCTGATCGCCTTTAGATAGGCTACAATGCAACACTGCTTGAACTATTCCAGGCGAGGTTCTCATTCCCACTATTTATAATCATGTGGCTTGCTGTCGCTGAATTTTTCAAGCGTTATGTAGTTTGTTTTTGTTGATCCCAGCTATTGATAGCCTATGGTATAGCCACCTCTAATACAAGGCCCCGTCCTACGATATTGCAACGTCGCAGCGTAGGCCTAGAATCTAATACATGATTGGTGAAAAAAATCATTGCTATTTCAGATCAGCTGCAATTTTTTAAAATCTTTTTCACCAATCATGTATTAGATTCTAGAGCTGCATACACATATACGCGCTTCCAACCCGCACCGAGCACGCTCCGCCCTCGTACCGCCCTCGTTCCTCCATCGTACCGCAGTCGCTCCGCCCCCGCTCTGCAGTCGCACCAATCAAGAACGTTACGGAAGATGTTAGATCTTCTCGCGTTCCCCGGTCGAACCACTGTTGCTCCCCGGTCGATCATTAATCGCTCTGCTGGAGTGACGTTCGGTTACGGAGCAGAGCGAAAGTCTGTACGCACCTTAGGCCTACATTGCGACGTTGCAATATCGTTGGCCGGGGCCTTGTATTGGAGGTGGCTATGTGGCTATGTGGTGGCGTCATATGCCTATGGTAGCACATCATTCAGCCGATATCCTCGACTTTGAAACTCCTGAGAGGCCAAAATACGTTCTTCCAACAATTGGATAAATAATTCCAATCATTTCTAAGAATCTTCCTCCCTTTCACCACCTACATATATTTTGAAACAAAAACGTTTCTAGCATGTCGAAAATTTTATGTTTTCTGCTCGAAATGTCTTGACATTGACGAACATAGTCATAAATTAAAAAGTATATGTCAGATAAAAATGATACATTTTCCCCGTTATTTATTTTGATATGAAATTCTTACTCATTACGACATCCTATGATTCTGAGAGAAGAGATATACAAATTAATATTAATAATAATACTGAGGGTGATACCCGCATAAGTTCATAGGCTTGTGCGTGAGTAATGAGTGAGAGGGATGATGATGAGAGATGACGACTACTTTTTAGGTAGTGGGGACAGACGGCTTATCGTCTCCTTCGAAAGACGGGGTGGCCGGCCATATTATCTATGTGATTGTGCTCTGGTCAAAAACTTTTGCCTCAGTTGAGATTCGAACTCGGGTTCTCTTGATTATTAGACCGTCGCGTTATCACTTACTCCAACGAGCCACCCAAAAAGAAAACTATATTTTCGCGGTGTTTTCAATTTCATAATAAAATAAAATCGTTCAACCCTGAAACTTTTCAAGTATGATACTCTACATACAATTCTGTGGTTAAAAATTAATATAGATCTGAGAAAGTCGCAATTTTACACGAAATATCGGGGCACCGAGCTTAGCTCGTTATTTGTTTATTGACTTTTGATAAACCAAACACAATTCTTTAAAACGATTGGGGAAGTACTAACAGCACAGCCCAAAACTGTTTCTTTCCCGAATTTTGATTTATACACCATAAATAGTCCAGAATGTAGGTTCAATTTTCTGTTCAAACATTTGAAAACAAAAAAATTATAATTTAGATTATATACAGACCAAATTAAATAACAAAATAACACTCACTAATCACTTGAAATTGTAAAATAATGATCAACTTTGAAAATTATGATATACTCTAGTTTAGGAGGATTATCATGTCATGTCAACAAATCAGATTATGTTGATCAAATCGATTAAATTGACTAGGTAGATAAAATTTCTCGCTGATTGATTATGATTATACAGCTGGAAATAATTTTATTCTGTCTCTCTCCCACACAGGCACATGTATCTTCTGTAATCGAGAGACGACGAAATTATCATCTGTTTTCCAAGGATGAATTATCCTTTTAATGTCGTTCAGCGAGTTTTCCAAAGAATGAGACCTAGTGCAATCGATTCTTTATATCATAAACCTACTATGTTCCAAATTTCGTGAGAATCGTTAGAGCCGTTTTGAGATCCGTAAAACATAAATAACCAGATATAAAAATAGCCAGATATAAAAATAACCAGATATAAAAATGACCAGATATATACAGAAACTGCTCGCTTAATATAATAGGATTAGCAACTCTGTAATTTCCTCAGATGGAGGGCCAAGTCTCAACTCTTATTGTATACAAACTATAATATTTTGTGAGTCGTTACAAATACAGTATTGTTATGTCACTTCGAGGACCTAATACAATAAATATACCATTAAGAAGTTCACAATAAATTTCTGATGATGTGTACCACATTATGATTCCATAATAGTTATATTGTTACTAAGAACATTGTAGTACCCTCTTCATTAAAAAATTTTAAAACATTTAAAGTAGCCCATATGATTGAAGTGATTTTATATAATTATTATTATGCTCAAGGTACCTTATAATTATCAAGCATAACACATTACCACATATACAGATTTCAAATCTCAATTCAGCTCAGTGGGGATTCTCATACAGGGACCACATCATTAACGCTTGTCAACGTAGTGGCACTGTAGCTAGACCTTACAACAACAAATACGTCCCTGTAGTGAGACCTCGCTCGCCACCACTTGTAAATTACGACAAGATGCGCATTAATTATACGCTGACAAATTGAACCAGCTCTTGCGCGAATTAATTTATTAGTATACCTTGATGAGATTCCCTTTGTTCTGTCAGCATTGGTTGTGTGGGGAAGTATTGACGATATTCGTAAGGAATTCTGACAGTTTAAAGTGAATCTTACTGTACTAAATTCACATCGATCTGTCAGCATTGGTTAAATGGGAAAGCATCGACGATATCTATTTAGAATACTGACACAGTTTAAGTGAATCTTACTGCACTGAATTCACATCGATCTGTCAGCATTGGTTAAATGGGAAAGCATTGATGATATCTATATAGAATACTGACAGTTAAAAGTGAATCTCACTGCACTGAATTCACATCGATCTGTCAGCATTGGTTAAATGGGAAAGCATTGATGATATCTATATAGAATACTGACAGTTATAAGTGAATCTCACTGCACTAAATTCACATCAATCTGTCAGTATCAGTTGAATAGGGAAGCATTGATGCTATTAATAAGGAATACTGACAGTTGTTGTAAGAGAATCTAATTCTAGTGGGATTCACTCAGAAGGGTTGAGTAGCTGAGGGATGACTTTTAGTCGCTTGCCCCAGACACAAAATGTAGGGTAGGGCAAGTAACTAAAAGGGGTTGCCCTTCAGTCATTAGCTGGCCCAGTGAGCTACGAGTCATGTGGTCTACCTACTATGCAAATAAGATTACTTACTTTGATCAGGTCACTGTACTGTTTCTAGTCTGACACAGATTGTACTGTGTTTAGAAGGATTGAAAATTGATGTGTGAAACGGTTATTCGGTTTGAATTCGGTACCGAATAGCAACCGCATAGCACCAAACGCCCCCTCGACATGAATAGGTTCTATTAAATTATTATTTTCGCTTTTTTTGTTTTTATTTTAACCTGATATCGTGATTATCTGTTTAAAAATCTTCCATGTCAAAAGGATATGGTCAATTCATTCCTGTTAGTTCACTGGAGCATTTTTTTCTCAATGAAAAGTTTGCTAAAAAATATGAAAGATATAAATTAAAACTTAGGGAGAATTTTTTTCCATAAAAATTACATGATTTTATTAATGGAGAGAAGAGATGAACGTTATGTACCTTGTGTCAAAATTGAAACAAATTTTCAATTCAAAAGAACTAGTAGTTCTGTGAACAGTAGACCCCCTTGAAACTATAGACCTTATGGAAATACAGCAATAGACTGGCTTCTCCACACATCTGTGTAATCACTTGACAGCTGATTTATGATGAATAATTCTAGTCTGATTTTTACTCTAATATTGGCGTATGAAGGAGGCTCCTTTTTCCTTTTAAATTATCCTTGAAATGCAAAATTTCCAAAAACCTTGTATATACGTCGACGCGCAATTTAAAAAGGAACATACCTGTCAAATTTCATGAAAATCTATTACCGCGTTTCGCCGTGAATGCGCAACATATAAATATATAAACATATAAACATTTAAACATTAAGAGAAATGCCAAACCGTCGACTTGAATCTTAGACCTCACTTCGCTAGGTCAATAAATATTGTCATTTTAACATGGACCTCACTAAAATACGTAACGTTACATTGAAAAAAAAATGCAACCTCACTTCGCTCGGTCAATAATCACACTGAACATCCAAAATGAATATAATCAAGAATAAACTATTCAAATATTTCACAATTCCTTTTAAATTGAAAATTTTGTTGTTCAAGAACTTACATCTTACTATTTGAACACCAGCTTTTATATTTTACTACCAGCATGAATTGTAACAATCCAAACACAGCTGTGTTTGAGAAGAAGATACCTAATTAGAACCTTACGAATTAAAACCTGATATGTATGAAAGCCTCATTCGTTTTCGGCAACGAACCGAACCGAACGAAACCGAATGCGTGTGAAGCTAGCCTAACACTATATAACTAGAGTAACCAGTTATATAGTTACTGTGATCAGAACAAGTCTATAGTTATTGATTGTTAAGAAACTGGAGCGTTCTTCGTTGAGTTGGATCTTGAATCGTTTACAAATACGGTCCTAATACTTCAATTAAACTGTACAATTTCTAGTCTGAATGATGTTGGTTGTAATGTGTCTAGTCTACTATAAATAACAATCAATGGTTAGAGCAAATCAGGAAAACTATAAAGTTCTTTATTGTTAAGAAACCTGTATGTTCTTTGTTGAGTTAGTTCTTGAATCGTTTACAAATACGGTCCTAATACTTCAAATTACTTTTGATTCATTCAGGATAGAAGTATATTCGGTACTTGAGTATTAAACGGAGGCCACCTAACCTACAGAAATATTTCGTACGGGATACCATAAATAACTACATAATTGGAAAGAACACACTTTAATAGATTAACAGGATGGAGTTGAAAGCGTCGCCGCCGCTAGCAGTCACATCTGATCGCCACACGTATTCGGTAGAATATACGAATATATTTCTGTACGAAATATTTCTGTAGGTTAGGTGGCCTCCGTTTAATACTCAAGTACCGTATATTCCTTATGTTGATTTCTGATATAAGGATTATTTATCATTTACAATCAACTTAAGGACAAAGAAACAGACTACAGTCCAAAACTTCTTTTCATCCCAATTTCATAAAATGAATTGTTCAAATAAAGGTTATGTGCGACTTTCCATTTCTTCACTAATTTCCACATTGGAACAAAACACAAACACTTGAAACAATTAATTTTGAATTTAGAAAGATTAAGATCCGAATTGATAACAAAATTCCTTCTACTTAGTAGGCCTACTCAAAACTGTAAAATAAATATTAATTTGAAATATTTTGTTCCGAAAATTAAAACAATCTTCTCCAGTAGAAGCACAGCTGAACAAGAATATCGAGTTTCTACTGATGAAAAGAGGCTCGAGTCTTTGTCCTTTTTTGGATATGTATGATCGACGATAGCGTTTGATTGCTTCTATCAATCAACTTCAAAACATATTCTTTGAATATAATGAGAACCAATTTACTGCCTAGGTAATGTAATAAGAAAAGGGGATCTATTTTTAAGCTGTTGTATAATCGAATCGGTTTTCCTCTTTACCTGACAATAATATTATGCAAGTTCATATAGTTTGATTAATCTAGCATTGAAAGAAAACACATATTCCGTTTTGGAGAAAAATTCAAAGTAAGCAAATAACTTGTTATTTAATGTACCATAATATGCTATCAATATTCCAGAAAAGCAGTATTTTCTATCCGAAACACCTTTCCCCAATTCTATTCTTTCAGAATTCTCTCTACTGAATCGCGACCAATCCCAGACAAGCAAACCGCCATTTCGTTACAGTATTCTCCCATCTGCTCTCTCATTGGTCGACACAAAATAGGAGTGTTCTGCAACGAAATGGATGCTCGTTTGTAAAAATTCGACTGAGCCATTGTCAATATTAATTGTAGAACCGTTCCTTAATTGAATAAAAACACAAATATGTTGTCAAATTCTACACAGTTCTATTCGGTACACAACCATGGTCTCGAGACCACACCGGTCACATTTTCAAGTTGACTGAATTGAGTCAATTTGAGTCAACTTGAAAAAGTGACCACTAAACCATGGCTGTGTACCGAATAAAACTTTGTAGAATTTGACAACATATTTGTGTTTTTATTCAATTATGCTCGTTTGTGATTGGAGAATTATTTTGACGTAGTTGGTAGGACTCAATTTGTAAATTAAAAACTACCAATCCGTATTTCTTCATTCATTAATTATGTAGCTCTCTGTCAGTCATAACTGTATGATTTGTCGTTGTATTGATGAATGAATGGATGAACTATCAGCAGTTACAAATCATAATAATATTATATTGTATATTATACAATGTGATCAACAGAGGACAACAGTCAAAGCCCAAAACTGTCCCTAATGAATTTCCATCAATTTCAGTTTCCAAAATGATAAGATTATCTTTTCCCTTTCTATTGAACAATGATAAACAAGCTTGAAACATGTTACATTGTCAAAAAACGTGTTTCGGGTGCTTTTATGAGGATCCAGTGATCGATGTTCTATGCACACTTTTTCAAATTATTGAGATCTATATTGACAATTCAATTCAGAAATTCATTGTCAAGTTAACTTTTATCATTTAGATCACTGATTGACACGAGTCAACGAGAGAATGTATTCATTGAGAATAGAGTTCATTATACTGTTTCTCTGGAGTGAATAATAAGGAGTGAAAAATAAAAATGGAAACCACATTAAAACGGGGTTGATCCTCATAAAAGCTCTCCCAGAGCTTAGAGCCATGCTTGAAAAATTCTTTCCTCATACTCAAGAATAAAACCAGTTAATCCCTGGCAGCATTAGAGGAGCTCAGACAGGGTTTCATGCTTCATGGACTACATATTGGATTATATAATGTATACACTTCCTTTATATTTTATTCTATTCAGTTGAAAGTCCTTCCTAATTTATTAGTTTTATCATCATAGAGTCTTTTCTCTATATGAAAAATTTACATGTAGCTATATAGTTTGTTAAGATACCGTGAAATTACTATTTGTTTAACTGATTCACAAATCCTGATGCATTTATATTGATTTATGAATATCATTCCAATGAAATATTGTAGATTGTATTCTTGAGATTTATTTTGATTACAGATAAAACTGAAGAACAAGTAGTGATAAATTCATCCACTTATCTAAGAACAATTTGAAGAGTGGTCATTTAACTGAATTTGAATTGAGAAATATAATCAAAATGCTTGAAAATCAATTGAGGAGTTAACTCATCCAACTTCCATGAATCATAGTCAATTAACTTGTCTGTTATTATCAATTTTCATTTCAAAGAAGAGAATGAAATGATATTCAAAATGTGTTTGTATATCAATTATCACTTGATCCACAAATCCAGCAGCTATAAATGAGTCAAGCAAGTTGCCATACATTATCTATTGTATTTTAATGGAAAAATGAAATTAGATGAGAAATTTATCAAGAGTAAATCAATTAAATCACTCACCTATCTGCTATGAATCACTGACAATCAGTGTTGTTATCAGGCAGTGTTATCACGAAAGAGCAGCCGGCCTTCAAAATTTCCAGGCACCTCAAAAATTTAAATTTTCTCAACCGTCGCCCGCGGGAAAATTGCACGCCTACCGGAAAACTGCACGCCCAGCGAGTCGGAAAACTGTCGGAAAACGTCGAACGATGATGCTAGCAGATATAGTTTTCCCCGAGAGAAGACTGACTGGAACCATGAAATAGCTCCACCACGCTAGCACGCACGAGATCGCAAACCAAAAGTGCAGAATCCTCCTCTTCCTTTTCCTCTTCTCCTCCTCTTCTATCCTTCCCTTCTTCTCCACCCGTTCGCAGCCAGGGGTGAGATCGATACGAGGGGTAGAAGCCACCCTGGACAGACAGCGTGACGTCAGAGTTGGTTTTCCTCACTCCCCTGTTTGAGGCTAGTTCGTTTGTGCGAGGCTAGTGCTGCCCACTTGCGTGACATCTGGTGGTGAAAAGCGGAAGCTTCCAGTTGAACGTCAACCTTCCGTTTGTTTACAATAGCACCGCCGCTGCAATGCGTAACTAACCTCTTGGAAAACAAAAATATACTAACTAGTTGTGGTATTTGAGAAAAAAGTACAAGATTTTTGAGGAAACTGGACTTGGAGCCACGTGAAACGGTAAAAATGAAGTAGATTTAGTATACATTTCAAAGATAGATGTTGAGACTGAAGGTTTGACTATTGATTTTAGCTACCCTAACCTCAAAATAATAGGGGTTGTGAACTCCAATCCATACATTATACTATAGTGAGTTCCACGTTTTAATGGCAGTATTTTATTAACATTGATGTTATGGTGTTGATATACTTGTCTATCATTTGACAAAGTAGATAGTGCTATCCTTTTCTAGCTCTACAACGACGTTGCTAGATCGTTTTTTAACAATGTAAAAATATGATTAATTAGCAGGATATTTAATCTCATTTATGAAAATGGAATATTTATTTATTATTGGAAAATCTATGTTCTTGGCGAATATATAAGTAATTTATTTTAAACAAGGATGAACTGTGTACAACAGCATACCGGTATCAGCTATCTTCTACAAAAGGCAGTGACAAGGCAGAGAATCGGCAAATCTGTTCTATCTCCCTCCACTAATATAACGTGGACCTCACTATATGTATTAAATCTTTTCCATGAGAAATGGATTATGTTGAAATAAATATATATTTTAATTATCAAAAATGTTTTTATGAATATTTTTTTCAATTGTCTCAAAGCTAATTTCTTCTTTACATGAAGCTGCCTTAACAATGTTTATACAAAAAATCTGGTGTGGTACACTCACACAACTTTCCTTGCTCATTGAACTATAAGCCTCATTATCAAACGAGAATAATTTAGGGGAATAACATAATGACGATTGACGGCAACATATTTGCAACTACGATCAGACTAACTGTATATGTGTATATACAATAATTGTTTTCAGAGTACTTTTTCCTTTATGTGAATTGTGAAATTCGATGATTTTTCTGAAATTCGTCAAAACAGCTGTTCTACAGATGAAATATCTTGACTATGACTGTGCTCTTTTTACTTTCCTTGCCCTATTACCATAGGTAAGGAAAGTATTGCTTTCCAAAAAAAATTAAGGTACCCAAATTTCAAGTTTTCTATACGTATCAAGGTCCCCTGAGTCCAAAAACATGATTTTTGGGTATTGGTCTGTGTGTGTGTATGTGTGTGTGTGTGTATGTGTGTGTGTGTGTGTGTATGTGTGTGTGTGTGTGTGTATGTGTGTATGTCTGTGAACACGATAACTCCATTCCTAATTAACCGATCGACTTGAAATTTTAAACTTAAGGTCCTTATACCATGAGGACCCGACAATAAGAAATTCAATAAAATTCAATTCAAGATGGCGGAAAAAATGGCGGATAATTACTAAAAAACCATGTTTTTCACGTTTTTCTCGAAAATGGCTGTAACGATTTTCTTCAAATTTATACCATGGATAGCTATTTATAAGCCCTATCAACTGACATGAGATCCATTTCTGGGAAAATTTCAGGATCTCCGTAATATTATTGAGAAAAATGACGGATGATCACTAAAAAACCATGTTTTTCACGGTTTTCTCGAAAACGGCTCCAACGATTTCCTTCAAATTTATACCATGGATAGCTATTTATAAGTCCTATCAACTGACATGAGTCTCATTTCTGGAAAAATTCCAGGAGCTCCGTAATATTATTGAGAAAAATGGCGGATAATCACTAAAAAACCATGTTTTTCACGGTTTTCTCGAAAACGGCTCGAACGATTTTCTTAAAATACATACCATGGATAGCTATTCATAAGCCCTATCAACTGACATGAGTCTCATTTCTGGGAAAATTTCAGGAGCTCCGTAATATTATTGAGAAAAATGGCGGATAATCACTAAAAAACCATGTTTTTCACCGTTTTATCGGAAACGGCTCTAACGATTTTCTTCAAATTTATAACATGGATAGCTATTTATTAGCCCTATCAACTGACATGAGTCTCATTTCTGGGAAAATTTCAGAAGCTCCGTAATATTATTGAGAAAAATGGCGGATAATCACAAAAAAAAACATGTGTTTCACGATTTTCTCAAAAATGACTTGACCGATTTTTTTCAAATTCATACCCTGTATAGTTATTTATCGGCTCTATTAACTGGAATGAGTCTCCTTTCTGAGAAACTAATGGGGGGTCCACCCCATCCTTGAGAAATGG
The DNA here is from genome assembly GCF_014356525.2 of Nilaparvata lugens. Classification (NCBI taxonomy): domain Eukaryota; kingdom Metazoa; phylum Arthropoda; class Insecta; order Hemiptera; family Delphacidae; genus Nilaparvata; species Nilaparvata lugens. The sequence goes on along the minus strand of NC_052513.1, from coordinate 39,363,065 downwards.
ACTTTGTAGCCTCCTTCTCGTGCATGAGGTAGGTAGGTAGAGCAGTTCATAAAAAGAACACATAGTCGAGATATTTCATCTGTAGAACAGCTGTTTTGACGACTTTTAAAAAATATCGAATTTCACAATTTACACAAAGGAAAAAGTACTCTGAAAACAACTATACACATATACAGAAGTCTGATCGTAGTTTCAAATATGTTGCCGCCAATCGTCATTATGTTATTCCCCTAAATCATTCTCGTTTAAGAATGAGGCTTATAGTTCAATGAGCAAGGAAAGTTGTGTGAGTGTACCACACCAGATTTTTATAAACTGCTCTACCTACCTACCTCATGCACGAGAAGGAGGTTACAAAGACCATTTCTCAAGGATTGGGTGGACCCCCCATTAGTACCCCAGGGAAAAGACTCATTTCAGTTGATAGAGCTAATAAATAACTATACAGGGTATGGATTTGAAAAAATCGTTAGAGCCGTTTTTGAGAAAATCGTGAAAAACAAGGTTTTTTAGTAACTGTCATTTTTCTCAAGAATATTACGGAGCTCCTGCAATTTTCTCAGAAATGAGACTCATGTCAGATGATAGGGCTTATGAATAGCTATCCATGGTATAAATTTGAAGAAAATCGTTAGAGCCGTTTTCGAGAAAACCGTGAAAAACAGAGCTTTTTAGTCATTATCCGCCATTTTTCTCAAGAATATTACGGAGCTCCTGAAATTTTCCCAGAAATGAGACTCATGCCAGTTGATAGGGCTTATGAATAGCTATCCATGGTATAAATTTGAAGAAAATCGTTGGAGCCGTTTTCGAGAAAACCGTGAAAAACATGGTTTTTTAGTCATTATCCGCCATTTTTTCCGCCATCTTGAATTGAATTTTATTGAATTTCTTATTGTCGGGTCCTCATGGTATAGGGACCTTAAGTTTAAAATTTCAAGTCAATCGGTTAATTAGGAATGGAGTTATCGTGTTCACAGACATACACACACACACATACACACACACACACATACACACACACACACATACACACACACAGACCAATACCCAAAAATCATGTTTTGGGCTCAGGGGACCTTGACACGTATAGAAAACTTGAAATTGGGGTACCTTAATTTTTTTGGAAAGCAATACTTTCCTTACCTATGGTAATAGGGCAAGAAAAGTAAAAATAGGCTATTCTATAATCACTTCTCTATATTTAAAATTCATAGTTAATTCTATTAACAATTAATGTTTTAAAAACAGTCCTGTCAACAAATTTAATAAGTTTTTTATTTTTTGGTTCTTCAAAATTATTTTTTATGTAAAAATTTCCTATTCTAGTGATAATAATGTCAAATATCTCTTCTATGTTTGGTTTTGAAGCATCTAAATTTCAAAGTCTACTTTGTGAAAATAATTAAGAACTTTTTTGTTCTTAAAAAAAATTTTTTTTGAAGTGAACAACTACAAGACAACCTATTTCGGACTATGTCTAACCTTATCTAAATTTGGGAGAGGAATAGTACAAGGTTACCTTATTTTTCTGTCCCTATCATTTTTATGATTTAATTATTGTATGAATCATTTATAAATCAATCAATTAAATGAAAAATTACATTTTTTCCAGGCTCACCTAAATATAATAACCAGGGCACCAATAGCAAACCAATTTATTACTCGAAGGAGGTGACAAGAATTAATCTGGAGTGGTAAAATGATAGAGAGATACGTCTGCTTATTCTCTTTGGTGCTGATTATAATGATGCTAGCTAACCAGGCACTAAGCAGCTACAAGACTAACTTTGTGTTTCCTGAGTTCCCCTACAAGGATACCAATAAAAATGTAAGTTCTATACACATCAAATTTTTAAACTAAATAAATTTGTAACTAAGCTGAATTTCAGCTACAATACTCAGGAAAGCAAGGGTCCAGCCATAAATGTTTGATTAAATATCAGAGTGACTAAGGCCTAGTTGCACAAAAACCTGTTAAATTTGAACCAATATTAAATGTCATGAGAACCAATCAGAGAATTCTTCCTTTAAAAAAAGCCATAAATGTTTGATTAAATATCAGAGTGACTAAGGCCTAGTTGCACAAAGACCTGTTAAATTTAAACCAATATTAAATGCCATGAGAACTAATCAGAGAATACTTCCTTTAGAAAAAACCTTCTCTGATTGGCGCTCATGCTATTTAATCATTATTAAAATTGAACGGGTTTTTGTGCAACTGGTCATAAGAACTGTGTTCATCAACTGCTCTTAACAATGTCCTTAGCTAAGACTTTTTTAATTTAGGACTGTGATGAAGGTGATGTTTGTTTTAATACCTCAAACATAGTACCATATACCTTATAGTACCCTATAGAACTTATCAAATATGTTTTATCAACGATATCAGAGTGAAAAACTACATCCCCAACAAAATCCCCCTTAGATGAAAATCTCTTTTTGTACAATTGTGTGAAATCAAACGTTTCCAAGTACGGTGAATCAAAATCTGTCATAGTATGCCATAGTTGTCATAATAAAATGTTAACATATTTCAATCGGACTATAATAATCGCAGTCTGTCATGGAATTTGGAATTGAATTGTTAAAAGATTTTTATTAAAAAAAAAGACTGAGAAACTTTTAAAAACCATAATTTTAATTTTATTAAAATTTAGAAGGACCGGTTTCGGTTGTTACACCATTGCAACTTAATTCAGTTTATCAGAGATTGACAATGGTGTAACAACTGAAACCGGTCCATCTAAATTTCAATAGAATCTGTGGTTTTTGACAATTTCCTAGTATTTTTATTCAATATGGATGATCACCGCAATATCAACTTCTCAACTATATAAAAAGTAAAATATTTTTTTTTACATTCCATTAGTGCATGTTAGAATAATCCAGTTCAACAAGGTGTGCTAACTGATCAGGAATTAAAATTGTATGCAACGTACTTATCATTTATCGTCTAATACTTATTATTTGATCTTCTGTATCATTAATATCATTATTTTCTTAGGATTCGTTGGATGATGGCAATGATATTATTCTTTGATGGTTATGTTTCTCTGTAATAAACAATGAGGAAACGTCACCTCCATGGAAGTAACCTCTACTGAAAACTCATTCCATGGAGGTGACTAAATCTCCATGGAGGTGACTTAGAATTCAATATAATAATGTAGTTTTAACAAATTTATAATAATTCAAATATTATGTTTACATATTAACATACTTTGAGGGTTATGTTTCTCTGGAATGACCAATGAGGAAATGTCACCTCCATGGATGTCACCTCCATGGATAACCCATTCCATGGAGGTGACTTAAAATTCAATAAAATTATGTAGTTTATACAAATGTATAATAATCAGAATTGTATGTTCACCTATCAACATACTTTGAGGGTTATTTTCTCTGGAATGAACAATGAAGAAATGTCACCTCGATGGATGTCATCGCCATGGATAACCCATTTCATGAAGGTAACTAAAGATTGGAGGTGACTTATAATTCTATGAAATTATGTGGTTTCAACAAATTAATAACAATCAAAATTTTATGTTCACTTATTAACATAATTTGAGGGTTTTGTTTTTCTGGAATGAACAATGAGGAAATGTCACCTCCATGGATGTCACCCTCATGATTGTCACCTCCATGGATAACCCATTCCATGGAGGTGACTTAATCTCCATGGAGGTGACTTATAATTCCATGAAATTATGTAGTTTCAACAAATTTATAACAATCAACATTGTTTGTTCACTTATAAACATACTTTGAGGGTTATGTTTCTCTGGAGTGAACAATAATCAAAATTGTTCGTTTACTTATTAATATACTTAATTATGTTATTGCAATATATTTCTATACTAAATTTGAGAAAGGACCAATTTTGAGCTTGTTCCCGTTATTCCCTCATGAAGAATTCATGAATTTTTAAATTTTAATAGATAATTGACGACTTTGTCTCACCTCAATAAACTAAGAATTCAGTTACCGACTAATTTTGAATATTACATTATCATAATTCTACATTTTTTGTATGATGTTTGACTTAATTTTTTCCTGAATTTATCTTTTTTTAATTTGAAGGAGGTGATGTTCAGAGAATTTGAGTCCGCCTGCGAGCAAAACCCGAACTGCTCAAATTTGAAAGGATTGGCTCGAGTGAAATGTGTCAGAGAATGTATTTCGCCATCTTGCTACTATCAAATCTACTACCAGGATGAGGTCAGTCCAAAAATATTTATTCACTCACTTATTTATCCATTCATTATTATTTTTAAATAACTGGTTCATTTATTCATCAATTTTTGACAATGATTGCAGATAAATTTATCAAGCAGTTGTTCAAAGTAGGATTTGCTTCAATCCTTGATTTTTGAAATGGATAGTCCAAACGTTATGTCCATTTTCTAATTACAACTGACGTTGTCATGACATTTTTATGTTTTGACATTGAATTATTAATTTATTCAGAAATAAGTGAGTTATTTCAAAGCTCCACTGTACTTGAACTATAACATTACTGGTTCTCATCAACAACAAAGATTACATTCATGTTTTGTTAGCTCTGTCCTTAATCGATTTTCTCCAACGAAATTAAATTACTAATTTTCTATGTTGTAGGCAAGTCATGTTGTGGTAGATATCCGTTAAGTTAATCATTAATTATATTATATAGCGATTATATCCAGTAATTTTGTTTGAAATTTAGACTACTGTATTGACTCCATGGATAAAAGATAAATAAATGGAACATCTTGGTATCGTCACAAGTATTTCAATTAGTACAACAAATAACTCAGAAAATATTATTACAACTAATTATTACAATAGTCACCATCAAAACTAAAACTGATGATTTTTTTTGTGTTGAAGGCTACGTAAGTTAGTTAGTTAAGGAGTTCTGAATGTATTCCACTCCTGTTTGCAGACAAGATTTTTCTTAAGCAAACAGTATTGTATTCAATGATCTGTAATATCATTTGTATAATGGAATTTGTCATGTAAGCGATATCATTGAATAAAAGTTGATTTGATTTCGAAAGGGAGGAAAAGATTATAAATAAAAAATGAATTTTTCTAATACTATATTCTCTCTCTATAAAAATATGTTTTAGTAACTCTGGTCTGCGCACAGGCATCTTGCCCATGCAGACCATTTTCATATTATTCATTGTGCTCATTTCCTTAAATATAATATGTTTCTCATCGTTTTCCTTGAAACGTAAGCCACATTGAGATTTATATACTTGAATTTAAAAATGTAAATCAAAAATCTGATGTGGCGCACTCACACAACTTTCCTTGCCGTTATGAAAATTGATCACCTGACGCTAGTGTTCCCGCGCATCTCAAGTCTACTATTCAAGTATTTGAGCCAGCAGCTGGTGACAGGGCAATAACGCTGGAGACACACATGAGGTCTGCTATCTCTTCATAGTGAATGATTTAATAGAATCAACAATAATTTGCAATTGAATAATTACATTTTCTCGAATTTAAAGCTTATTTTCAATTTTAGGTGAAAATGTTACCGAACATTAATTGTAGAGATTTTCATGCTCAATCTACTCCACTTGATTTTTTTTGTTTAAATTGTATCTGAAGCCTGATAATTGGGAATCTATCTGCATTGCTGGGGCGGAGCTCCTGAAATTTTTACAGATATGGGACTTGTGGCAGTTGATAGAGCTTATCGATGACTATTTTAGGTATGAATTTGATCAAAATCGTTGGAGCCGTTTCCGAGAAAATCACGAAAAACCCTGTTTATGACAACATTTTCGCCATTTTAGCCGCCATCTTGAATTGCATTTGATCGAAATTGTTCGTGTCGGATCCTTATAGTGAAAGGACCTTAAGTTCCAAATTTCAAGTCATTCCGTTAATTGGGAGATGAGATATCGTGTACACAGACGCACATACACTCATACACACACACACACGCGCGCGCGCGCGCGCGCGCACACACACACATACAGACCAATACCCAAAAACCAGTTTTTTTGACTCAGGAGACCTTGAAACGTATAGAAATTTAGAAAATTGGAGTACCTTAATTTTTTTCGGAAAGCAATACTTTCCTTACCTATGGTAATATGGCAAGGAAAGTAAAAATTTCATTTTATTTTAGACACTTTAAAGTTTATTTTTATTTATATACGGTAATTTAGGTTCTAGGATAATGTTGTAACACAATGATTATTAAGTTTGTTGTATTAAAATGAATGAGCACAGCATGTTTTATTTTGTTAATTTATTTTTTTGAAATAAAGAAACTTCTGTCTGACTTACCGTATTTGAATAGAAATATAAAACAGATACTGGTTGTGACAATATCAAGTGAATTTCAAAATTGATTCCTCTATTATTAATATAATAGAAATATTATGATTAGGCCTATATACATTACTTTCATACGACTTCATAAGTCGAATTAATATTGTCAAACTCACTTATCGATTCATACAATTTAAGATTCTTCTAAGATTGTTTAAAAAAATTATTACCTACCTAGATGGTTTTGATAATATAAAATTATATCTATCCGATATGGATGTCTAATACAACATCGCTTCACGACAACACAAAGAGTTCAAGTCTTGTTCAATTAGTATTTTTTCAGGAGTATAAAATAAAGTATTTATGACTTATTGACTTGATAGAATAGAAAAGTACTTCATTCATCAGATGTATAAATACATAGAACAGTGTCAATAAATTACAATATAAATGAGAATCTTCAATTTGTTTGAATTTCAGCTTGAAGAAGGCGAAATAGATGTGAGATTGAACTCCTTCAAGGGATGCTTCATTCGCAACAATGGAAGACATCGATAGGTCCTTCTGGATGATAGAATATTTTTAATTTCAAATGAACAATCATTACTCATAAAATAATTCTAGTCTTTTAAATATCAGAAACTGAACTATTCAATATATGACTATCAAACAAACAATGAAAGCCTTATAATAAAACCTTGATGGAAATTATTACCTACATTGGATTGAATGGGGTTTTATCAATTCATATCCCTATCCTCTACGAATATTATTCTCTGAAACTTATTTATAAAATTAAGTATAGAATAGAATAGAAAAATGCTTTTATTCTCCATTAAACTATAAATACACAATAATTGAACACACATTTACGGCTTGATCACACGATCGCTAGCCGGAAAGTCGGAAAACATGCGATTGTGGAAAATACATAAATATGATCCAAGTGTATAGTAAAATACAGAAATTATACGAAATAATGATGAATCAAGTAGTCACACAGTAAGCAATATAATGTATAGTGAAATGATCTAGTCAGTAACGTGAGTGAATATACAATGAGAAAGGTTGAATCCTCAAATTGAAACCAACTCTAAAATACAAATTTTATTTATTTATTTTAAAATTAAGTATAATTTAGAAACGTTGATAAAAACTCGCATAAACTTTATCGTAATGAATGTTCATGAAGCTAAACTTAGTTTTTTTATTCATATTCTTTGAACGGTACATAGCAACTAGATTCAATATGAACCATCATTGTAAACAAAATATAATCTAGAGTTCATGATCATAATATTTTTATTGATAAATAGCGTGAAGCGTGTTATCAAATTGGTATAGTCTATAATAGCATGAAGCCTGTTATCAATTCATTTGATGATGAGTCAGTTCATTTAACATAGGCTATCGGTCTCCTCTAGTATTTGCGGTTTTACACTATTATTATAACAGTAAAGAAAAATTATATTTGAACATAATCTGTTGGTAATTTTACTGTCTACAAATTTGTTCTCCTATAGTTTTTGGGATAATACAATGATAAGGCCACAATTTCAATAGAAAAACCGGTGATTTGGAGTAGGTATTGTAAGCTATGATTAACTTACTTTGATAGAGATTCGTCAAGCAACTAATTCTCATTCCATTTCAAATAATTAGCTTTCAATCTTCAGCTAGATACTAAAACCATTTTCCAAAGTAGTATGAGCAAGTTTTCAATGTCATTATAGGTACTTACTAGACAACCAGTTTTTTTGGCAGCAGACAGGAAATGAGTAGGCGACTTTGAAAGAATTCATTGAAAAGACAGGACATTCAAAAGTAGGCGGGTTCTACTTCTAGTTCAGTAGCCTTGGGCTTTAGTGATTGTGAGAAAGAGTGCTTTTATTACAAAAATAAGTGTGTTTATTCAATTAATAAATGTGTTTGTAGTGTTTAATCGTTCAAAATGAATAGATTATCAATTTAATTATTCAATTCATGTTGATATATATTTAAAATATTTCTATTTTGATACAGATGGCACTGAAAACGCTCAAGACTTCACAAGTTTGGTGAGGTTATAACCAAATTTGGAAGAATCAATCCGACTGCAGTTTGTTGCATTTACTCCGTCATTGACAGTTATTTGAAGTTTTGTTTGGACGCACCCTTTTTCAGTAAATACTCCATAGTTATTTTAGTCTTCAGCTACCTCCCTAGTTTGTAAGTGGGTGTTTTCTACTTCGAAAATGTACCGGGTGATTGTGATTAATGTTTGAATAAACAAACAAGTTTCAAGACAAAAGTTTTTTTGGCAGCTAAATAATAAAATGACACGGGATCGAATTGAAGAACTGAGGGCTGTAAGTATTTACATTGAACGGCTTATAAAGTGTTGGAATTAAACTAAGCAAGTTAGGTAGTGCGTATTATAATTATTGTTATGACTAAAATTTCAGTGCGTACGGTACTCAGGCTTAAATCATCACTAATAATACTGGTGTATCAGTAAATTACTTACTAAGCAAATAAATATAGAGCAATGAATCATCATGAATATTTACTATAATTATGTAGCATATTTAATATTCTGTACGGTACCGTACATGAATACTTTTGTTTATCTACAGCTGCAGTGGTATACGGTACGGTACTGAAGGAATACAACCTAAATCCCTCTACCTATACACTACACAGAAGTAACTAATTTCGAGTCAGGCCTACTAAAAATAAAAATTCATACAATTATAATAATAGGCCTGTCTATAATGGTATTATTGACGGTGTAATCTATATTGTCTTTGTTCTATAATGAGCCAAATCAAAAAATTAGTGTTCTTATTTAAAAAGTATATTGCATCACAGCTTCCTTTCCACTTACCAAGTTTGAAAATTATTTAGGTTATTCTCTGCCCTATTGTAGTATTTTTTGTTTCTCAACTTTATTAAGAAAACATTCTCAGTAAGTATAAATAATGTATAACATTACTAAATTATACAACTTGATTATCCCATATTTCTTAGCGACGACTCAAGACGTCATATACGGTAACCTATAAATTTATTACATTTTTTTGTTGTATGGACATTACGGTGGCAGATAAATTTGAAGTGTTAGCTACTATATTGCTTTTACAATTTATATCTAATGAATTTATAGGTTATGTTCTATAGCCGCGCGTCTTGAGTCATCGCTAAGTTTTTGCACTTGAAGGTTAGGCGCACACCAGTTAGTCAAGACAAGACAATAGCCTACATGATCAGACATGTTCAGTCCCAATACTTCACATAGTTGCTTATGAAGACATGTCTAATTGCAATGACTAATCAGTGTGTGTTGCGTCATAAGCAACAATGTGAAATATTGTGACTAAACGTGTCTTGTCTTGACTAACTGGTGTGTGCCTAGCCTTACTGTTCATACTACATTCAGCCACCAGTAGGTAGCCAGAGAGCAACCATTGGCGGTCGAGTGTGAAGCTCACTGGGACATCAGTGAGATAGGTACCATGATTGGTAGCCAGGCTGGTGACCTGAGTGAGACACCAGTCAATCGCCAAAATCTGGTGGTCAGTCGCCAGAATCTACCGTCCCTAGTCCTAGTACAGACTAATGAGTTCAATTTGAAGTAATTGAATTTGAATTTGATAAGAACCAATGTCCCCCGAATCGCTCATACACTTGGTGATTCACTGGTTGTGAATTAAAAGACTGTAATACAAGCCTTAGGCTGGATTCGCACACCACAGTGAACAGTGTAAATATAATTCCCATCAGTTCTAATGGTATTATTCATACTGACTTAGTGGGAATAGTTCAATTAGATCTCGTGGAAATCATATATTCACCATCATTGTTGTGTGCAAATCCAGCTTCAGAGACCAAGTTTCGTGATTAAATTCAAGGCATTACTAAACAATACTGTTCACCAGTTGAAAGAACCTATCATAAAAGCTGATAAGATAATAATTCACAAAGCTGAATGACTCAGATTCAAGGCCTAGTCTACTAATATAATATCTTATCTATTTGCCCACTTCATTCTGTACTGCCTGATGTGAATAATAATTCTGGTTTATTTTTTAAAAATAGAAACTTCTATCTATCTGTTTAGACTCTTCTCATTACAGTGAGATTCACTTTGATTTGTCAGCATATCTGATAAATAACACCAATGCGTCCCATTCAAACAATACTGACAGTTGTTAGAAGTGAATCTCGCTACAGGCTACATCACTGATAATATTGAAAAATAAAAAAATCTAAATTATTACCCAGCGATAGGGAGATTTGAGTTACCGGTATGTAAATAATTGACCGAGCGAAGTGAGGTCTAAGATTCAAGTCGACGGTTTGGCATTTCTCTTAATGTTTAAATGTTTATATGTTGCGCATTTACGGCGAAACGCGGTAATATATTTTCATGAAATTTGACAGGTATGCTTCTTTTTTAATTGCGCGTCGACGTATATACAAGGTTTTTGGAAATTTGCGCATTTCGAGGATAATATAAAAGGAAAAAGGAGCCTCCTTCATACGCCAATATTGGAGTAAAAATCAGACTATAGAATTATTCATCATAAATCAGCTGACAAGTGATTACACAGATGTGTGGAGGAGCCAGTCTATAGCTGTATTTCCATAAGGTCTATAGTTTCAATCAGGTACTTGTGGATGAGAATACTGCGTGAGGTCTACTGTTCACAGAACTACTAGTACGATGTCTGTGCTATCTATTCAGTCAAGCTTAATTATTTCATAATATTATGTCACATAACTGGTTAGCAAATGAAGTTGAGCAAAAATTGAGCTTTTATTTAATCACTAGCAGGTAACCCATGCTTCACAAGGGTCTAATTAAAAACTTAACAAACTAAAAACATGTCTTACTGAAAACTTGAAGAATTTAAAATAGGCCTATAACCATCCTCGGTAAATTGAAAATCTATTTGCAAAATTTCAAGTTAATCAGTCCAGTAGTTCAGACGTGATGATGCGTCGTTTGTGAATTTCCTATTCCGTACGTGTATAAACCGATTCTTTCCTTTAAATTATAGATACATGTTACTTCTAGTCTACTTCTTTTTAGAATTTAAAATAGGCCTATAACCATCCTCGGTAAATTAAAAATCTATTTGCATAATTTCAAGTTAATCAGTCCAGTAGTCAGACGTGATGATGCGTCGTTCGTGAATTTCCTATCCCGTACGTGTATAAACCGATTCTTTCCGTTATATCATCGATAGATATTACTTCTAGTCTACTTCTTTTTAAAGAAAAATATTCAGAAATAAATATATTCGTCTCGAGTAACATTCTTTATTGAAATTTCAAAATAGAACAATCTGTGATAATAGAAGCAGACACTAAACCACAAACGTAACTGTAGACTAGCAAAACATATCAACTTGCCATTATGTGGGTTTACACTATGGTGAGATTCATTTCAAATTGTCAGTATTGTTTGAACGGGAAGTATTGATGTTATTAAATGAGGAATTCTGACAGTTTGAAGAAGGCCCTAAATCTTACTGTAAAAACAATGCGGGCTAGACTCAGTTTCTAATGGTAAACAATACAAGCCTTTTTTAGCATTCTTTTTTATATTTTCAAAATTTGCAGTAAGTTGACAGTAAGTTAAGTTCATTTAACTTGAAACAAGCCTTTTTTAGCATTCTTTTCTATATTTTCAAAATTTGCAGTAAGTTGACAGTAAGTTAAGTTCATTTAACTTGAAACAAGCCTTTTTTAGCATTCTTTTTTTTCAAAATTTGCAGTAAGTTGACAGTAAGTTAAGTTCATTTAACTTGACACATTCAAATGTTATTTAGTATTCTTATTAAATTTATTTTAAAATCAATTAATGGTGATTTGGGTTGATATTTTTGGTTTTTATTCTGTTTTTAACCGTCAAAGTTTAAATTACTTAGTTTGCGTTGCTTTTTAGTGAAAATCGACTAAATTTTACAAAAGTGAAACCCTAACCCTATCTCGATCTTTTAAAATGTAATCTAAATTCGGGAGAGAAATAGTACAAGGAGTATCCTTTGTTTTTCTCTCCCAGTCAGTGCTACTTAGTAAAAATTATAAATGAATAACTGTTTTCAAATTGTTCACTCATCTTGAAAGCTCTTGAAGTGAGATATTCACTTTCAGCTGTCAACATATGTCTGTATTTATTTTAATTAGTGATTCCCATACAACCAATGCTAACAGTTTGAAGTAAATCTTACTATAAGAGATTTTAAGAAGTGTGAAAAATTTGAAAAATGAAGAAGAATGTTATATAACGTTAGTTTCTTCTAAGTTGAATGAAACACACTGCAAATTTTTAAAACATTAATATCATATTATATTATTATTATATTGTCGTCATCACATTATACCACACAATCTTGTTCTGTATTGAACACTAAGATTGAAAAGCCTTTGTAGAACTGATATAGCAACTGAGATCGTAATTTTTGTCAATTCGAAAGCAGGCACCAAAACAAAGGTTAGTGTTCCAATATGTGCACTTTTCATCTGTATTATTTTCTTTTCAAAGCATAGCCTATATTCTAATTAGCCTAGATAAAAATACAGATGCCTCATCTAGTATTTTCATAGCTTTGTGTTTGAACGAAGTCGATAAAAGTTGGGTTTCAACCTAGAAAGTTTAACCATCGAGTAAAGATACCATTCAGATTATTTGTTTGGTTTACCGTTTAGTTTATTTAGACCTAGATTATTTGTCTCTGGTTGAACTAATTCATGAGGTTTCTATTAAAATCTACTTGATTTAATGTTTTTCTCAATGAAAATTAGGCAAACCTATCGAAAAAAAACGAGGTTTGGATAAATGTTGTGTAGTTATCAGGCGAATTTAGCTAGAAAAAGCGACGCTTGTACAGAGTTAGTCTTTGTATTATTTAATTGTCTAGTATTTTGTTAATTAAATTTATTTTCTATTTCAGGTAAGAAATGGAGAAACAAGTCAGCTATTGGGCAATGGGAGAGACGAGGGACACCTTAAGGTTAGTTCTCATTGTTGTTTGATAATTAGTTCTAAAATCCAGGAAAGTGAAACTATAACCCTATTTCGGACATTTAAAATGTTATCTAAATTTGGGAGAGAAATAGTACAAGGAGTATCCTTAGTTTTTCTCTCCCAATCAGTGCTACTTTGTAAAAATTATAAATAAATAAATAATTTTTTTCAAATTGTTCACTCATCTTGAAAGCTCTTGAAGTGAGATATCCACTTTCAACTGTTAGCATATGTCTGTATTTATTTCAATTAGTGCTTCCCATACAACACATGTTAACAGTTCTAAGTAAATCTTACTATAAGAGATTTTAAGAAGTTAACGTTAGTTTCTTCTAAGTTGAATGAAACACTCTGAAAATTTTTGAAACATTAGTATCATATTATATTATTATTATATTGTCGTCATCACATTATACCACACAATCTTGTTCTGTATTGAACACTAAGATTGAAAAGCCTTTGTAGAACTAATATAGCCACTGAGACTGTATTTTTATCAATTTAAAAGCAGGCACCAAAACAAAGGTTAGTGTTCCAATATATGCACTTTTCATCTGTATTATTTTCTTTTCAAAGCATAGCCTATATTCTAATTAGCCTAGATGAAAGTACAGATGCCTCATCTAGTATTTTCATAGCTATGTGTTTGAACGAAGTCGATAAAAGTTGGGTTTCAACCTAGAAAGTTTAACCATAGAGTAAAGATACCATTCAGATTATTTGTTTGGTTTACCGTTTAGTTTATTTAGACCTAGATTATTTGTCTCTGGTTAAACTAATTCATGAGGTTTCTATTAAAATCTACTTGATTTAATGTTTTTCTCGATGAAAATTAGGCAAACCTATCGAAAAAAACGAGGTTTGGATAAATGTTGTGTAGTTATCAGGCGAATTTAGCTAGAAAAAGCGACGCTTTGCGTTGTACAGAGTTAGTCTTTGTATTATTTAATTGTCTAGTACTTGTTAATTAAATTTATTTTCTATTTCAGGTAAGAAATGGAGAAACAAGTCAGCTATTGGGCAATGGGAGAGACGAGGGACACCTTAAGGTTAGTTCTCATTTGTTGTTTGATAAATAGTTCTAAAATCCAGGTCATGACAATGATAATTATTATGTCACGTCTTTCTAATTGTACCTGACTTGCTGGAAACGGAGATAATACTTCTACAAACTTATTCATTATTTTGTACTTATTCTAAAAAACAACACTAAATCATCTTGTATTTTGACAAAAATGGAAATCAACAACTTGAAATAATTTACTATCATAAGTGAAATTAAAAATGTATACAGTAAATTTCTGTCTTTCTGCCAGTATTGCTGTGTAAGACATGTGAAATTTTAATGGTATTCAGAAAACAAAATATATGAATCTAATCAAAAATAATACTACTTAATTTTGCATTTGTGGTTACTTGATTCAAATTGAAGTTGCATCTATTTTTATTATACCATACTGTATATACTTACTTACTGCGGTGGCCACTCGTACCCCAGTCGGTACTTGGCCTCATCAACCAAGCCTCTCCAAAAGTTTCGGTCACCCGCGTCCTCCTCTTTTAGGCCCATCCTCCTCATATCTTTCCGGACCTGGTCCCACCATCTAGTTTTTGGCCTTCCAGCTGGTCTCCTTCCTATAGGATTATTCCTCAGTACACTGCTTGTCAGAGCGCTTTCTTCTTTCCTCAGAATGTGTCCCGTCCACCGTAACCTTCTGCTTTTAATCTCACCCACTATGTCTGCTTCATTCAATAATTGGCGTATTTCATACTTGTGCTTGATTCTCCAAACTCCATCTCTAGTGTTGGGCCAACATTTTTTCGAAGAATCTACTATACTGTATAATAATTTATTTAGTATACTATAAATTTGATAATATGATTTTAATATACTATAAATGATGATAATAATAATTAATTTTTTTATTCAATGTCTGTTTCAGATTGAGATTGCCTCCAACACATCCAAGTACAGTGTCACGCCGACCGTCAAATCACAAGACAGGAAGGAGAACAAAGAACTGGACAATGTCTACAAAAAGGTAACTGAATTTGCTCAACTTTCCATTTGACTCAGGATCTCAAGAAATTGTCAAAATAGCCACTTGATGAACTGAGATCTCGACGAACTAAACTGCCAACTTTCCACTTGTCTCAGTATCTCAGGAAATGGTCGAAATAGGCACTTGATGAACTGATATCTCGACAAATTGAGACCCTCCCGAAGCTTACTTCATAATGAAACACTAGTCTATTTTGTAAATACTAGTAGTTCTGTGAACAGTAGACCTCGCGCTCATTAAGTTACATTGACCTGTTGTTATGTTTTCTCAAAAATTAATAAATAATTTTATCAATTTAAAATGTCTAGGAAAAAATTCCAAAGATACGCCCAAAATCTACATTTTTCCAGCGTTTTCTCAGCTTTATCGAGAACAAATGAACAGAAATTGTTCAAATTTAGTACAGAAGCTAAGCTAGGGTGTAATAATGTTGTGTTAGAAAGAATTTGAAGTAACGCCAAAGATACGCCCAAAATTAGCTTCTTTTTTCGTTTTCTCAGTTTTTTTTATCAAGTAATAGACAGAAAATGTTCAAATTTGGTACAGAGGTTTAGCTAGGGTCTAAAACTTTTTGTGAAGAAGTGACTTTAATATTTCATCAAAGATACGCCCAAAATCTGCGTTTTCTCAGTACTTTGACTTTCTGATGCATGAAAGCTTTGAGGAAGCTCATTTGAGAAGCTATTTGAGGAAGCTCAAATGAAAAATGCAGGCGAGCGAAGCGAGCCCGCTGATCTCATTTTTGGACGATCCAGTCGGGGGTACAGGGGCCGGAGCCCCCTGGCTAGACGGATATGGCGAGCGAAGCGAGCCTGACGGCCAGTTCACCTATAATTTTGTTTCCAGGTGCAACAAATCAAAGACCTCATTCAAAAGATCGAAGACGAAACAATCGAACTGCGACGCATTCAAGACAGCAGTCTCAAAACGGTGATCGCCACCAAGTCAGAGGAGCACAAGACGCGTCTCGACGCCTCCATGCTGACTATAAGGGGTGCGTCGAAAGAGGCGCGTCGTGCCATCCAAGAGCTGCAGGCGATCCAAGATGGCGGCGCTGGAACCAAGATGGCCGCCGGACCGCTCACCAAGCGAGTGCTTGGTACGCAGCTGCCGATGATCAACCGCCAGTATTTGAACGCCATGCAGCAGTACCAGGACGCATTGGTCGCCTATAAAGATAAGACTGAGACTATGATCAAGAAACAGCTCACTATAGGTAGGTTATTTATTCATTTACACCATCTATATTAACAATAACGAATCATAATATACTAGTAGTTCTGTGAACACTAGACCTCACGCAGTATTCTCAACCACAAGTACCTGATTGAAACTATAAACCTTATGAAAATTCAGCAATAGACTGGCTTCTCCACACATCTGTGTAATCACTTGTCAGCTGATTTATGATGAATAATTCTATAGTCTGATTTCTACTCTAATATTGGCGTATGATGGAGGCTCCTTTTTCCTTTTATATCATCCTTGAAATGCAAAATTTCCAAAAACCTTGTATATACGTCAACGCGCAATTAAAAAAGGAACATACCTGTCAAATTTCATAAAAATCTATTACCGCGTTTCGCCGTAAATGCGCAACATATAAACATTTAAACATTAAGAGAAATGCCAAACCGTCGACTTGAATCTTAGACCTCACTTCGTTCGGTCAACAAAGTGTCACACGAAAGGTCTAAAAGCCGAAAACCATAGATTCTGCATGAAATTTGCAAAAAATCGGGAGAGACAGTTTTTGTGTATACCTGTTGTTCTCTCCAACAACTATGTATGATTGTATATAGGATTCAAAAGTGGGCAGTTGGAGTGATGGTAGATGAATCTATTAGAGCAAGTTGTAGAGATTATTTCATATTCTTTATTTGCCATAATACAATACAATTTTTCCAAAACAAAAACACAATTAAAAACTTAATTTAAACATTAACATGAAATAAATAATAATTCTTCTCAAAATTAGCTTATAGGCGTTGCCAGCAAAACCAGAGGTTTGTGTGCTGCGAGTTCATTATCTATTAGAGCAAGTTGTGGAGATTATTTCAAATTCAAATTCTTTATTTGCCATAATACAATACAATTTTTCCAAAACAAAAACACAATTAAAAACTCAATTTAAACATTAACATGAAATAAATAATAATTCTTCTCAAAATTAGCTTATAGGCGTTGCCAGCAAAACCAGAGGTTTGTGTGCTGCAACGAATTTCAAAGAGTTAAAGATTCTCCCACTAGGTTTATATATTCTGGATGCTCTTTGTTTTATTGATAAGAATAAAGATAGGCTCAATACAGGAGAGTTGTTCTACTCATACAATACTAGATATAGACAAAACCTCAGAGACGACATCCATGGAAAAAGCATGCATTGTAGAGTGGGGTAAAGAGTGCAGGAATTCGGCTTTATAATTCATTTCCAACACTTGTTGAGGCTCTCACAGATGAAATATTTAGAATTAAGGTGAGGGAGGGTTGTTGGGGGTTTGTCCTTATTCCAGTGAGGAATTCTTTTTACAATATGAAATGCAAAGATTGACTTGAAGATTGTTAACTTAGAATATAATTGACAAATCCGTATACCCCCTTCATAGGTTGTCAGTGGGATGAAAAATGAAAAAAATAGGATGTCTCACGAAAGGTGTAACAGCCGAAAACCATAGATTCTGCATGAAATTTGCAACAAAAATGACTAGTAAACTTTTTTTGTATCGACCTTAGTTTTCGAGATTTGTAGATTTTTCGATATTTTTGAAAAACGACAATAATTAGAAAACTGTCAATCAAAATGTGATTATAAAAATATGGCTTGAAAGAGGAAGAAATTTCCAATAAGGTTCATATAGTTTTCTCCTTTGTTTGACGTTTTTGAAATTTTTATAAATAGTGACCTGTCTGGCGTCAGATTTCTCAGGTGGCACCTGATCAATTTCAGGGCCTCTGATATGACCTAACGACTTTTATTAAGCAGTCGGGACCGACGTATTTGATGAAATCCCCAATACCCAATTGATGAAATCAGAACTGAGGAATATAGCCTAATGTAATGTTTAAAAATGGATAAATTCTATTCGATATTCATACTAGTATATTTTCTGCAAATAAAATATAAATCTCGGCTAAACCCAATTAATGAAATTGGGACTGAGAAATAGAACCTAATATAATGTTGAAAAATGAATAATTTAATATTTGAAAATGGATAATTTGATTATTTACAATTTAATTTGACTTCCTTTGGAGTGGTCTAGTGGATAGAGCGCTTGCGTAGTAGCATAGAGATCCTGGGTTCAAACCCTCTCACAACCAAAAGATTTTTAACCGGATCACTTCCGTGTTATCGGATGGACACGTTAAAATGTCGGTCCCGGCTGAAGTATGACAGTCGTAAGGCCCATTGACGGCTTCAATTATATATTCAGGCGGTGGGACCTTCCCGCAAGGGACTCCCCACCAAAAAAAGCCATACGAATCTACTTTTACTTCCGATTGAGAAAAATAGAACCTGATTTTCTAATATTCAAGAAATAGATGATGTTATTCGATTGTTAAATGTGTCCACTAACCCACGTATACTAAAGCAATAACAAGAGAATGAATCTAGACGAGGCCAGGCGTTATTTGGTTGGTTTTGTGTTTGCTGTAGTAGTGGAAAGTGTAATTGGTAGACGCCCCCCTCTGGTGCCTGTTGCAGCCAACCACAAGCTGACCAACGAGGAGCTAGAGGAGCTATTCGACAAGCAGGACACATCCGTCTTCGTCGAGAATGTGAGTACTCTAGTTATCTATCGTGCTCGTCTATGCACCATTATAATTATTTTACATTCGAAGACTATACAAGTGGGTGAAAAGTCCGAGAACGGCTTAATATCTCATACACAAAGGTAATTTGATGGTGGGTGTGATTGTGGATCCTACTCGAATTAAAAATACTATTTTACTATGACTTAAAAAATCTGGTCCGCCATATTGAATGCAACTTTATTTTTTTAAATAGGAAGGTGGTCATGCGATACATGATTTCAATACAGAATTTCAAGACAAAATGAATGGCGGAAACCGCACATCGATATTTCAAACCGTTTCGAAGATATTCACATTATTAATCAATATAGATGATGTTACATATACTAATGATGATGATGATGATGATGATGTTACTTATATATGTTAGATGTTGTATATACTACTATAATCTACTTTCTAATTCCTTTCAAATTCATCAGTAATAAAATCACAAAAACTCTTTTAAACGAAATAAATCACTGGACTAAACAGCACATTTACTTCTCATTACCTAAAGTATAAATTCTAATAATCAAATATATATTTATAACAACCACAATTATGTAAAATCACAGAAAATTCATCAATTGTACTCTGTCTTAAAACCGAAATTCTTATTATATTTTTTATTCTTTATTTGTCTCCACGAATGTAATAGTTAATTTTCAGCTTTTGAACTCGCAGCAGGCGCTCAGGTTTTCCTTGCCGGCTGTGCCAACAAGTAATATTTATTTTGTTCTATTGTAAAAAAATTATTCGAATTGTATTGTATAATTTAAATTATAGTAAGTTTTATAATGTAATTTTGTTTTTGGCAAATAAATTATTATTATTATTATCATTTCATTCATCACATGACAAGTGAGTGTTTATTGCAGTCAAAGTCGGCCTTTGGCAAGACTTTGGTGCATTACTTCTAAACTGAAATGTTCAAAAATGATCTCACAATGGATGCTGTGCTGAGAACAACTGCTTTTTCCATGGCATATTTTGCACTTTTCGATATTCCCATCTGACAAAGATTTGCTAACACTTTTCTAGTTACAACTCCAACCGTGGAGATAATGACAGGAACAATTGTGACCTTTTCTTGCATCCAGACATCCTTGATCTCAGCAACCAAGGGAAGGTACTTGGAGACCTTTTCATTATAATACTGGTCCAAGTTGTGGCAGCATGGTATGCCAACATCTATTAGTGTTTCCTTGGCTACCTTATCCATGAGGATGATATCTGGCCTATTATGAGCAACTGTTCTGTCTGTCAGCACCGACCGATCCCAATATAACTTATGTGTCTCATTCTCCAAGACTGGGGATGGCTTGTACAAGTAGTAGGGCAGCTTCTGATTGATGATTTGGTACTTCAGAGCAAGGTCCTGATGCAAGATCCCAGCTACTGCATTGTGGCGCTTTAAATAGTCAGTAGCTGCCAGTGATTGACATGCAGACATGATGTGCTGAATAGTCTCAGATGCCAAGCCACAACGTCTGCATGAATCATCATTTATAGGCAGCTTCATTATATGCCTTTGATAATTTTTTGTTGCTTATTATTATTATTATTATTATTATATCATTCAAAGCAGAAAGGTGAGAAAAAAATCCTTAATATCTCATAAAAAATGTGATTCCAAGGTGGGTGTGATTGGGAATCCTACTCAAATTGAAAATGCTACTTGAGTAGTAATTGAGCTGTTTGTTATAGGTCGAATAATATATTTTCATAGTAGTGATTGTGTTAATTTTAGTTAAAATTTTAAATTTCTATCATGGATATGTTGCTGGCTACCGCTGGCCTTGATGGGTCACTGGTCACATTGCAGTGTGGATGGCAAGACCAACACGGCCAAGCTTGCCAGGCTGGGCCAGCGTGTGGACTAGGCATTAAGGTTGCCACACACACAACTACGTGTAGCTATAGTAAGGTCCATGTTATAATGACAGTGGAGAAAGATAGAAAAATAGCGCTGCCGATTCTCTGCCTTGCACTGCCTTCTAAAGCTGGGTTTTCCTTTGTGCGAAAATACTGTCGTCGACCACGACAGGGAGAGAATCTCAGATTGGGTAGATTTCAATTTGTCTACATAACCTAAAAGATTATGTTCAATTAAGTTTTAATGGGGCAGGTTAAGCTTATACTTTCTTTACTTTTAAATGACAATATATTGATATTAGAAATGTTTTATTCTTTAATAATAAAGACAAATAATGAAAAGTTATTTGATCAGCTGTATGATAACACTTGAAATTTGGACAATATTAATGTCAACAATTCTTGCCGTCGTCGACTGCAGAAATTGACACATAAAGAAAAACGTACCTTAAAGAAGATAGCTGATACCGTTATATCTGATAAAATATTATCAACTGTTCATTCTTGTTAAAAATAATCTATTATATTTTTTTCGTCAAGAAAATATATTTTTTATGGATTTTTATAATTGAGATGGAATATTTTGTTGATTGTTTATATTTTTACCATGTTGAAAAACAATCTGTCTATGTTTCGGAGCTAGAAAATGATAGCGCTTTCTGCTTTGTCGAATGATAGACAAAGATAGCAACACAATGTCATAGCCACCTCTAATACAAGGCCCCGGCCTACGATATTGCAACGTCGCCTAGAATCTAATACATGATTGGTGAAAAAGATTTTTAAAAATACCAGCTGATCTTTTTCACCAATCATGTATTAGATTCTAGGCCTACACTGAGAGAGTTGCAATATCGTAGGCCGGGGCCTTGTATTAGAGGTGGCTATGCCAATGTTAATCAAATACTGCCACAAAATGATACCGTATCAACACAGATGGTACAATACGATACAGTACCATCTCAACTTGATACACAAAACCAAAATTTGATAGAAAACTTCCAAACTGAACGAATTCTATAAACCATGGTATGGATATCTTCTCATGCTATCTTTTCACCATGGTTATAGTCAAGATAAGGCAAGACAATGCCTTGTTGTCATGATCAGGTAGAATGTCTGAGAATAGGATTGAAGGGATCAATGCCAGGAGAATGTGATATTTTGTAAATTATCTTTATTTTTTGTTTGCAGTATATTCAAAAAACAATGGAAGCCAGACAAAACCTTCAAGATATCAGAGACAGACATCAGGAGTTGATGAACTTGGAAAAATCCATAATCGAGCTCCATGAAATGTTTGGAGATGTAGCTATTTTAGTAGAAAACCAGGTAAATATACACTAGGATAAAAATACGTTAATCTTTTCATTATAACAAACTATAAATTCGTCCATCAATTCAAAATTAAATTACTTGATATGATTGTATTTCATTACCATTTTATCAAATCTGTAAAAAAATAATTGATTACCAAATTATTACAATGATTGTAGAGAAACAACAAGCTATCAACCCAATACCATAGAGAAACAATAGCGTGAGTAGATATCCCATGGTATATTGCGTTTATGTCGCAACTTTTACTGTTATCTCAAGCCGATAGTCCACGTATTTCTTTCCCAAAAAGGTGTGTGACGCTGGTAGTCTCTTATATTGTGCCGTTCATACACTCTCACCCGACCAAAACAGTAAAATCTACAATAATCGATAGTAATCGACTTGAGATAACAGTAAAAGTTGCGACATAAACGCCCTATACCATGGGATATCTACTTACACTATTGTTTCTCTATGCCAATACTTACCTACTGCCATGGCCATACATATTCAAGTAGTTATTTAACCGCACCAACAAAGCCCCTCCACCTCTCTTGATTCTCCGCGTCCTCCTTGGTTGCTTCAATTCTCTCCATCCTTCACTTGACTCCACCGTGGTCTTCCTCTCGGTCGTCGTCCTTCCTGATTGCTTTTCAACACTTGATTGAGATTGCTGTCATCTTTTCTTCTCAAAACATGCCCAGCCCATCTGATCCTTCTACACTTGAACTCGCATACTACATCTGGCTCCCTATAAAGGTCTCCAAGTTCTCTCTTGTGTCTCTTCCTCCACTCTCCTCCCTCATTTATAGGTCAACCTATTGTAAGCAATATATGGACGGCGGGAGAAGCCTCCACCAAATATGTAAGCAAGATCTGCCTTCACCAAATATGTAAGGGTGGGAAAAATAAAAAAAAAACACAAGAAAAGATCGTACAGGTTTTTGATATTTAAAACAAAACAATAAATTATTTGTACAAAATTAGAATTATAATTAGAAATAACGAAATAATAATAATCAGATGAATATTTCAGGGGCTACTCGTTTTGCTGCTAGTGAGGATTCAATTGTTGTGGTTATGAAAAATTTAAGAACAATGACTCAGTAGTCACCTACCTTTTTGAAAATGGCTTCCCACTTTGGCATCCACTGGTATTTCGCGGCGTTAATTATTAATTAAAAAATCAAAATAACTGATCTAATAAAATGGGTTCAGATCCCGTCCTATTCAATAATACAATTCTCTGTAACTGCCCGAACTGCGACAGGAAAACTGTATTATAAAACAAGAGCAAAATCTATCCCCTTCACCAGAACAGCCGGACTTTACTCACAGTCCTAACGAACGAGCTCACACACCGACCAAAAGAAAAATTTTGGGTATTAAATATAACTCAGTCAATGCCAAACATGGAAGCCATTTCAGTACATATTTTTATCTGTCGCACAAGCGGCACGTTTGTTATTAAAAACAAAAGAGAAGCTACATTAATTTTGACAACAAATGAAATAAACAATCTTTCTGTCGATGACAAAAATTGTTCAAAGACAAAAACACTGTTCATTAAACTTTTCTAAATTAAAACTCTAAAATCCTGATCAATATGAGATAAATATATGATTCATATATATGTCCCATATGACCAGGTGACACTATACTCTTATCAACACAATACTTATCATACTAAAATTTCACAAATCAACTAGTCAATTGCAAAATAAGTTTGTGTGAAGTTAGTTATTTCTTGTCAATTATAAATTTTGTCAACTCAATTTCATGTCTGTCATTAATGTGGATAGTCGTTTCCATTCAATAATGGATAAGTTGTGTAAGTAAAACATGGTCATCTTATTTTTGAAAAAGGGATTGATAAATTATACTTACTTCTCTCAGTAGATACTATTATCGTACTGTGTTATTTGGTCATAATTTTCTTAATTTAGAACAATTTCATTACTACAAATCTGAGGGACAAGTTGCAATACTTGATAGCAAGAGCATGAAAACGAGTGGTGCAACATGTTCTCATACAAATTTGTTATAATGGAATATATATCATAAAATAAGATTTCATTTCTTCATTTTTTATTTCTGCAATTTTATAAACATTTATTACTGTATGGTCTCCATGAAACTAGCTTTGTAGTAGATAGTTTTTTTGGAGTGCTAGGTAGTTTAAATTTCGTAGATTATGGCCCGGTTGCACAAATGCCGGATAAATTTTAACCGTGATTAATTCCACGAGAACCAATCAGAGAAGGCATTTCTGGTAAGACGGCTTCTCTGATTGGTTCTCCTGGAACTAACCACGATTAAAATTTAACCGACTTTTGTGCAATGCGCACTAAGACATGTCAGACAACACCTTGAGTGAGATTCGCTTGTCAACTTTCAGCTTACCATTGATGTTATTTATAAGGTTGGAACTTTAAAGTGAATCTCTATAATACCATACAACTTTTTCCGTAGTTGGATTCTACAAAATTCACATTTCTGTGGCACTATCCAACCTATGTTGAAAGAATAATATAGTAGTACATGTTTTCTTGGATGTGAAATTTGTGTAAATTGTCTCTGAATTTATGTCAATTTTTAGGGCGAGATGATCGACAGGGTTGAATCGTATGTGGGTAACGGAGTAGAACTAGTCAAAAAAGGCCAAATTGAACTGACGGAGGCTGAACGCAGTCAGAAACGAGCTAGAAAAGTGAGTTAATTTTTTCATATTTTATAATAATTATAAAAGATTTATGATTTAATATAATTAATTATATTGTAAATTATTCTACTTAACAATACTCCAATCTTTGGGAAGTTCAAATATCCTCTTCTTAACCAATCCGTGTTCTCTTCTTTGTGTCTGTTCATTTATCACGTGTGTTCCTATCCATTTTCATCTTTGTGGTTCTCCTTTTTACCCTGCCCTCTTTCTTTTATAGTGAGATTTATTTTGAACGGTTGGCATTCCTTATAAATGGCATCAATTCTTCCCATTCAACAAATAGTGCTAATGGCTTAAAGTGGATCTAACTAACTATATATCTATTAACATTCATCCGAAAGACCTTATAGACCCACAATGCCTATGAAATTGTGGAATTAGACTCAGTGGAAATTGTCATATTGTATAAATAAATTTGTATAAATGCCTATGCCTTCCCAATGCTAGCTCTTATTTAAAATTGAAGGCTGCCATTGAGGTATTTTAGCGCGAGATATTATATATATTTGTAATATTATAGATACCAAAGGTATTTGGAATGTAATAATCTTCCAGGTTGTCCCTCAATGGTCGATTTCAATTCCAATTGAATTCCAAGTAAGACACTAGCGTTGCATGTGAGTCTATGCATCTTCAAGGTATTTGGTTCACCCTGTATTGTTTCTCATTTTTCATATCCTTTCAACCTCTTTTCCATTAGGAATTTTTTTTCTTTGTCTCTCTCTTGAATTTATTCAGAATCATATTTATTTTCTACATTGAACAATATACAAATCATTTGCAAGATTGGAACTACTACTACAAATTTTGGAAAGGGCCAGTTTTGGGCTGAGCTTGTAAACCCTTTCCCAAATCCCAAATTTTGTAGTGCCATAAAGTAGTTAATATCTTATCGGAAACGCGACTAGGTGCCACCTCGACTACTTGTCCCCTTTTAAAACCGGTTTTTAGGGGACAAGTTGACGTGAGCCATCCCCGTCTACTTGTCTCCTTTCTAAGGAGGTGACAACTAGTCGGGGGGACACCCTGACGCGAGGTGTCAAGTTGTCGTTTACGGTCATGACTAGTTAGCACCTTTGGTCCAGTAGGTGTCAAGTAGTCGGGGGGACAACTTGATGGCAATGGTATATTTTTACGAGGGTACAAGTAGTCGCCTATGGCCAAAATGACCAGGTGTCTAGTAGTCGGGGTGACACCTAGACGGCGTCCCGTCTTATCACTAAATACGTAAATTAAGTTCAAATTTCTGTCAAATGCATCTCATTGAACTGAATATCACTACAACAGAATATTTTCTAATATTATATTCTATTTATTTTTCAGAAAAAGATGATGCTGATAATTTGTTTGTTATCTGTCTTGGCCATATTCATAATTGGGTCTGCCATTTACACTTATTTAATATCTTTGGCCGGCGGTACTTGATTGATTTCATGCAGCTAACAAAACCAACACAATTTTAAGTATTATAATCACTATAATCACCCAGTCCATTTACCATATTAATCAAAAGTAAGTAATCAAACTAATTATTTTTATAGGAGTGATACTTTATGTTGAATAATCCATATTTTATCAAGTCATTGTGCTAAACAACGAAGAAGTATTTTTGTTGAGTATTGTAATAATTTTATTTTAGTGTACTTGTGCGTACTTTTATTGGTACTTAATCGACTAAATAAAGCTATTTTATGTTAGATTATATATATATATTTTTTACGTGATGAGTTTGGAAGATACCAAAATAAATTTATATTTGAAAATTTTGGTTTTTTCTGTTGTTTTACCTTGGTTTTTAAAGAAATTATTTCAATCTAGGTTAAATTTTTATGTAAGTTATTATGAAAACTAATAATTATAATAGTAGGATTTTCAGTTTTCTGTAGAATCAGAATTACAGAACTTTATTGACAAAATTCAAATACAAAGAAAGAGATGCCGCGCCCTTCTTACAAAAATAAAATCTACGGGCCGGTTTCCGAGCTCGGGATTTAGCTAAGTCCTAGACTTTGAACAGCTGGAGTCAGAAAATTGGCTTTCCAAAACGGGGCGTAGTCGCAGTCATTGTCATAGTCACGTTTGAATTAAATTTCGACAAACTAGAAAATTGAACACAAAATAATAAAATAAAGAGAAAATAGTATAAAGTTTCAGCTATTTTGAATTATTTAGGAATGTCTAATTTCGTCAAGGAAAAACGTTTCCAAGTTATAGAAATGAGAAAATAAAAACTACGACTACTTTATAAAAGCTGCGACTACGCCCCGTTTTGGAAAGTCAATTTTCTGACTCCAGCTGTTTTAAGTCTAGGACTTAGCTAAATCCCGAGCTCGGAAACCGACCCATAATCATTCAATTAATTATTCTCTTGAAAATCCTTTAAAATAACATTTTTGTCTACAGTTTTCTGTAATACAGTCCTTATAAGAAGCGACATTAGAAGATAGTATGGGCAGTCAGGTTCTCACAACAAAATGGTGAAAGTATCCTCGTCTTACTATTTTTCCATATTTGCACTGTATTTCTTAATACTGTAGTTCTAACAGTATCTATGGTGATTAAGAATCCATGTTATTACATTATTAATCCTGCAACATCTACTACACCTTATTTATTGTAGGAAACTAGACAAAAATGGTGTAACCACCAAATCTTGTATGTTAGCAAATAATCTCATCTCGTTTCGATGACAGGGTGATTTTCTCACTGAAGTGAAATTCACTTAAAATTGTCATCATTCCTTATAATTAACATCAATGTTTCCCATTCAATCAATACTGACATTCAACCAATGCCAATAATTTGAGGTAAATCTCATTACAGTGTTTAAGATTCAGATAAGTTTTGGCAGCAATAGGTTCACGTATAGCATTTGTTGACCTATCTTCTATATGCTGCCAAGTTGAATTTCTCTCTGCATTGGAACATTCAAATGTGGGAGAGGAGAAATGTGTTCTAGTTAATAGATAAACAAAACATTTTCACAAATAATACAAATTTATTGAAATATATATTTTACAGTATATTGTCTGCTCAGTATAGCGTAGTTTCTAAGAAAAACTTAAACGTTTCTCAACCATTTTTGAAATCATATTTTTCTCGTCAAACTTTATTTTCTAACATTATATTCTATTTTTTCAGAAAAAGATGATGCTGATAATTTGTTTGATATCTGTCTTGGCCATATTCATAATTGGGTCTGCCGTGTACACCTATTTAGTATCTTTGGCCGGCGGTACTTGATTGATTTCACGCAGCTAACAAAACCAACACAATTTTAAGTATTAAAATCACTATAATCATCCAGTCCATTTACCATAATAATCAAAAGTAAGTAATCAAACTAATTATTTTTATAGGAGTGATACTTTATGTTGAATAATCCATATT
This sequence comes from Nilaparvata lugens, assembly GCF_014356525.2. Lineage (NCBI taxonomy): Eukaryota > Metazoa > Arthropoda > Insecta > Hemiptera > Delphacidae > Nilaparvata > Nilaparvata lugens. Next base: position 39,334,597 of record NC_052513.1, on the reverse strand, counting down.
TTATCAAGTCATTGTGCTAAACAACGAAGAAGTATTTTTGTTGAGTATTGTAATAATTTTATTTTAGTGTACTTGTGCGTACTTTTATTGGTACTTAATCGACTAAATAAAGCTATTTTATGTTAGATTATATATATATATTTTTTACGTGATGAGTTTGGAAGATACCAAAATAAATTATATTTGAAAATTTTGGTTTTTTCTGTTGTTTTACCTTGGTTTTTAAAGAAATTATTTCAATCTAGGTTAAATTTTTATGTAAGTTATTATGAAAACTAATAATTATAATAGTAGGATTTTCAGTTTTCTGTAGAATCAGAATTACAGAACTTTATTGACAAAATTCAAATACAAAGAAAGAGATGCCGCGCCCTTCTTACAAAAATAAAATCTACGGGCCGGTTTCCGAGCTCGGGATTTAGCTAAGTCCTAGACTTTGAACAGCTGGAGTCAGAAAATTGGCTTTCCAAAACGGGGCGTAGTCGCAGTCATTGTCATAGTCACGTTTGAATTAAATTTCGACAAACTAGAAATTGAACACAAAATAATAAAATAAAGAGAAAATAGTATAAAGTTTCAGCTATTTTGAATTATTTAGGAATGTCTAATTTCGTCAAGGAAAAACGTTTCCAAGTTATAGAAATGAGAAAATAAAAACTACGACTACTTTTATAAAAGCTGCGACTACGCCCCGTTTTGGAAAGTCAATTTTCTGACTCCAGCTGTTTTAAGTCTAGGACTTAGCTAAATCCCGAGCTCGGAAACCGACCCATAATCATTCAATTAATTATTCTCTTGAAAATCCTTTAAAATAACATTTTTGTCTACAGTTTTCTGTAATACAGTCCTTATAAGAAGCGACATTAGAAGATAGTATGGGCAGTCAGGTTCTCACAACAAAATGGTGAAAGTATCCTCGTCTTACTATTTTTCCATATTTGCACTGTATTTCTTAATACTGTAGTTCTAACAGTATCTATGGTGATTAAGAATCCATGTTATTACATTATTAATCCTGCAACATCTACTACACCTTATTTATTGTAGGAAACTAGACAAAAATGGTGTAACCACCAAATCTTGTATGTTAGCAAATAATCTCATCTCGTTTCGATGACAGGGTGATTTTCTCACTGAAGTGAAATTCACTTAAAATTGTCATCATTCCTTATAATTAACATCAATGTTTCCCATTCAATCAATACTGACATTCAACCAATGCCAATAATTTGAGGTAAATCTCATTACAGTGTTTAAGATTCAGATAAGTTTTGGCAGCAATAGGTTCACGTATAGCATTTGTTGACCTATCTTCTATATGCTGCCAAGTTGAATTTCTCTCTGCATTGGAACATTCAAATGTGGGAGAGGAGAAATGTGTTCTAGTTAATAGATAAACAAAACATTTTCACAAATAATACAAATTTATTGAAATATATATTTTACAGTATATTGTCTGCTCAGTATAGCGTAGTTTCTAAGAAAAACTTAAACGTTTCTCAACCATTTTTGAAATCATATTTTTCTCGTCAAACTTTATTTTGTAACCTGTATTTAACATAGAATCAAGTTATATTTTGTAGTATTGCATTTGATAAAGTTGCGCTCTCATAATAGGAATCTTGTTAATACTTATAAAACTAATTGATAAACAAAATACTTAAACTTATAATTCATTGAATGAATAGCAATGTCATTCAGTAAAATCAACATAAAATAAATCAAGAAAAAACATTTGCAGGGATGAATGCTAGATCAGATCAATTCCATAAAATTTCCTTCAATTTGACAAATATTAATAATAAACGCAAAATATACACTAAAATGAAAACTAATAACTAAGAATTATTCTGTAAAATATTAAGGAAGCTTGATTATATTCAAAATAGATTCACATTTGTAAAGGTTAAACAGAGAACCAATTATTTTCAATACATAATGTATAAAGCTAGTCTTCAGTAAATTTCAAACATAGTATTTTTAAATTAAAAAAAAAAACAATATATAAACTTGTAGTACCCTTTATTAAAAACTTGAAAATTTGTTTTTTAATATTTTAAAGTGATATTGTTTTTATTAATTTGAACAAAAGTAGCCCATATAAGTAAAGTGATTTTATAGTATTTTTGTCTCCAACATTAGTAACAAGGAAGACAACAATGAATAACACAATTATTATTGGTCAACTCATCAATTCTTCATTAACAATCTAACAAACATTATGGCCCGTTTGAAAAAAAGCTTGTAAAATTTTAATCATGATTAAATGCCTCGAAAACCAATCAGAGAAGACTTTACAAGGCTTCGCTGATTGGTTCTCGTGGTATTTAATCACGGTTGAGATTTAACAGGCTTCTGTGCAACTGATACCTAAAGGATCAAAAATACTGTAATTGGTTCTCGGTTGCAGCTATTCTAATTTTATTAGAATTGGAGGACCTTTATATTCCTCTTGAAACAAAGATTGCAAGACAGTAGTTCAAGATAAGTAAGAATTATGTGATTTTCCTCAAGAAAGTTCTTGAGAATCTTATTTTTTCTCATTGAGTCTCCAGGAATTCTAAGATCTCCTTGGCAGTTGGTCTGTTCTTGGGTTCAGTTTCCGTGCACTGTTCAAAAAGCAGAATGATTTTCTCGTACTCTGGGCCAAATTTGTGATCGGGCAGAGGTGGTCGGGTACCTGAAAAATACCACCCTGGTTTAAAATCGAAATTTATTTTTATTGCTATATTAACAATTATCTAGTTCATGGTGATTTATCAAGTAAAATATCCTTTTTTATTCAGTTCGGAAAGCAACTCTGCACTTAAATTATGGAAATAGAAAACTGTGAGCACAGTGACTTTCCAAACCAAAAACATTTTTTTAAATTCTATACTTTTATGTATAAGATTATACTTATAGTCCGAGAGATATCCTATTATATTAAGCGAGCAATTTCTGTATTTATATATATATGGTTATTTTTATATCTGGTTATTTATGTTTTAGGGATCTCGAAAACGGCTCTTACGATTTTCACGAAATTTGATACATTGTAGGTTTATGATATAAAGATTCGATTGCAGTAGGTTTCATTCTTTGGAAAACTCGTTGAACGACATTAAAAGGATAATTCATCCTTGGAAAACAGATGATAATTTCGTCGTCTCTCGATAACAGAAGATGCGTGTGCCTGTGTGGGAGGGAGACAGAATTATTTCCAGCTGTGTAATCATAATCAATCAGCGAGAAATTTTATCTAGCTAAACAATTTAATCGATTTGATCAACATTACCTGATTTGTTGACATGACATGATAATCCTCCTAAACCAGAGTATATCATAATTTTCAAAGTTGATCATTATTTGACAATTTCAAGTGATTAGTGAGTGTTATTTTGTTATTCAATTTGGTTTATATATAATCTAAATTATAAATTTTTTGTTTTCAAACGTTTGAACAGAAAATTGAACCTGAATTCAAGTGTATGGAACATAACCTACTTTCTGGAATATTTTTAGTATATAAATAAAAATTCGTGAAAGAAATAGTTTTGGGCTGTGCCTGTTAGTACTTCCCCAATCATTTTAAAGAATAACTGTGTTCGGTTTATCAAAAGTCAATAAATAGATAACGAGCGAAGCTCGGTGCCCCGATATTTACTTTTAATATGGAGAGGGGAAACCGATTTCTCTCCTTCCACAGTTAGCAGCATGGACAGAGTAGTGGGGAGGAGTAAGCATGCTGCGCACAATTGGAGGATACTGACACAAATGTAGAGAAAATGCGGTTAGGTAGTGGCAGTAATAAGTGAAGCAAAGAGTATCGGGCCTCTCTGTCACACTACAGTTAATGCACCTGTTAATATAAAGGCACTTTTACTTACAGCTGCATTTGCAGTGTTATGATGTGTGGCTTCTTCAGACTGACTACATACGTATACAAACTCTAGTTTAAGGTTACCTACACATTAATCACTGAAACCATAGACAAAAGATAGCATAGGAAGATATCCAAAGGTATAGGTCGTTTATGTTCCAAATTTCAAGCCGATTAATGAAAATGGAAAATTAAAAAAATCTATATTAGGCGGAGTTAGGAGTTACTCTTTTACTCTAGGTCTTTTAATGTCGACTACTGTCTATTATTACGGTTTTCGCTGGTCGACACAATATGAGAGACTACTAAGCTTCACGAGAAAGAACTACTATAGTGAGTCCACGTTTTAATGACAGTTGAAGAAAAAACTTGGCGTCTACCTCAGCATTTCCCACACAATTACAACATGGACCTCACTATAGCTACTGGTAAAGAACTGTTGGTGTTGAGCGAGTTTGAACCCGGGATCTCTAGGCTGCACCATAGAGAAACTATAGAATAAGTAGATATTATCCCATGGTATAGGGCGTTTATGTCGCAACTTTTACTGTTATCTAAAGCCGATTATTGTCGATTTTAACTGTTTTGTTGGGGTAAGAGTGTATGAACGGCACAATATGAGAGACTATCAGCGTCATAAAGCTTCACGGGAAAGAACTAAGTGGACTATAGGCTTGAGATAACAGTAAAAGTTGCGACATAAACGCCCTATACCATGGGATATCTACTTATGCTATTGTTTCTCTATGGCTGCACTCTATCCACTAGACCTAATTAAAGAATGATTAGAGTAACACAGAACTGACCATAGTCACCCTCGTTGACAAAACTGGACTCGTCCAGATTGAAGCTGGCGTTCTCGTCTTGGGAGCAGATTGTGCCAATGTGGGGCGGCGACAAACTCAGCATCTCCCACACAGTGAGACCGAGTGCCCAGATGTCGGCGGCTGCTGTGACATCATCTTCGGCGAGCGCCTCGGGCGCCGACCAGCAGTTGGTGCCGCAGTACTCGCCCAAGGCTCGGCCGCTGTTGGCGTCCAATCGCAGCGACATGCCAAAGTCGCACAATTTTACGGTTTCGAAGTCGCCTACGCAAACAAAACAGGCTGAAATAAGTAAACTCTTCATTTGTAGAGCTTTAATCAAATAAAATTGAACATGACTTTCTACTAGTAACGGATCAACAACATTTGATATTTATGAATGAATCAATGACAACGAAAACATATGGTTTATCATATCATTCTACCCGGCTAGATTTTCGTGTTATCTTAGGGGCAAGATGACGGAGCGACACAGTGGACTCTTGTCCATCAGGGCGACGAATGTGAGCATACTCTGGGTTTGCCTCAATCAATTCAACTTCTTCTACTGATGAATCTTGCTTTGAATTTCGGTTCATTTTCTTCAGCCAAACTGGTCCTGGGCTCATTAGCCAAGATGGTAGTGACTGTCCATTTGTTGAGGATCTCATGTGTAGGAACATTCGTTCATGAGGGGTGCAATTTGTTGTAGTACACAAAAGAGATCGAATAGAGTGAAGTGCATCAGGCAACACTTCCTCCCATCGATTTGAATCAAGTCCTCGTGATCTTAGAGCTAGTGTTATTGCTTTCCATATAATTCCATTATATCGCTCTACTTGACCATTCCCTCTCGGATTGTAAGGCGTTGATGTACTAGTTGCTATCCCTTTTGAGCCAAGAAAGCTCTTCAACTCAGTTGACATGAAGGATGTTCCTCTGTCTGTGTGAATATAGCTTGGAAGGCCAAACATTGATATTAATGAGACCAGGCAATTTATGACTGTTCTCGCAGTCATGTCTGGACAAGGAAATACAAAAGGGAATCTTGAGTACTCATCAACCATCACCAGTAGGTATTTATTTCTTGTTTTTGATTGTACGGGTCCTTTGAAGTCCATATTAATTCGTTCAAAAGGTTTTGTTGCCTTTATGAGATTTCCTTTTGTCTTCATATACTGTGGTTTTATTTCAGAGCAAATTGCACAATTGGAGCAAATTTTCCTTACATCATCTACAGTATAGGGGAGATTTTTCATTCTGAGCCAGTGGTAGAAACGAGTTACACCAGGGTGACAAAGTTCATCATGGTATTTTGCCAAAGCTGAGTTCAATGTTGAACAACCAGCTGTAATACATATACGAGAGAGTGCATCAGCTGGTGCATTTTCTTTTCCAGGTCTGTAGACTATGTTGAATTTGTATTCAGATAATTCTAGGCGCCACCTTTGTATCTTTTCATTTTTTATTTTTCTATTGTGTTGAGTGCCAAACATGAATGTGACTGATTTTTGGTCAGTGATCAAAGTGAATTGTTTTCGTAGTAAATAGTGTCTCCATTTTCTTATAGACTCCACAATGGCATAGGCTTCTTTCTCAACAGCTGAATGCCTGGTTTCACTTTGGGACAAAGTTATTCGTGAGAAAAAGGCTACTGGTCGAGAATTTTGTGTTAATGTTGCACCAATTGCAAAATCTGATGCATCTGTCTCAATTATGAATGGTACATTTTCATCAACAAAGAGCAGTACCGCGGAAGCAATTTCATTTTTCAACAATTCCAAAGTTTCCATCTGATCTTGAGATAGAGGGAATTTCTGTATGTGGACAAGGGGTGAATCTTTTGAGAAAAGTTTTTAATCCATCGGGAGTAATGAGCCAGTAATCCCATGAGTCGTTTCATTTCTTTAGCATTTCTTGGGGGTGGAAAGTTCATGAGTGGTGCAAGGCGTTCTGGGTCAGGTTTAATTTCTCCATGTTTTATCTCATACCCAAGGAACTTCAATGATTTTTTTGAAAATTTACATTTTTCTTCATTTATAGTCAAGCCATACAATTCAATTACTTGTTGAAATTTCTTAAGATTTCTGTCATGTTCTTCTTGATCTGAACCGCAAATGACAACATCATCCAAATAGGCAAAGCAGTCGTTCAAATTCTCTCTTTCTATAAGTCCGTTTATTGTACGTTGGAAGGCAGCTACTCCATTGGTTACTCCGAATGGTATTCGTTTGAACTGATAAAGTTTTCGGCCTACTTCAAAGGCAGTGTAATGTCGTTCATTCTCAAGAATCGGTATTTGATGGTAAGCTGACTTGAAATCTACAGTACTAAAAATGTTGTACTTGGCAATTGTGTTTACAAGATCTTCGATCAATGGGAGAGGGTATGCGTCTAAATTTGTGAATTTATTAATAGTCTGTGAATAGTCTATGACCATTCGTTTCTTCTGTCCATTGGTTACAATGAAAGGCTGGGCACGCCAACTGGACTGGCTTTCCTCAATTATTCCTTCTGTAAGGAGGCGATTGACCTCATTCTTCATGAATTCATAGTCATCTTGTGGGTGTCTTCTGGATCGGGTAGTTATTGGGTGGCAATCGGGAGTCAAGTCATTGAAAAGGGAACATGGTTTTATCATGGCCTCCACCAAGAGGCAATCTTGGTTGTAGAATTATTATCTATTACAAGAGGCTGTTTATTACCATTGAATGCTAAACTTATTGTAGAGTGATTCATCAAAAAGTCGTGACCAAGTATCACATTGCAACAGCATTCTTTTAATACCAAGAGTTTAATATTGTTGTATTCATTTCCTTTGTACACAATATTGCTATAAACACATGCTTTTGTAGCGGTGTTATGTTGAACAGATGCAAATCTTATAAAACAAGAATCTGATGCAGTTTTAAATTTATTTGTTTTTGCAAATTTTTCATCGATAAAACTGGCAACACTTCCGGTATCAATAAGAGCTGGTGTATTTATTCCATTCACCGAAACAATAATTGTAGCTTTAGAAAGATTACTGGCTATACCAGCTGCAGTAATAGTTGACGTAGTTAGTTTTTCTTTGAGCGTTTTACTTTTACACACATGGGAAAAGTGTCCAATTCGGGAACATTTATGACAAGTCTTTCCTATTGCAGGACATTCTTGAGAATTTGAGTGTTTTTTATATCCGCAACGTTGGCATTGAACGGATTTCTCTACAATTGCCTGTCGATTTTGGGTTACAGCATTAACATCTGAGAAAGATTCACTCAAGCTTATGTTTTTATTTTCTTCAACAGAGTTTGTATAACAAGTACTTTTAAAGGAGTCGGCATATGTTTTTGCGGATTCAAGAACACGTGCTTGGGAAACGGTTTCTTGTAGACTCAAATCTCCTTGTTGAAAAAGTTTCTCTTTAATTTCAATAGAACATAACCCTGAAACAAGAGCATCTCTAATATGCTCGTTTTTGTTTTCTTCGGCTGACACTCTAGTGAAGTTACATGATAAGCTTAATCTTTTTAGTTCAGAATAGTAGTGATCAATGGTCTCACCTATTTGTTGTTTTGCATTAGCAAGGCAGTATCGTGCATAAATTTCGTTCTTTGGTTTAACGAACATATCTTCCAACATGGATATAGTTTCTTCATATGAAGTATAGCTTTCCACAATTTCGTATAAAGCAGGTGATAAGAAGTTTACCAATATTTTCATTTTGTCTTTGGTTGTCGTTCCTTCTAAGAAATTTTCGAACGTCTTTTTCCAATGTTTCCACTCTCTCTCTGCCGTAGGCGAATCTGGGTCGATAGATAATTCCTTTGGCTTGAGAAACTTGTCAATATGTGATTCCATCTTATCTTCTTCGTAGTTACGGTTTTCAATCGTTTTTGTCTTTTTCTTTGTCGGCATTTTATTTGATTAAATTGAAATAAGTAAACTCTTCATTTGTAGAGCTTTAATCAAATAAAATTGAACATGACTTTCTACTAGTAACGGATCAACAACATTTGATATTTATGAATGAATCAATGACAACGAAAACATATGGTTTATCATATCACAGGCAAAACATTAAAATTAAACCTTTTTGCAGATAAAAATAGATAGAACTAAAGTGCGAGATAAATTACTTTTAACACGGCTCTTTCTCGAAGACGGAGAGGTCCGATGCTCTATCCTCCACTAATCACTCCCACTACCTAGCAGCAGCATTCTCCTTCTTTTGTGTCTGAGTGAGAGAGCTTTGTAACGCGACGCGGCAACACTCCCCTCCATCTATTGCTGGCAATTATTCAAGTAGTGTACTGGTCAGCAGGTATATTGGTTTGTGTATGTTACAGAGATGTTTTCATCATAAGAACATGAAGCAAAATGACACGGCGCATCCAATTGTGCGCAGGATGTCCGTCTGTGTCTATGCTATAAACTGTGGAGGGAGAAATGGGTTTCTCCTCTTCATGTTAAAAGTAATTTATCTCGCACTTTAGTGATTGAGTTATCTATAATATATACTTAGGCTATTACTTACTTTCCGTGTCCAAACAAGCAATAGCCTAATCATTAGATACACAGGTCACATGTAAAAAAACTATAATACAAATATATAAACATTGGATAAATTATCAATAAATTAGGCTATATGTTTCCAAAAATTTGCAAGCGATTGGGCTTTGTCATTTGCTTCAAAGAGATCCTCCTTTTTACATTGGACATCAAGCTGAGGGCACACAAGCAAGTGCTCCTGCTCCTGAATTGCTCCACACAAGATGTCATTATGAGCTGGCAATAAACCCTATTTCTGCAGGATTGTTTTGCATCTGGATACTCCTACCCTTAAACGATTGAGAGCAAAGTCAGAAAAGCCAATAATATAATAAAGGACAGAATCGGCTTTTATATGTAAGGGATAGGAAATTCACGAATGACGCATCATCAAGTCTGAACTACTGGACTGATAAAATTGAAATTTGCATTTATATTCTTAATTCACCGATGATGGTTATAGGTCTATTTTAAATTCTTCAAGATTCCAGTAGGGCAAGTTTTTAATTGAACCCTTGCGGAGCACGAGTTACCTTCTAGTTCAAAATAAAAACTAAAAATAGTACAGTACTGATAAATTTATTTTATTTGATAATGATTAAAGAAAACACAAATTTAAATTGTCAACCACTTTTTACTTTCCTTGCCCTATTACCATAGGTAAGGAAAGTATTGCTTTCCGAAAAAAATTGAGGTACCCCAATTTCCAAATTTCTATACGTTTCAAGGTCCCCTGAGTCCAAAAAAGTGGTTTTTGGGTATTGGTCTGTATGTGTGTGTATGAGTGTATGTGCGTCTGTGTACACGATATCTCATCTCCCAATTAACGGAATGACTTGAAATTTGGAACTTGAGGTCCTTTCACTATAAGGATCCGACACGAACAATTTCGATCAAATGCGATTCAAGATGGCGGCTAAAATGGCGAAAATGTTGTCAAAAACAGGGTTTTTCGTGATTTTCTCGGAAACGGCTCCAACGATTTTGATCAAATTCATACCTAAAATAGTCATCAATAAGCTCTATCGACTGCCACAAGTCTCATATCTGTAAAAATTTCAGGAGCTCCGCCTCATCAATGCAGATAGATTCTCAATTATCAGGCTTCAGATACAATCAAAACAAAAAAAATCAAGTGGAGTAGATTGAGCATGAAAATCTCTACAATTAATGTTCAGTAACATTTTCACCTAAAATTGAAAATAAGCTTTAAATTCGAGAAAATGTGATTATTCAATTGCAAATTATTGTTGATTCTATTAAATCATTCACTATGTAGAGATAGCAGACCTCATGTGTGTCTCCAGCGTTATTGCCCTGTTACCAGCTGGCTCAAATCTTTGAAAAGTAGACTTGAGATGCGCGGGAACACTAGCGTCAGGTGATCAACTTTCATAACGGCAAGGAAAGTTGTGTGAGTGCGCCACACCAGATTTTTATTATTATAAAATATTATAATGTACACAGAACCTGGTTTCGTGGCTTTACCAGCCACATCTTCAGCTGTTTTTTTTTTTTTTAATCAAATTCATTTATTGCCAAAAAGAAAACAAACAATAATTTACTCATACACATACATACACGAGCACATGTTTGATTACAGTCCTGCGCCTCCTCCGCCATTTTCTCTTGGGTAGACAGTAGTTGTAATCGAACAGCTGAAGATGTGGCTAGTAAAGCCACGAAACCAGGTTCTGTGTATATTATAATAAAAATCTGGTGTGGCGCACTCACACAACTTTCCTTGCCGTTATGAAAATTGATCACCAGACGCTAGTGTTCCCGCGCATCTAAAGTCTATAATTATTCAAAGATTTGAGCCAGCTGGTGACAGGGCTATAACGCTGGAGACACACGAGGTCTGCTATCTCTTCATAGTGAATCATTTAATAGAATCAACAGTTGCCAACAGTTTGCAATTGGATACAGTTTGCAATTGGATAATCACATTTTCTCGAATTTCAAGCTTATTTTTGATTTTAGGTGAAAATGTTACTGAACATTAATTGTAGAGATTCTCATGCTCAATCTTTTCCACTCAAAATTTTTTGTTTAAATTGTATCTGAAGCCTGATAATTGAGAATCTAAAATCAAACTTTGCATAGATGGGGCGGAGCTCCTGAAATTTTTACAGATATGGGACTTGTGGCAGTTGATAGAGCTTATCGATGATTATTTCAGGTATAACTTTAATCAAAATCGTTGGAGCCGTTTTCGAGAAAATCGCGAAAAACCCTGTTTTTGACAACATTTTCGCCATTTTAGCCGCCATATTGAATCGCATTTGATCGAAATTGTTCGTGTCGGATCCTTATATTGTGAAGACCTTACGTTCCAAATTTCAAGTCATTCCGTTAATTGGGAGATGAGATATCGTGTACACAGACGCACATACACTCATACACACACATACAGACCAATACCCAAAAACCACTTTTTTGGACTCAGGGGACCTTGAAACGTACAGAAATTTAGAAATTGGGGTATCTTAATTTTTTTCGGAAGCAATACTTTCCTTACCTATGTTAATAGGGTAAGGAAAGTAAAAAGTGGTTGACAATTTATATTTGTGTTTTCATTATGGAAAAGTACCACAACATCACTCACAACACAACTGTAAAAATAATTAATTAAAGAGATAGATCACTCACCGTTGACAAGTATGTTGAACGACTTGATATCTCCGTGAAGCAGTTGCACTTCCTCGTGCAAGTAGACCAGAGCAGACGAGATGTCCCTGACGACTTTGTAGATGTTTTCGGCCGGATAGGGTCCCAGTTTGGCCTCATAGCGCTGTTCAATCATGTCTCCCAGACACTCGGAGCACTTCTCCATGGCCAAAGCCGTCCGACCGTCGTCCAGAACTTTAAAGCCACGGAAACCAATGATGTTTGGATGATTGAGCTTTTGGAGGATTTTTGCCTCGTCGGTTAGCAGCTTGCCAAACGTGCTGTGTTTGTGCGATTTCAGCACTTTTTTGAGGGCCCAGGGCGAGCGGAGACCGGCTGGGTTGGGAGAGCGGTTCAGTTGGTAGACACCTACTCCTAAAAACAGAAAACGTTGAAATTCAATCATTTATTTAGAAAATGCACCCGAGAAATATATGTTCTTTATAAATTTGACTATATTTTAAAAAATATTGTTAGAAATAGTAAATGCTATGGCCAACTACAGTATAATGTATCTACAAGAAAACTATAGAATGGTCAAGGCTATGATTGTTTTTTCTTCCACTACGTATTTTTTCAATTCAATTCAGTTTATTTCCAAAAAACATAATACACGAATAAGAAATACAATATACAACATATTTTGGAATCCCCCTACTAGACTATCCATTTTGTCGTTTAATGAAAAAATATAATAATTCCAGCAAGGATTTAAAGCCAATCACTAAAGAAATGCAGTCAAGATATGAATTTTGGACAATGATTTAAATAATATTAGAAATTCAAATAAATGTAAAAATGCATAATGGAATAATAAGTTACCTCTATTGTAAGGTCTACATTATAATAGCAGTAGTGAATTTGATTAACATTGGTTTTGCTATCATTCGACAAAGCAAATAGCACTATCCTTTACTAGCTCCCGGAATCGGAAACGCTGGTCTCCTATCTTTCTCTACTGCCATTAAAACGTAGACCTTGCCGACTCAGTATACGCTATACGGTAAGTAGTCCTTATCTACTTATGCAAGCTGCTACACGCTACGGTAGTTAGGCTACTCTATGCATGTTACTAAGTTATCTGCTGACTGAAGGTAAAATTAATTGATTAAGTCTACATGTTTAACAAAATGTTAATAACTTAAATTATAATCCTTACAGTAGGTACTGTAATGTGTAGATGCTATTAGATCGAAGGTAACTTATCATACGGTACACATGATGTGTTTGTCAAGTTCCGTTCAATCTAATAGAATCTTTAAGGATCAAATTATTAACATTTTGTTAATAATTTTGGTGTAAACGCAGCTTACTAGTAACGTTGATAAAAAATTTATGGGCAGTTTTGTAGTATTAATAATAAGTTTACCAACGTAGCCTACCTGTGCCATATCCCACTTGCTTCATTGCTGGTGTCTCAGGCACATGAAAGTCTTTCTTGGAAGCTCTCATCGGCGTTTCCATGTTTAAAGTTTTTAAAATAACTTCTAAAACACAAAGTTACAGTGGAAACTAAGCAAAACTTGGTTTAAAATAACTTTGGCTAGATGGACACTAGACGGTTTGTTCGTTTGTTTGTTTCTAAACTAAACTGAATTTTCAAATCCAGTGAGCCAACCTAAAGATGAAAATTTTATTTCGGTCTGTTTGAGATTTTGAGCTTGAAACATTCATTAGTCATGAATATTATTTCTATAATAGTCTAATATTTACTTTTGATTAGATTTGTTTTTTCTATTTTTTGTAATAGATAAAGTATTTACAGATTATTAAAACACAATTTTCTTTTCAGAGCTTGAGCACAGTTGCTTCTTGGTAAAAGCGGCTTATTTGAATCTATGGTAATCACAAGGCAAGATTATCGGAAACTTGGGTAAAAACCTTATAAAATTGGATTTGTAAGTAATTTTTGAATTCTACCTTATTATTTTCAATTTCCATTTTTATAATAAAAATGAATTGAAGGTCAGCAGTATAATTTATATTATATTAAAAGTTACAAGTAAATATTTACCCAAAATTTAATACACCTCGAAGCTCAAATCCATTTATAAAATAATGTAAACCAAACGGTAATGTATAAATTTCTCATAATATTTTTCTATTACAACTTCATCATTCTTACGGTTCTAGACAAGTAGGGTCATATACACAAAATATTTCTTCTTGAACCTACCATACCTACCTATAGTGAGGTCCACGTTAAAATGACAGTATTTGATCAACTTTGGTTTTACTATCCTTGTCTATCATTCGACAAAGCCGGTGGTACTATCATTTTCTAGGTCCACAACGTTGCCAAATATGTTCTTGACAGTGTAGAAATATGATTAATTAATGCAGAGAATCGGCATCGCTATTTTTCTATCTTCATCCACTGTCATTATAACGTGGACCTCACTATAGTGGACTTATTTCTGTTTTGTAATAATATATGACAAGTTTATTAGGTACCTACTTTAATTAATTCCTCACATTGTATTGATAGAATATTGAGATTTGGTGTGACGTGTGAGAAACAAATTAACCCAATTTTAACAAAAACCATCGTCAAATCGATAAATAAGAATTAAAAACTGGAGGGAACGAGTAATAAATGAACTATAAAATAATTTTAAAACACGAATCAATATTCTTTGGTTTATTTTTTAAAACAATACAATTTGTCTTCACTATTTCTCAACAACATTCGACACCATTCATGATAAAACTATTAATTTATCCTATTATAATATAATACTTCACAACTATATACTACATCTAACCCTGATACATTATCTCACTGTTGTCTGCAACATTGAGCGCTGTATTCATAGAAAATTCTTTAGAATGTTCATAACCAAGCACGCTTTAGTTTCAGAGCTTGAGCACAGTTGCTTCTTGGTAAAAGCGGCTTATTTGAATCTATGGTAATCACAAGGCAAGATTATCGGAAACTTGGGTAAAAACCTTATAAAATTGGATTTGTAAGTAATTTTTGAATTCTACCTTATTATTTTCAATTTCCATTTTTATAATAAAAATGAATTGAAGGTCAGCAGTATAATTTATATTATATTAAAAGTTACAAGTAAATATTTACCCAAAATTTAATACACCTCGAAGCTCAAATCCATTTATAAAATAATGTAAACCAAACGGTAATGTATAAATTTCTCATAATATTTTTCTATTACAACTTCATCATTCTTACGGTTCTAGACAAGTAGGGTCATATACACAAAATATTTCTTCTTGAACCTACCATACCTACCTATAGTGAGGTCCACGTTAAAATGACAGTATTTGATCAACTTTGGTTTTACTATCCTTGTCTATCATTCGACAAAGCCGGTGGTACTATCATTTTCTAGGTCCACAACGTTGCCAAATATGTTCTTGACAGTGTAGAAATATGATTAATTAATGCAGAGAATCGGCATCGCTATTTTTCTATCTTCATCCACTGTCATTATAACGTGGACCTCACTATAGTGGACTTATTTCTGTTTTGTAATAATATATGACAAGTTTATTAGGTTCTTTAATTATTTCATTTTTTTCTCACATTGTATTGATAGAATATTGAGATTATTTGGTGTGACGTGTGAGAAACAAATTAACCCAATTTTAACAAAAACCATCGTCAAATCGATAAATAAGAATTAAAAACTGGAGGGAACGAGTAATAAATGAACTATAAAATAATTTTAAAACACGAATCAATATTCTTTGGTTTATTTTTTAAAACAATACAATTTGTCTCCACTATTTCTCAACAACATTCGACACCATTCATGATAAAACTATTAAATTATCCTATTATATAATATAATACTTCACAACTATATACTACATCTAACCCTGATACATTATCTCACTGTTGTCTGCAACATTGAGCGCTGTATTCATAGAAAATTCTTTAGAATGTTCATAACCAAGCACGCTTTAGTTTCCTAGTAACCGGCTTCTTGAAACATTCTGTTAGGTTCTTGCATTCTAGGCAAACAAAGTGTGTTTGGCCAAGTACGTTCTTGAGAATTTTTCATAAATACCACAGCTCTAAGGTATATTGGCCTGAAAGTACAATATTATTCTGCTGACGAATAGAAAACTGCATTACATATGAGAAGTTTTTGATATGGAATATAAGTTTCCTGACCATTGCATAATTATACAGTACTTCCAGGTAAATTACGCCCTTGAGAGAAAAAGTGGCATAATAATTCGATCATCAACTGTGCAGTAATTAATTAACAAACAACTAATAATAACAGGTTCACCTGAATGAAATTCAGGTCCGTATTTATAAACGAAATATCGTTATCAGCCAAGTACAATTTCCTTAACTAGAAACCAGAAATATGATATAGGTACCTGTGAACCAATCAGAAATGTTCAATTTAAAGATTCATAAATAATTGAATTTAATAATAACAAAAAGAAGTTAGTAGACTTTGAGCTCAAAATTGATGTTTGTCAATACTTAGGGTCAGACCATATAAGGCGTTCTTTCAAGCGGTTTTAGAGTCGGCAGAGCAGGAAGCTCTCCGATTGGCTGATTGAGTTGTTACTTGAGAAGAAACAATTAATATGTTCTGGCTCTTTCTGTACAATCTAAGTCATCAAATGAAGAATAAAATAAGCAGATTGTTATAAGAGTGGTCCTTTCGTTGTCAATGATGAATAACTATAATATTATTGAATTGACATCTACCACAGATTACTAGAATACAATCGATCAATTTCATGTAATCCAAAACGATTCTTGAAACAGTTTGTCAACAGAATAAAGTAGCTCGTTATTTTTTGACACTGTTACCGCGATAATTCTATCTTGAAAGTCGTTAGAACCTTAGTGCCGGTTGCACAAAAGCCGTTCAAATTGTAATCGTGATTAATTCCATAAGAACCAATCAGAGAAGCCTTCTTTTAAAAAAAGACCTTCTCTGATTGGTTCTCGTGAAATCAATCATGAATCAATTAATCGTGATTAATTCTATAAGAACCAATCAGAGAAGCCTTCTTTTAAAAAAGACCTTCTCTGATTGGTTCTCGTGAAATTAATCACGGTTAAAATTTAACCGGTTTTTGTGCAACCAGGCCTTAGACTGATTAATAATCTTACTGAGTAAGAATTTCTTAGACTGAGTAAGAAACTTTGCTTTCAATGAATTTCTGTCCTACTGGACAGAAAGAAAATACCATTCGCTCTTACAAGAGTGTTCACGCATTTGCAGTCCACTACTGTGTGAATAGTCCCTAAAATCTTTTCAAATATTCTTATACAAAAATGTCACCACAGACGTTTTGACGTCAAACAGCTGTTTTTTTTCGAAGCCTCACGCTGATGCATGACACGCATGTGTGTACAACACAGTTATCCCAAAGACCTTAAAGAGATATAGACCCACAATGCCTATGCCTTCCCAATGATAGCTCTTACTTGAAATTGAAGGCCGCCATTGGGGTATTTTAGCACGAGATATTATATCTATATATTTGTAATATTATAGATTACAAAGACATTGGTATGTAATAATGTTATAGGTTGCCCCCTCAATGGCTGATTTCAATTCCAAGTATGACACTAGCGCTGCATGTGAGTCTATGCATCTTTAAGGTCTTTGAGTTATCCTGTCGCTAGTGGCCACCCTCATCTTCCAATCATGTCAACTAATGTTGTAAACCAAACCAGTCAGTGTCAGACACTATCTCCGTAGACAAAGCCGTAGTGCATTCGTGTGACGTCAGCACAGGTATGGCTCCTACACCAATAAAAATTAGTTGATTTCAGCTAATCTATATCAGCTAGTGTTTTTATTGGTGTAGGAGCCCTACCTGTGCTGACGTCACACGAATGCACTACGGCTTTGTTTACGGAGGTAGTGTATCAGATCCTGTTTAATGATGTTGCAGATCCTAACCGCTACTCCTTTCAACAACTGTTGTTGCTCACAGTTCCAGTTGTTGTCAGGTCCTGGTTGATGTTGTTGAACTTCTTATCCTCAACTCCTGTCTACCCCCTGACAGCGATTGTTGTTGTCAGGTAAATTAACAGTTGTTGTTACTCAACCTGGTTGTTGTCAGGTAAATTAGCAGTTGTTGTTACTCAACCTGGTTGTTGTCAGGTAAATTAGCAGTTGTTGTTACTCAACCTGGTTGTTGTCAGATAAATAAGCAGTTGTTACTCAACCTGGTTGTTGTCAGGTAAATTAGCAGTTGTTGTTACTCAACCTGGTTGTTATCAGGTAAATTAGTAGTTGTTGTTACTCAACCTGGTTGTTGTCAGGTAAATTAGCAGTTGCTGTTACTCAACCTGGTTGTTGTCAAGTCCTGCAACTAGCAGTTGTTGTTGCTGTTACCAGTTGTCAGATCCTGCTTGATAATGTTTCCGTGGTCGTCTTCGATGACAATGAGCAGCGCACGCGCAGAAATCTGCTTGGGCACGACCAGCTGAGTCTTGGGTCGCCGAGTTTGACCGAACTGCCACGAGTGAAGCACCAGGCTGTCCACGCCTCGAAGCTCCACTACCCGCAAGCCAACAGATGACGTCACCAGGCCTCTGTCAACGTCAACCACAACAAACTACATGAGCACTATTAAGCAGTAAACAAATCACACAAGAATCATTGTAAAACAGTGGATTCGTATGGATATTTATTGGTGGAGAGTCCATTACTGGAAAATCCAACCTATAGTGAGGTCCACGTTATAATTGCAGTGAGGAAAGATAGAAGAACAGCGTTGACAATTCTCTGCCTTGTCACTGCCTTATCACTATGGAGGATAGCTGATACCGGTGTATCTAATATCAACTGTTCAATTCTTGTTTACAATAATAAATTATGTTTCATTTGTCAAGAATAATATTTTTTAACGATTAAATGATAAATTTTAAAAATTGAGATTGAATATTATATTACTTAATTAATTGTATTTCTACATTGTTAAAAAACGATATGGCAACGTTGCAGAGCTCGTGAAAGATAGCGCTATCTGCCTTGTCAAATGATAGACAAGGAAAGCAACACCAAAAATACCATTAACAACATTAATAACAGTAACTTTTGGACTTATACAGAAAACTCTCCCACAGAATACAGGCACCTTTCTAGTAGCAAATTTCTCAGAAGTCTTGAATTGTGAAACGTTCACCTTTTAAACGTTCACATCAAATTCATTAAATAGCCTTAAGGACATGTGTCTCCATTTCTTTTTCTGAGAGCTTGTATACTGGTTGCTTTCAATTCTAAAATTATGGCTGCCATTGGGGTATTTTAGCACGAGATATTATATCTATATATTTGTAATATTATAGATTACAAAGACATTGGTATGTAATAATTTTATAGGTTGCCCCCTCAATGGCCGATTTCAATTCCAAGTATGACACTAGCGCTGCATGTGAGTCTATGCATCTTTAAGGTCTTTGACTTATCCTGTCGCTAGTGGCCACCCTCATCTTCCAATCATGTCAACTAATGTTGTTAACCAAACCAGTCAGTGTCAGACACTATCTCCGTAGACAAAGCCGTAGTGCATTCGTGTGACGTCAGCACAGGTATGGCTCCTACACCAATAAAAATTAGTTGATTTCAGCTAATCTATATCAGCTAGTGTTTTTATTGGTGTAGGAGCCCTACCTGTGCTGACGTCACACGAATGCACTACGGCTTGTTGAGGTAGTGTGTCAGATCCTGTTTGATGATGTTGCAGATCTTATCCGCTACTCCTTTCAACAACTGTTGTTGCTCACAGTTCCAGTTGTTGTCAGGTCCTGGTTGATGTTGTTGCACTTCTTATCCTCAACTCCTGTCTACCCCTTGTCAACGATTGTTGTTGTCAGGTAAATTAGCAGTTGTTACTCAACCTGGTTGTTGTCAGGTAAATTAGCAGTTGTTGTTACTCAACCTGGTTGTTGTCAGGTAAATTAGCAGTTGTTGTTACTCAACCTGGTTGTTGTCAGGTAAATAAGCAGTTGTTACTCAACCTGGTTGTTGTCAGGTAAATTAGCAGTTGTTGTTACTCAACCTGGTTGTTATCAGGTAAATTAGCAGTTGTTGTTACTCAACCTGGTTGTTGTCAGGTAAATTAGCAGTTGGTGTTACTCAACCTGGTTGTTGTCAGGTCCTGCAACTAGCAGTTGTTGTTGTTACCAGTTGTCAGATCCTGCTTGATAATGTTTCCGTGGTCGTCTTCGATGACAATGAGCAGCGCACGCGCAGAAATCTGCTTGGGCACGACCAGCTGAGTCTTGGGTCGCCGAGTTTGACCGAACTGCCACGAGTGAAGCACCAGGCTGTCCACGCCTCGAAGCTCCACTACCCGCAGGCCAACAGATGACGTCACCAGGCCTCTGTCAACGTCAACCACAACAAACTACATGAGCACTATTAAGCAGTAAACAAATCACACAAGAATCATTGTAAAACAGTGAATTCGTATGGATATTTATTGGTGGAGAGTCCATTACTGGAAAATCCAACCTATAGTGAGGTCCACGTTATAATTGCAGTGAGGAAAGATAGAAGAACAGCGTTGACAATTCTCTGCCTTGTCACTGCCTTCTATGGAGGATAGCTGATACCGGTATATCTAATATTAACTGTTCATTCTTGTTTACAATAATAAATTATGTTTCATTTGTCAAGAATAATATTTTTTAACGATTAAATGATAAATTTTAAAAATTGAGATTGAATATTATATTACTTAATTAATTGTATTTCTACATTGTTAAAAAACGATATGGCAACGTTGCAGAGCTCGTGAAAGATAGCGCTATCTGCCTTGTCAAATGATAGACAAGGAAAGCAACACCAAAAATACCATTAACAACATTAATAACAGTAACTTTTGGACTTATACAGAAAACTCTCCCACAGAATACAGGCACCTTTCTAGTAGCAAATTTCTCAGAAGTCTTGAATTGTGAAACGTTCACCTTTTAAACGTTCACATCAAATTCATTAAATAGCCTTAAGGACATGTGTCTCCATTTCTTTTTCTGAGAGCTTGTATACTGGTTGCTTTCAATTCTAAAATTATGGCTGCCTCTTGTGGGATAACTCTGGATATCAATATTGACTCTAAAACTACTAATACAAATAAACAACACAGAAACACGTCATAAAGTGAAGGCAGAGTCAATATCCCTAATTTAAGGAATAGTGTTCCACATGAAGCTAGGGGTGGTTCATTACAGATAATTCTTTCAGCCCTCTTTTGCAGTATGATTATTGTGGAACAATTGTATGCCATAAGCTAAATGAATAAAGAAATGTAATTTCCAATTTGTAGAGATTTGAGTGGAATATTTTTGTTTTTAATCAGTTTTTTAATGTCAAAATTCAAAATTTTTAGTTTAGTCGTTAGTTTTGAAGTGGAAATTGGACTTTTTGAAGTGAAAGTGGAATCTTAACCTTATTCTTTTTTGAAACTTTTATTTGTAAAAATTTGGTAGAGGACAGTTTTGGGCTATGCCTGTTGTCTTCTCCCAATCATATTATATTTATTATAATTATGATCTGTAATTGCCAATGTAATAAATAAATAAATAAATAAATAATACACACTCATTATAATATCATGGCTCACAATAAGTCTCAGATTGGTTCTCGGTGTAATTGATCACGATTAAAATTTAACCGGCTTTTGTGCAACCAGGCCTCAAGTTCAGTTGAAGCTATGCTCATTATATTTCATTATCTGATGGAAAGAAAAATGCGCGTGTTCGTGGTGCTCAAGCAGCTTCACAATATTGATAAAAATTAAAAAATTATGAACAACATTAAATACAGTTTGGGTTTAAGCCTGTTGTTATTTTCCACAAGTGTTGTACTCAGTACCACTTGATGCAATGAGTGGTAGGATAAAAAAATGAACGAACGAATGAATAAAGTTGAATAAATTGAAGCACTCACCTAACAGCGTTGAACTTGAGCTCGACCCGTGATTGGCTATGATTGGCACAGTTGAACCACTTGTGATAGGCCAGCAATGTGGCACAGCTAGCGGTCCAATAGGTGCGATCATCCACTCCACCCGTCAGCCAATCCCCGTCCTTGTTTTTGATCTGCTGCTGCACCACCAACACCTTGCTGTTGCTACGCTTGCTCCTATTGGTCGATGACAGTTGGCTAGGTGACGCCATAGGTCTATTGGGAGAATGCACTGATTTCCTAGGGGAATTCGATCGAGGGGTTGAAGTAGTTGAATTACTGCAACTAGAATTGAGATTTGTAGTTGATTTTCTAGGGGAACTAGTTGAATTACTGCAACTGGGGGTAATACTTGAGGTTGATTTCCATGGGGAACTAGATTGAGACGTTGAATTACAACAACTAGAATAAAGATTTGTAGTTGATTTCCTTGGGGAACTGGATTGAGGCGTTGAGGTAGTTGAATTACTGCAACTAGAATTGAGATTTGTAGTTGATTTCCTTGGGGAACTAGATTGAGGCGTTGAAATAGTTGAATTACTGCTACTAGGGTTAATACTTGAAGCTGATTTCCATGGAGAACTTGATTGAGGCGTTGATATAGTTGAATTACTGCAACTAGAATTAAAATTTGTAGTTGATTTCCATGGAGAACTTGTTTGAGGCGTTGAGATAGTTGAATTACTGCAACTAGAATTAAGATTTGTAGTTGATTTCCTAGGGGAACTCGATTGAGGGGTTGAGTTAGTTGAGTTACCACCTTTAGAAGTAAGATTTGACTTCATTGGAGAGCTATTCTGAGAGATTGAGTTGTTATTACTTGAAGTCTCTGAATTAAAATAGTAATTTCTGCCTCTGTTTGTGTGATTTGACTTCATTGGAGAGTTATTTTGAGAGTTAAGGTTGTTGTTATCTGAATTTCTACGTTTGGATGTATGATTTGATTTACTTGGAGAGTTTACATTTGAATTTCTCAAGTTAGAAGTTTGATTTGGGTTATTGATACTAGTTTTTAAGTGAATACTTGTGCTAATACTAGTATTTGAATGGTAACTTATTTTACTAGGTGAGGAACTCAAACGGGCTTCACAATTGTTATCCTCTTTAGGAGTATTTGCTTCAGAGTTGTGATATGAGTTTCTACAGTTGGACGGGTGATTTGAGTAGTTTACACAGGTTTTCAAGTTGTTACAAGTGTTAGTATCCAAATTATTACTGGTGTTGGTGGAGGTAGAGTTTGAGTTATTATTATACACACAGGTAGATTTAGAATAAGAATTTGAGTTCTCATTAAGATTCTCCAAGTCATCACTTATAAAAGTGGAGGTATTCGAATTGTTATCAGGTGCGTTATTTGAACTACTGTAACTGTTATTCAAATAATTAGTAGAAGCTTGATTCGTGTTATTACTCATGTTACAAAAGGTATTCAAATTGATATTGGTTATATCTCTAGAAGGAGAACTTTCATAATTATTGTTACCAGTAGAATAACCATCATCAATGATCGGATTATTATCATCATCAATGACTGGAGTACTAGAATCATCATGCGAGTTACTACTCAAGGTCCTCCCATAAATTTCAGTACCCATAGATGAACTATCAAAAGGAAAACTAATTCTAGTATCCATGGAACTGTTCAAGGTATCACCTATCGCATCACCGAGTTTAGTGTTATCATGTAAACTATTCAGAGTAATTTCACCAATTTCAGTGCTATTGGACAACCTGTCCCCACTAACCTCGCTATTGGGCGAACATCCATCACTAAATCCGCTACTATTATTTGACCTATCATCACTAATTTCGGCGCTATTAAGCGAACTTCTATAACCAACTTCTGAATTATTAAGCGACTTATCCCCACTACTTCCATTAATAAATCCATTACTCTCACTTGAACTATTATAATTGAAATCAGTGTTTTCAGGTGACCTATCATCACTAATCCCAGAACTATTGGGAGAACATCCATCTCTAAATCCATTACTATAATTTGACCTATCTTCACTAATTTCAGCGCTATTAGGCGAACTTCTATCACCAATTTCAGTTATGTTAGTCAACCTATCCCCACCAATCCCACTGCTATTATTTGACCTATCTTCACTAATTTTAGCACTGTTAGGCGAACTATTCCTCCCCGACTTCCTGAGGGGCGAATTGAACCGACTCAATGACGTCACAAAACACTCGACCTTGAGCCGACTGATCAGCTGGACGGTGGCGAAGTGGATGCTGTCAGTGTGCGCATGCGCCAGCGGCAAAAATACCATGTCGATGTTGTCGAAACCGCGACCCATGATGCCGTCACGTGAGTGGCCCAGGTCGAACGTGTGACCCAGCTCATGGCACACGGAGCCCAGGGTCGTGCTGAAGCAGCCGCCGTATGTGCCTCTGCAACAAGAAAAGTGGGTCACAGTGTTTCGGAAACTGACATGAATAATATCATGGAGAAACAATAGCGAAAGTAGATATCCCAGGGTATAGGGCGGTTATGACGCAACTTTTACTGTTATCTCAAGCCGATTACTGTTGATTATTGTCGAATTTTACTGTTTTGTTGGGGTGAAAGTGTATGAACGGCACAATATGAGAGACTACCAGAGTCACACAGCTTCACGGGAAAGAATTACATGAACTATCGGCTTGAAATAACAGTAAAAGTCTCGTTCTACTTATGCTATTGTTTTCTATGATAATATCTAAAGCAATAAAATCAATAAATGAACTTCATCTCCTCTCTCAAAAACATTTACAAGAACAGATGCATAATTTACTGATAACTTATGTACTTCAGTACAACACTGTACAACATTTAAAAATAATAATTCTTGGATTAAATGTATAACATGGAGTTTAAACACACTAAAAATCATCAAGTACCCTTTATTTTATAATAACACAGCTATTTTCAATCCATGAAGAGCCATTTTCAAGTATTTAATGAACTACACTTTCACTTCCTATTCTATTCAAAGGAAGAGAATATGGATCATTATTCTGCATGAATGATCAAACTACAGTATTCTCTATCTTGTTCTATGTCGTGTATGTCCTTGTCTCTGTGCAGGTTATGACTCCAAGGGCCGTTTGCACAGTATCAGTTTAAACTAAATTTCATCTTAAACTGGATTAATTCCATATCAAGTCTCGTTCATTATAATGTGATTCATTTTTAGTTTAAGCCAGCAGCTGATTGAGATCAGTTTAAACTTTGACTGTGCAAACGGCCCTATGTCTCTTTTTGTAGACCATTTAAATTTTGACAAGTTCCAGACCCCCCTGTTCAGGTGTCTCTATTTTTAGACCATTTAAATTTTGACAAGTTCCAGACCCTCCTTTTAAGCTCTCTCTATTTGTAGACCATTTAAATTTTGACAAGTTCCAGACCCCCCTGTTTAGGTGTCTCTATTTTTAGACCATTTAAATTTTGACAAGTTCCAGATCCCCCTGTTAAGGGGGGCAGTGTTTAATCTATCATGGAAATTTAAAATCCCAGAATTATTTTTCGGTTGACGAATAAATTCTACAATAGCTTTTCAACAGTTACACATCTTACCTGAAACAGCTATCATCCATAATCCGGCTGGTGTCAACAGGCGTCGGATCCAGAAAACACGTGAAGACATCCTCAACACGTGTGGGCCACGTGTGCAGACACCCTGTCCCAAACAGCGCCAGCCCACCGCCACCTAGG
The DNA here is from genome assembly GCF_014356525.2 of Nilaparvata lugens. Lineage (NCBI taxonomy): Eukaryota > Metazoa > Arthropoda > Insecta > Hemiptera > Delphacidae > Nilaparvata > Nilaparvata lugens. The sequence continues at coordinate 39,309,100 of NC_052513.1, read as the reverse complement.
GCGGCATGCGCCTGGACTCCACCTCCCTCCCACCAGGTGGCTGACAAGAACGCCAGAAACTTCCGCTTCGTGCTCGAGATCTTTGACTTCATAATCTCGCGCCCAAAGTAGATCCACAGCGCTTCCTGGTCCATCTTTCTGGCCTCCTCCACTGGGAGGTTACTGTGAAACTGGACACAGTACGGGATTTCTTCGATAACATCGGCTTCGATTTGGAACGTCTTCCTTCCAAACCCATTTTCGAACAGTTTTTCAGCGATTAGACACTGTATCAACTTTGAGCCTAATACTACTCTACTACACGCACTAGTAATCGAGTTATCACACCCGCTAGGTGCCTGAAACTCCCCTCCATGGTTCCTACAAATAATGTACACCGGTGTTACGAAGTGATCCGTATCCCGTGGAGTATAATTCAAAACAATCCTTTTACAACTCGTACAGTATTTTATCACAATCCTATTCTCCCCACGTTCTAAATCAACCAAACACTTGAATTTAGATTTGAGTATTGGCCAGTTGGTTGCGGTTTTCGTGGTCAGGTTGTAGAGTGTGAGGTAGTTTTTGCAGAAAGTTGGGTCGTTTGTGGGAAGGGTGATTTCGCCTTTGAGGAGTGCAAGTGAGAAGGTGAGTGTTTCTTCTTTATGGAGGTTGGTGACTGAAATGCGGTGGGGGTTGGGGCATTTTGTGCTATCTCGTCGGTCGTTCATTGTGGGTCATTGTTCATCCTGAAAAATAAAGCAATCATGGTTAAAATATCTTTTGTCAATATGAATTGTAATTCTTTTTGCAAGCAATAGAAAACCAATGGGATTAGAGATAAATGAGGCCAAGACTAAATACCTGAGAGTGTCACCAGCAGTAGGTAGGAGAGATGCTACAGACATGAAGATTGGGACCTACTCATTTTAACAGTTAGACAAATTTGTCTATCTGGGAACACTTGTGACAAGTAGTGGAAAAGTCTCAGCAGAGATTAACAACAGGATCAAGGCGGGAAACAGGACATACTATGCTAGTATCAAGTTATTCAAATCTTGAATGCTGTCAAGAGCTACAAAATTACAATTATACAAAGCATTGGTGAAGCCTGTGGTGTGTTACGGATGGGAAACATGGGTGCTTACTGCTGGAGATATGCATATACTGAGAGGTTTTGAAAGAAAGATTAGTGAGAAGAATCGTGGGCCCTGTTTTTGAGAATGGTCTCTGGAGAGGAAGAAAAAATTTGAAATAGAGGAGTTCTTGAATAATGAAGACATTGTTCGGTCGATAAAAGCTGGCAGAAAAAGAAGGATGGGGCATATGTTGAGAATGGGAGATGGAAGAGTGATGAAATATTTATGGAAGCAGAAAATATATAACAGAAGATGAAAATTTCGACCAAGAAATAGGTAGACGAATGATTTGGAACGCGATCTGAGGACGCTTGGAGTTCGTAAATGGAGGTGGCAGGCCGAGGTTCGAGACAGATGGAGAGGCTATGTAAGGGAGGCCAAGAGTTGTAAATATCTGTAGAGCTGAGGAGTAAGTTATTGCAATTCTTGAGATAAATAATGTACGTTATCTCATGGCATGCTATTTATTCAACCAGAATGACCCATTTAGGAAATGTAGGGATTGAGATTTTCCTGTTTTTTACTGGAGTCTGGAACCACTTTTGTGTTTTTGAGGGACACATTCAAGGGTCGGTCCCGGCTGCCTAACAACAGTCGTTAGGTCATGTCAGGGTCCCTGACATTGATTATGTAAGATTTAAAAACGTTGACACAAAACCTGAGTTAGCCAGGTGATACGATATTATTATCATTTACTGGTTTCTCATTGTGCTATTTATGAGGCCCTCAATGGTTGGTCTCTGGTGACTTAGTAGAGGCTGAAAGTAATATGAGTCTGGCTTAACTATATGGAATATAGAAAAAACAATATTAAAATAGACTTAGAGAATATAATTTCAATATATATCCCAGTTGAAACAATCTACCTAAATCTAGAAATGTCAAACAACAACTAGATACTGTACAACGTTAAAAATTGTGTCCTTTGATGCAATCACCGTTTATGACAGTTGAATTGCTATTAAGTAAAAACTGAAATGGATTAAGTAAATATAATATGACAGGAATATCAATTAGAAACTCTAACTGCCTACTTACCCTTAAGCAACATTAGTTGACGGAAGAAATTATTAAAATGTTTTCAAGAAAAATTAAAAAATTCATAATAGTGGAGTTTTGATTACATAACCTAGATTTTTGTCGTCTGCGTTTACTGTCAGCTGTCCACTGGTGTATTGATTAGATTTGAGATACGAGATTAGGATTCACGAAAAATATGAGTTCAAAATTCAAATTATATTACAAAATCATGTTTCTTAATTTCTTATTGATGAAAAATCCGATTACAACAATATATTATGAGAATATTTATATTGATATATTATGGTTGATTGATTTTTGGCGCGAACAGTATTTAGGTTGGCAATTTCCGGCCTCTGTTTTTGTTGTGAAGATGGCGGTGTGTAGTGAGTGTGTCTAAAAATTATTAAAATATTAATTAAATAGGCTTTGATAGCTTTGTAATTTATTCCTGTTTACCAAAGTAACAACTCTCCGTATCACAATGGAGTTGGAGTTCTCAGATGTCAAATCTGAAGTCAAAGGAGCCATGGTAAGTTATCGTTCAATAGTTAACCTCAAATTTAAAAGCTTGTCGGTTTTAAGATTTTATGACATTATTAATAATACTCTAATTCAATGAGAGAATCAATGAAATATCTATTGTAAATCAAATTTATTCATCATTTGTATCTATTAAATTACTATTTGAAGCTTCAAACCAATTGGTGTTTTCTGAACCTATAGCCTATAGGCTAAACCAACAGGTGATATTTTTGATGTATTTCTGGAAGTATTTTGTAAATTTTAGAACTGAACTCTAAATTTTCTTTTAATCTATCAATAATTTTTAGAGCAACAACTCTGGTGGGTAAAATTAACTTATTTACAACTTGATTACATTACAATTTAATTTACATAATACATAACATTAAAATGTCAATATTCAATGTTCAATCTTATCATTTTTCAGTGCCCCGGACGGCTGAAGTTTGCCGAACAGAACATAATTTTCAAAAACAGTCGCACTGGAAAAGTTGAACAGATAAATAGCAGTGATGTGGAACTTGCAAACTGGCAGAAATTCATTGACAATTGGGGTGTACGTTTATTTCTTAAGAATGGAACCTTACATAGGTTCAGTGGATTCAAAGAAGGCGTAAGTGATTTATCAGTACTTATGTACCGTAGTATTTAAATGGAATTATTCATTTACATGGAAACAACATTTAATTTTTTCATAACATGGAAATATTCATTTACAATGTGGTGGCATAGTAGCCATCCACACTCTCGCGCCATTTATTTCTACGAGTGTGGCGCCGGCATAAAACTTCATTCATGTGGCGCCGTCTTGTGAATCGCAGTAGTGACAACAAGGCTTCATTATAGTTTTTGATAGTGTTTTATTGTTTTTGAATTAGCTCCTATAACTATTAACTAGCCTATAGTTTTTATTAGTTCATCTTCAGATGTCAACCCATCCAAGACAGTTCACTGCCTACGTCGCTTAAATTACCGTGAGCGATATAGTGAGGTCCTCGTTTTAATAGCACTGGAGAAAGATGGGAGAACAGCGTTGCCGATTCTCTGCCTTGCCACTGACTCCTTTAAGGATAGCTTATATCTGATGTAGAATTAACTGTTCAGTCTTTTTTCTAATTCCTTTTTCAGTTCTGTTTTTTTTCAGGAATTCACTATGGTTGAACTAACAAAAATATAACGGCTTCTATTACATTTATAGTTTTGGTTCATTAAATCCACGGATCTAATGGTCCGTTAGACTTGATAAGTATGCTAGAAACCGAGTTCTATTGTCATAATTTTGTCATTTTTTTTTTTGTAGGAGAAAGAGAAAATAGCGAAATTCTTCAAAAGCAGCTACAGCCTGGACATGCTGGAAAAAGAGTTGAGCGTGAAGGGTTGGAATTGGGGGACGGCGAAGTTCAACGGCGCTGTTCTGAGCTTTGATATCGGCAACAATGCCGCTTTCGAAGTGCCACTCAGCTACGTATCGCAGTGTCCCACCGGCAAGAATGAGGTCACCATGGAGTTTCATCCTGTGAGTAGACTCCAAATTCTCCAATTTTAATGTTAATACTGTTAAGTCGTTGCCAAGGACTGGGGTCTCCAAATAGGCAGTGTTAAAAAACTTGTCACATAATTTAGAAAAACTGCTTGGATATTTGTTTTTGAGGTGCTAAATCTCCATAAAAGATACTCCTTCCTCAACTCCTCCAACGAGTCGCCGTTCTGATAATAATCAAGAGAACCCGAGTTCGAATCTCGACCGGGGCAGAAGTTTTTGACCACAGCACAATCACATAGATACGGCAACCCCGTCTTTCGGAGGAGACGATAAGCCGTCGATCCCGTTTACCTAAAAAATAGTCGTCATCTCTCAACATCATTCCTTTCACTCATTACCAACGCACAAGCCTAAGAGCTCATGTGGGCATCACCCTCAGTATTTGATTATGATTATTATGAGTAGAGCGGTCTTTCAACGAGTTTGTTCTCCACAATTGTCTAGAACCTAGAGTTTGGTTTGCCTTGTATCTCCTTGGGAAAACTGTTGAAGAATTTTATAACTTTTGTTGAGAATCTGTTCTAAGTACTGTACTAGGCTAGTCTGCTGCGAGGTATCTCCAATGAGGTAGCATTTCTGGTATTGTACGCATTATATCACCACTTCTTTATATCAGTTCCTGAGTTTCCTTCATTGAGCACATTTCATACCGGCTGTACACAGTGAGGATTCCAAGACTCCTGATGAGAGGCTGACAGTGATCCCTGAAGTCTAAGAAGAACACTATCCTCATGGTTTTTTCCTGTTGGAGCAGAAAATCATGGACGGCTTATGAATGACCTTACAGTAGTAACCCATAGTTGATGTAGCTCTGGAAAAGTGAGTGGTATGCCATGATAAGGCTGGTGTGGTCAACTAGGTGTCTCAGTTTTTTGAGGAGTATAATACCATAGAGAAACAATAGCGTAAGTAGATATCCCATGGTATAGGGAATTTATGTCGCAACTTTTACTGTTATCTCAAGCCGATTACTGTCGATTATTGTCAATTTTTACTGTTTTGTTGGGGTGATAGTGTATGAATGGTACAATTTGAGAGACTTCCAGCGTCACACAGCTGCATAGGAAAGAACTATGTGAACTATCGGCTTGGGATAACTGTAAAACTTGCGACATAAACGCCCTATACCATGGGATATCTACTTACGCTATTGTTTCTCTATGATAATACTCTTAAAAAGTTTCCTGCACATCTGTTGAACATGAAGATTCCAGTTTAACCTCCTGTCCATCTAGAAACCTACCAGCCTCATTGGCTCTTCTGCAGCTGTTTGCTCTTCAATGAGCAGACTAGGATGCTTGTTTTATCTTCATTGAGCTTCAATTTTTAGCTAGAAACCGTAGCTTGTCATCCTCAATGAGACTGGCAGACGTTCCCCTCACCTGTTCGATGGAGATGCCTCTGGATATCAAGGTGGTGTAATAAGCAAAACGTACTGAACCCTGCCTGCTCGTGAAGTCGTTCATAATCAATATGAACAATAGCAATCTTAAGCAATATAAACAGCAGGTGGCCTAGGACTGATCCTTGTGGTACTCCATTCTCAACACATTTCAACTTTGAAGTGGCATCACTCAGTTGGACCACTTGCTTTCTGCCTTCAAGGTAAGATGCCACTGTCCCTAGGACTGTGCCACCTAGACCATATCTCTCAAGTTTTTCTAACAGTATTTTGTGAGGAACGCAGTCAAAGGCTTTACTGAGGTCACTGTGAGGGCAAGGGAATCGCCTGCCTCAAAAGCACTCTGGATATTGTCTGTCAATTCTAGTTGCTAGTAGAGCGCTTGTGTTTGAATAATTCAATTCAAACTATATTTTAAACTAAACTTAAGCTTACTAAACTAGCATACACTTAAACTAAAATGTTGATAATTTTGAAATCCAAACTACCTTGGTAAGTAAGTGTTCAATGTTGTGCCATTGAGTTTCAAAACATCCCAGTCAATCCACAAATTTGTAGCAGAATTTGAAAATATGAGAAAATGGCTCATAGAAAAGAAATGTATACATGCTCACGGTAGTTCTTCTATATCCCGCGTTAATAAAGAACACAATAATTTTATTCCTAGGGTGAGACCATATTAGGCGTTTTCAGAGTCGGCAGGGGAGGAAGTTCTCCGACTGGCTGATTGGATTGGCGCCTGGAAAACACTTAATATGGTTTCGCCCTATTGTAGTTCTAGCTTTACTTTGTATTTCTCTATCGGAAACAGTTTTGGGCTACCAGAGCTGGTTGTTTCCAGATAAATACATTCCACAAGTAAGTATACAAATGCAAGTTATATAATAAATAAAATTCACAAAGTAATTTTCAGAATCCAATTTATTTAAAAACGTAATTTAAATTGCAACATTATTTATCCACTTTTTTCAAAGTATTTTCTCCAGAACTGGGTACACCATGCACTCTTATCCTGTAGATACAAGTATAGTCCGGGTTACCATGGTTGGTGAATACTTGCAACTTGACCACTTTATAAGACTTATTCGAGTGATCTTTGACGGGAAACGTTTGCACGGCCGGACCCTGGTTATCATACACAAACGACCCCAAACAATCGGTCTCCTTGTTCTGCTTCACACCCCACATCGAGAAAAACTTGGGAGCCGATGTGGTTTTTCCAGACTGTGATTTAGAGTGATGCAAATGCTCCAAAGTGATTCCTCTCACAAAGATCTCTGCGGTCAGCTCAAATGTGGCGATTGCGTTCTCGATTTCTACACTCCAACAGTCTCCGGGGAAGTTGGAGGGGGTGAGAATGGTTTGGGCAGCTTTTGAGAAGGTTTTGCAACATTTCAACCATCCTCCCTCGGTTGTCAAATTCGTTTCGTTCTCCAAACTCCCCACAGTCAACACTTTTCCATCTAGCGCATAATCTATTTCCCCTACATCAATGTTCATCTCGCGGTCTTCCATACTTTTCACCCTTCGTTCAACTTCCAGAAATCTGTGATCGATTGCTTCCAAATATTCCATAACTTTTCTCTGTTCCCTGCTCACCTCCCATAAGCCGCGTCTAGTTTGTGATGAGTAGTTCTCGATGTTGTCGAGTTTTTGCTGTAGTGTGTAAGTGATGTACATAAGGAATAGGACGAGTGCGGTTAGGGTTATTCGTAGAGAGGACTCCAACCAGGTTTTGTTGGAGTTGGGTGGTTTGAGAATGTTGCAGATGTCTTCTGCGGGGTTGGCGTTGATGTTATGGTGGGTTGGACATGAGCGGCGGTTTCTAGACATGTTTGGAAAACAAAATAGAACCTTAAACTGTAGTTAAAACCTTGAAGCACTCTTCAATTAAAAATTCTTTAGTATTCTTCTAATAACTTTGGATAAAACCTTAAAGCAATTCGTTTGAACTCTGGTTAAAACCTTGAAGCACTTTGGTTAAAACCTTAAAGAACTTTATTTAAACTTTGGATAAAACCTTAAAGCAGTCTTCAATTAAACTTTTTTAAATCCTTCTAAATAATTTGAGTGATGGAGTTTTTGACGATACTCTAAAAGCAATTAATGAATGATGAGTGTTTCGATAAAACTTTGGATAAAACCTTGAAGCAGTCTTCAATTGAACTTTTTCAAATCCTTCTAAATAATTTGAGTGATAGAGTTTTGATGATACCCTAAAAGCAATTAATGAGTGAGGAATGTTTCGATGAGTGATAAAACGTCTAAAGGAGTAGATGCGAATAAAGTTTATCAATATAAAATACTTTTTAAAAGGGTCTTGAAGATGAAGTTCTTAAAAGTAGTATTGAGGAGTGGATAACAAGGCAGTTTTTTAAAATTCTTCCTTTGAAATATTAAAAATGCTGGAATTCTGCAAAATACAGTAGGTAGTTAAAAATGGAGCTCTGCAAAATACTTTCTGAGAAGCTTACAATTAATATTAAGATGAAAGTTCAGTTATAGAAAGTAAACAAAAAGTGTAAATAGAGATGTTTATGGTTAACACAGGTTAATCAGCTGTTGCATCACTAATTATAACTACACATGATGTATTTCATGGTGGTTTAGTTTTGTACTTGATTCTTACTTTCCTTGCCCTATTATCATAGGTATGTGTGTGTGTGTGTGTGTGTGTGGTGTGTGTGTGTGTGTGTGTGTGTGTGTGTGTGTGTGTGTGTGTGTGTGTGTATGAGTGTATGTGCGTCTATGTACACGATATCTCATCTCCCAAGTAACGGAATGACTTGAAATTCGGAACGAGGAGAACAGTTAACATTACATGAATAAACCTTTATCTGCTACCGTTTATTGAAGGCATTGACTAGACAGAAGTTTGGCAACGTTTTTCTCCTATCTTTCTTCACTGCCATTGTAACGTGGACCTCACTGTAGACGATGTCACCCACATTCTCCTCGAAATACTCGTTCAGCGAGTGTTAAGCTCTGCCGACAAGCCAGGACTTGAGTTTTTCCAATTTTCTGGTTTAATTTTCACTATATTTCATAATTATTCTTTGATAGTTCTATTAATGTTTCTGATTGATTACTTTTATTAATGTTTTGATTGATGAGATTGATTGTGTTGTAGAATGACGACGCCCCAGTGAGTTTGCTAGAGATGCGGTTCCACATACCGCCGGCAGAGCTGGCAGGTGATCTTGATCCGGTTGAGGCGTTCCACAAGCAGGTCATGAAGAACGCCAGCGTCATTTCCGTTTCCGGAGATGCCATCGCTATCTTCCGGGAGATCTATTGTCTCACTCCCAGGTGAAAATCGAAGTTGTAAAACTCTTGAAGCTAGGGTTTCAGATACATACAAGTTTTAGGCCCGGTTACACAAAAGCCGGTTAAATTTTAACCGTGGTTAATTTCACGAGAACCAATCAAAAAAGCTTTTTTGAAAAATACGGCATCTCTGATTAGTTCTCGTGGAATTAATCACGATTAAAACTTAATCGGCTTTTGTGCAACCGGCACTTGATATCCATAAATGTTTCGTGGAAACCAGCGTCAGAACGCCAGCATAATTTCCGTTTCCAGCGACGCCATTGCCATCTTTAAGGTCTCTTCACATTTAGCTACGCTACGCTGAAATACATCCTGTCTTCCAATCTTAAATCCAATCTTTGAATCTGTCCCATTCATATCAGCTTAGCGTAGCTTTCAATATGTTATACATTGATAGATACAATATAATTTTCAACTATGAATGATTGGGGAAGGAACAACAGGCTTGAAGCCCAAAACTGTTCCTTTCCCAAATTTAGATAGAAATTGTCCAAAAATAGGTTATGTTTACACTTCACGATTTTTGTCCAATTTTGAGAAAATTGTAAAATTGAATATTGGGAGGACAGCTACGTCTCCGAATACGTATTCCAGCGAAGCTAAGAGTGAAGAGAACCCAAGGAGACCTACTGTCTCACTCTCAGGTAAAAATAAAATTTGTGATAGATACAAGTGAAAGGTGCGGGTGTTCACATTGTACATGTATCTCACTTGACACTGACCTCGAATAATAATTATAACTTGTCTCACCAACATAACTTACGAGGCCAACATAACTTATGGCTTGCTGAATAAAATTGGTGTAAGGGATAGAATGATCAAGTTTTGCCACTTGACAGTGGAGAGAATCTACGTGAATTCTCTGTTTGATAGTCTTCCTACAATACTTTGATTGAGACTGGTCTTAGCTACCTTGACTACTTTAACTTAATCCTAATCCTTGTCTTATCTCTGCCTGTAACTGAATGACTAGGATCAAGTAAAGCTTTCCCTGACCAATCAATTTATGTTCTGATTCGCAGAAATGTAATACAAGTGTTGTTATGGGGGTGTTCACATTTGCAGTGTGCCAATGTGTGAACCCTACCATAAGACCCAATGTGTCCAGTAGGGACACAGTAAATAAATGTGTCCAGTAGAACAGAAATTAATTGGAAAGGAGGACTCAACATTTTAGCTGTATTATTGAAAAGTTCGTAACAGAATTCTTTAACGAACTGTTTCAGATACTATCATCGAACTAATAAAGTTGAAAGTAATTACAGATATTGGTTTTAAAAATCTTACGAATACCTGTACTAGATTACTAAGGTCAGACACTAACGTTACGTTTCGCCGCACATTTTCGACTGTACAGTCGAAAACCGTAACGTTAGTGGCACTCACATCCTACGCAGGTGTGTAGTAGCATAGAGAAACAATAGCATAAGTAGATATCCCATGGTATAGGACGTTTATGTCGCAACTTTTACTGTTATCTCAAGCCAATAGTTCATGTAATTCTTTCCCGTGAAGCTGTGTGACACTGTTGGTCTCTCATATTGTGCCGTTCATACACTCTCACCACAACAAAACAGTAAAATTCGACAATAATCAACAGTAATCGGCTTGAGATAACAGTAAAAGTTGCGACATAAACTCCCTATACCATGGGATATCTACTTATATGCTATTGTTTCTCTATGGTAGTAGTATATCTCTTGCAGACTCTTGCTCTTGCAGGAGAAGAAGAAGATCAAGAAGTATATCTCTTGCAGGTCAGCTGCTACTGAACACTGTTAGTTTGTCAGTCGAAGATGTCCGTTACGTTAATGGCCCAAACGTGATTTATAATAGAGTAAAACAACTCCAAACTCTAATTTATAAAGAGTAGAGATTTGTATTTAAATCGAGTATAGAATCCAAATGGAATTACGCCATCGATCTTACAATTGTGGGTAATGAATGAAGGAGAAGGTATAAGGTATATTAAATCTAATTAAAGATCTTCATTTCTTACTTTGCAGAGGTCGTTACGACATAAAAATATTCCAGGCGTTCTTTCAACTTCACGGAAAGACGTTCGATTACAAAATTCCCACTTCAACTGTTCTAAGACTGTTCATGCTGCCTCACAAAGATGGCCGACAATTTTTCTTTGTGGTAAGTAGTCTCTTTTTATTAAAAAAATACTGTTACTTTATACATTGCGTTTCTTGTTGTTGTTTGTAGACCGAAGCGAAGCTGAGGTCTTAGTTTCGACTCGATCGGCTTTTGTCTGTTTGTTTGTACCGCAGTTACAGTCGCAGTTATTGTCCGATTTGGATGAAATTTGGTATACAAGTTCTTTGAAACAAGGCGCATAAACGTATGTATAACGATTTTTGATAGACCTCCGGTTTTGAAATAAATTGAATATAAATTGTGCCGCTCTAAAATGTGCTGTATTGAATGAATGGTATCGTTGGAATGCTATCGATAGAGGACAAGAGTTGTCAGCGGTGAACCTTGAAACGTCTGAGCCGCTCCAAATCATACTGTATTTATTAATTGAAGAAAACTTCTCACTTGATTGCACTATTTCTTCCCTTTTCAACACGATATTTCCCTGTTTCATAGATGAATAGTTTCTAGACCTACGGAACCGGCCGGAGACATCACAGCTTAGTTAGTTAGCTCTTGTTTTCGTTTTAGTATGAGATCGGAAACTGACTTGTGAGCATAAACATTCTGCATCGGCATAACAAGCCGCCATAGCATTGAATCCACTTTTCATGAAAAACATTAGCAACCTCCTGTCATTGTCACCAACAAACCTATCTTATTTAGAATCATTTTGCGTCTCACTATCGTCTGTGAGACGATTCATCGTCTAAATTGCCTACTGCATATTCCATTTTTCTGTCAGTTGGCCTATTTCTTATAATAAATTGTTAGAAAAGTTGTAATATTGTAAATATGGGGACGATATAAAGGTACCTCCTTGATAGACATTTATAAGTCCGGTGTCCCTGGAAACAATGTCTTTAGCACTTTCAATGGAGAAAATAATAGATGACATGGATAAATCTTCACAATATACTGTACTTTCTTAATGGCCCTTCTCATTAGTTTGAAAGTTGTAGGCTATTCATGAGCGAGTTCTATTGTTCGCAGAACTACTAGTTATCATGTTCTATTGCAATTTTATTGTTTTAGTTGATTTTATTGATGTCAATTTATAATGTTTCTTAATTTTTTCAGATAAGTCTTGACCCGCCAATAAAACAAGGTCAAACCAGGTACCACTATCTTGTATTCCTTTTTGGACAAGATGATGAAACTTCAATTGAACTTCCGTTCACTGAGTAAGTAGTGCACTGATCTTTTCAGTTCTATTTATGTAAAATTTTTATTGGAATTCAACATCATTGGTGTTTTGTAAAGCCGTATCCACACTGAACAAATGTTCGACATACATGTTCGGCAAACGATGTTTGTTGAGGAGCTCAGGGACAAACATTTCAAAAAGTTTTGACAATCATTGTTTGTCAAACAAAAAATTAATGTTTTTCTAAACTTTTTCAGAGTTGACAGCTGTAAAACATGAAACCTGTTCTTCCCACTTACAAATATTTTGTTTGGTGACGCGTCCACACTGGCCACGGGCAAACATTGTTTGTCAAACACAATAACATTTGCCCAAACTTTTTCAACAAACATGTTTGTCGAACATTTGTTCAGTGTGGACACGGCTTTTAACTGATACTACTTCTTCACAATTAACAAAAATAAATCAGTCTAGATTGTGCCATGAAGTCTTGTTGTACTGTTTTAATAAAAAGTTTGTTTGATTGATTGGTTTTGTAAAAATTGAACGGGGGTTGACAATATTTAGTGTGTTTTATCAATTGTTTGAAATTAAAGCTACTAAGTTTCATGTTTATCTTATCCTATCTATTAACTTAGGTTTTTCATTTATCCATGTTCCATATCAGTAATCAATCAATGTGAAAAGAATCTGATGGATGAAAGTCTTATAAAACTTATTCAACTAGTTTATGATGAAGTTAGTTAATTGGTAGCTATTTGTGTCACTGAACTGCTATGATCACTTATTATTACTATCCTGTAATTTTTAGTGCCGGTTGCACAACAGCCGGTTTTATTTTAACCGTGATTAATTCCACGAGAACCAATCAGAGAAGCCGTCTTTTTAAAAACGCCTTGGTTCTCATGAAATTAATCAAGGTTAAGATTTAACCGGCTGTTGTGCAACCGAGCCTAGGAATTGAGAATAGAAATATTAAAGTGAATTCGTATGATTTATTGTTGGTGAGGAGTCCCTTGCGGGGAGAATAAAACTGTTAATATACTACTTATTGTATGGTTAAAATTCTTGATATGTTTTCTGAATTAATGTATTTTTCTGTAATGTTTCAGAGAAGAACTGAAAGAGAAGTACGAAGACAAACTCGAAAAAGAAATTCAGGGCCCAACCTTCGAAGTCCTTGGAAAAGTGATGAAAGCAATTGTGAATAGAAAGATAACCACTCCTGGAAATTTCAAAGGGTGAGTTGAACTACTGTAAATCCAATTTTCATTACTTACAGATTATTTTAATTTTTGTTGTTATTAGTCTGATGTTTTATCAGGATTAATATTTAATTTGAAGTTCTTTGAACACTATCGTCTTTATGTCTATATCTATTTCAAGCCAATTTCAAAGCCTGGCATCTGCTGAAAAACCCACGGGTTTTGCAGAATCCAACAATGTGAAATTGTTTTTCTAATAAAATTGATTGATTGAAGTCTCATCTTCTTTATCCTTTTCTCTTATAACAGGACTTATAATTTTTTTATTTATGTCCATGCTATAATATAAACATTACTGCATCACAATCTATACCTATAACGCTACCCAACATCAAATTATCCATTAACCTATATTATAGTCATCATCATCATCATCATCATCATCATCATCATCATCATCATCATATGTATTAATCTTTGAGTAATTTTGACTATTTGTTATAACGTTGACTATTAAGCTTATCAATTCAATTTCATATAAAAATACTGATATCACTTCATATAATTTAATATTCAGGCACCAAGGTTCGCTCGTTATTTATTTATTGATAAACAGAGCACAATTATTTAAAATGATTGGGGAAGGACTAACAGACACAGCCCAAAACTGTTTCTTCCCCGAATTTTATTTATACACTATAAATAGTTCAAAAAGTAGGTTATGTTCCATACACTTGAATTCGGGTTCAATTTTCAGTCCTAACATTTGAAAACAGAAAAGTTCTAATTTAGATTGTTTGCAAACCAAATTGAATTACAAAATAACACTCACTAATCACTTGGAACTGTGAAATAATGATTAACTTTGAAAATTATTATATACTCTAATTTAGAATGATATACCATGTCATGTTAACAAATCAGATTATTTTGATCAGATCGATTAAAATTTCTAGATAATATTTCTCGTGAGATAAGCTGATTGATTCAACAGCTGTACATAATTCTGTCTCTCTCCCATACAGGCAGTCCCATCTTCCGTTATCAACAGAAGACGAAATTATCATGTGTTTTTCCAAGGATGAGTAATTATTATCCTTTTCATGTCCTTCAGCGAGTTTTCCCAGGGATGAGAAAGAGTGCAATCGAATTTTTATATCATAAACCTACTATGTTCCAAATTTCGTGAAAATCGTTAGAGCTGTTTTCGAGATCTGTTGGACATAAATATATACAGAAATTGCTCGCTTAATATAATAGGATAATATCATCAGCATTTTTTATATTCAACCGCCATTATCTCTATTTCAACTGATTTACCAATTTTATTTTTTATTTGTTTTGTTTACCAATTTTATTATTTATTTGTTTAACAATTTTATTAATTATTTGTTTTGTAGTGCATCTGGAACACCAGCGATTGGTTGTTCGTATAAGGCGGCTGCAGGTTATCTGTATCCACTGGAAAGAGGCTTCATCTTCATTCACAAACCTCCTCTTCATATAAGATTCGAAGAGATTGCTTCCGTGAACTTCGCTCGTAGCGGTGGCAGTACTAGGTCTGTATGAATTAATACTACAATTATCAGTATGTATCACCATCCTTACTCATGTAGCAAAATACTTTCGCATCACCAATGATAAACAAACGTCACTGTAAACGTTGTAGCAGACTATAGATTACTAAAATAAAAGTTAATCGGGTCTATATGTGCAATTTTTGTTAGTATTTTGAATATTTTTATTAACCTTCCATTTGGCCAAACATTTAAAATAAGTAGGAGTAGTAATGTTGTTGTTTGGATGTGACATCTTCATGCCTCTATTCATTCTACTATGCACTTTGAATCTCCAGTTTTATTCAATGATAAATTATTTCCAGCAGACATTTCAGTTGAAGTTTTATAATTCGTTTATTTCACTGCATTTTTACAATAATTGGTAATACAAATACATACATTAAACATAAAGGTTGAACATTACAATTGGTAATACAAATACATACCTTAAGCATAATAATTGAACATAGATAATAATATTAAGCATGTAACAGAAAAAACCACAGTGCATCATTCTTTAGGCTAAACCTGCGATGAGGGATGTCTCGCTCTCTAGTTGAGTCAACTTAATTATAATACAATAACAATTTTGAGGTATCAAACAATAAAGTAAATTTTATACAATAATCAGTGTGCCTTTCACAAGATGGGATTACGAATCTTTAACAATAAATTACATTTGAATGAAGACAGCAAAAAAAAAATGTAAATAATATTACACCTCTATTAAAAGTTTTTCTTCATAGAAGCGATTAAGTCTATTCTTAAACAAATTGTAACTGGGTGCATCTGATATATCTGATTGCAGTTTATTGAAAAGTCGTGGTCCCTTAGCAAAAGCATGTAAGGAGGCCACTCTACTTCTTGTGAAGGGTTCTTTTAATTTATTAGCAAGATTTCGACGAGTGGAATATACATGTTCATCCATAACTGGAAACTCTGAACGTCTTAAATACACAAACTTCAAAAGATTTATTTCAAATAGGGTATCAACACTAAAAACGCCAAATTCTCTATACAATACTTCGGTTGGATATCTTATGGGTCTCTTTAAACATATTTTTATTATTCTTTTATAAAGAATTATGAGAGGTTGCAGAATTGAACTCCCACAACTTCCCCAGGATACAATACCATAGCAGATAATTGACTGTATCAGTGCCAAGAATACCATTCTTAATTGATAGATAGGAAGGACATTCCTTAATTGAACGAATTTATAAATTAATTTTCTAAGTTTTGAACAGATGTATGAAATGTGCGAGCTCCACCGTAAATGTACATCCAATACTACACCTAAATATTTTATTTCATTTTCTTTCTCTAATGTAGGACATCCACAGCTGTTGTATGGACTGGCACAATTTATATTATGTGATACTAGTTTACAGTCAGTATTATCTGGAGGCAATCCAGAGGACGACAATGAAAAGGGAAGAAATCTAGTTTTTTGAATATTCAAATGTAGGAGACTATTCTTTAACCAGGACTTGATAACATCAAAGCATTTATTAGCTCTCTGGAAGGTGATTGGCCAAGTTTCCCCCCAAACTATAGCAACTGTGTCATCCGCAAAAGAGTACAAGGAACAATTCCCTAGATTTATATTTAATAAATCATTTATGTATATTAAGAACAAAACTGGCCCAAGCACTGTTCCTTGTGGAACTCCAATATTCACATTTAATAGTCCACTTGTCTTTTTATCAAGCCTAACTTTTTGTCTTCTACAATTTAAATATGACTCAAAGAATGACAATGCAATACCTCTTATTCCTATTGCTTCCATTTTATCCATTAGAATTCTATGGTCAACTGTGTCAAATGCTTTTTGTAAATCCAGAAATATTCCTAAGCATTTGTCCCCATTATCTAATTTGCTCAAAATTTCTCTTGTTATTCTAAAAATTGCATCGGATGTACTCATACCTTTTCGAAATCCATATTGATTACTGAATAAAATGTTGTGTTTTTCCAAATAGGATACCAGCCTCGACTTTACACACTTTTCAATTACTTTGGATATACTTGAGAGTAGGGAGATAGGACGATAGTTACCAAGTTCAGTCCTACTACCACCCTTATAGAGAGGAATAACTGTAGCTATTTTCATTTCATCTGGAAAATACCCCTGTTGGAAGCAAAGATTTATAATCTTTTTTAGAAGATTTTAAGATTTTAGAATCAACAAGTTGTAATCTAGAACATTTTGAATGATTACAGGTCGTTCGATTTTGAAGTGGAACTGAAGTCGTCGATAGTGCACACGTTCAGCAGTATTGAGAAGGAAGAGTATGGCAAGCTCTACGATTTCATCACCGGCAAGAAACTGCGAGTCAAGAACTTGGGCAAAATGGTCAGTTTATATTTCTTCAGTAGAAATATTATAAAATGTTGATAAGTGTTCAAATGCTCCTGTATCCTATTCAGGCTCAACTCACACTACCTCGACTAAAATCGTACGACTCCAGTCTCTCGACCTACGGCTTTCTTGTTCATTGTCGCTACTTCAGTTCCATGCTACTCCATTTGTAACCTCACATACTTTAAAATATCAAATCCAATTCGTCTCTACTGCGCATGTTACAAATTTTATAATAATTATTATGAATATTTTTATTATTGTCTTGTCTAAATAATGATGAAACATCACTTTCATTAAAAATGCACGGTACTATGCAACTCAAGTCGAGGCTCGACCAACATGTCGATTCGACGCTCGACTCAGTCTCACAGTCTAGAATCGACAGTCCAGTCTCGAGTCGCGGAGACTAGAATCGACTGGTCTGAGTGTCACCATTTGAAAACACACTCTGCGTCGAGAAGAGTCTTGAGTCGCAGTCTCTTCTCGACTTGAGTCGCGTAAGAGTGAGTTGAGCCTAAATTGTTACTTTTATTTTGATTTGTAGTTTCTAAGATTAATGATTTGGTGTAGAAATTAATATATATTTTGACGATATGAGTCAAATTGAAAAATAGAAGAAGTTTGAGCAATAACCTGTCTTTTCTTCTCTGAACATTGTATTTGTTTGCTTCATCAATATAAGTTAATAAAATATATCGAAAAACTGGTGTTACGAGCGTTTCTAGTTGCACTGACTTAAGAAATTAATATTTTGTACAAATTTCATCTAATTGTTGTAATAACAAGGTCAAGTTGATGGTAATGTTGTCAAATAATATGACAAAAGAGAAAATAAATGAAGTTTTCCTTTACGTTGGGAAGGCTCTAGAAATAAGACAAATGATATGTGATTGAATATGTTATTCAACTTATCATTCTTTTATTCGATCTTTCTTTATTTCTAAAATGTTTATAATTTTGTTTACCGATTTTGTTTGTTTTATTTTTCTTAAGATACTCATAACGACTCGACTCTATTGGTTTTTTACTGTTCCATCTTTATTTTCTAAATTATTCATAATGTTTGTTTTTTCGATTTGGGGTAACCGTCCACTGGAACCGTATTCAACCAATCCGTTCGGCCGTTGGATCGGACGAATCTGCCGGCCGTTAACTCGGCCGAATATGGTCGTCCATTGGAACCGTTTACGTCGGTCTAGTTCAGTAGTTGGCTGAACTATTGAATATTGAATAAATATTGAATTAACTACTATTATAGCCACCAAAATTCTTCATAAAAAATGATTATATTGAGATTTTAAAAATTGAATAAACAAATATCCACTAAATTAGTTATTCATTACAATAATCTTACCTTTGTTCAGCAATCTTTGTCCACATATTCTTTTGAACATCACGACGATGATATCTTTTGTCTCGCATATCTCACAATGCTCTTGAACCAAACTTATCAACTTTTTATTGTCCAACTTCAAAAAACAAACAAGTCTGTGAAACAATTTTAGGTTAGGAACACTTTGTTGTCTCAGCTCGACTAGTTAGTTCGGCCGGATAGAACCGGAAAATCCCATTCAATTTGGATCGAAAAATTGATCGGCCGTGCAATGGACGAGCATCTATTCCTTTCTTTGTTGGGGGATCGTTCGGTAGTTTTCGGTCGATGCTAGTGGACGAAAACGGTTTTAGTGGACGGCCCACCTTGTTTGTTTGATTTTTCTCAGATTCTCAAAACGACTCAACTCTATTTGTATGGTCTTCCGTATTCATTTATTTATTTGTGTGTTTGTCAGGACAAGCCGTCGTACGGTGGTGAGGACTTTGGTGACTCGGACCAGGAGGGCGCTCCGGACGCGTACTTGGCGCGCGTGAAGCGGGAGGCGCAAGAGAGAGACGACGACGATGATGGAGAGGACAGCGATGAGAGCACCGACGAGGACTTCAATCCCAATATGGTCGAGAGTGACGTCGCCGAAGAGTGAGTTAACTGTCTCTGTTTCATTCTTGTTTGTGCGTCTTGCAATATTGTATCTTCCGATGATATTTCCTTCCCTTGGTCCATGTATTTCAACTTGTTGGTGTTATTTCTGTGGCTTGGTGCGAAAACTACCAATGAAGACATATGTTTTTTGTCATTCATACTCCTTGCCTGAACTACCAATGTCGACTTCTGCACTTCTAGCACTCGCATTTCCGTATCGAAATGCCGTAGTTCGAAAATACAAGGTGATCTTTCGAGGTGTACAGTCGTTGATACACTTCCATACACAGCTTTGCTAACAGTAAAATCTTTGGTAAACCTTCATATTATCATCATACGCTTACTAATTTTTGCACATATTTACATGTGCGTGTTATTACAGTTAGTGCTGGTTGCACAGAAGTCTGTTGAGTTTCAATCTTGAATAAACTCAGGGTGGCCACCTACCGGGAAAACCGGGAAATCCTCATGATTTTACTAACCGGGAAAAACACCGTGAATTCCTCATGAATTTTTCCAATCATTCATAAATTTCAATTAATTTAGTAAAGAAGTGTACTAAACAATAAACACAAATGAAAAAATACTTGATGGCTAGCAATAATAATTAATTGGCAATGTTTTTGAACTACCTAAATTAAAAAAATATCTAAAAACATCGATATCAATGTCATGTCAAAATTATCAATATATTTGGAAATTTAAATATGTTCGCAATTCGTAATGTAAGATGAAACTGAAGATTTCCATAATAAATTCTTTACGAATGTATCTTGATCTTCAAGTACCGCGGATCCTCTACCTGGAAAATTTGAATTTTTATTCTGGAAAACCGGGAACTACTCATGATAATTTTATTTTTAAATGGGTTGCCACCCTGAAAAACCACGAGAACCAATCAGAGAAGCCATCTTTTCGAAACAGCCTTCTCTTATTTTCTCTCGTGGCATTTAATCTCGTTTAAGATTTAACAGGATTTTGTACAACCGAGCATATATAGATTTGTTGTTTCTCATCAATTTTTACACATATTTACATATGAGTGTTGCTACATCTAGTGGTGATTGCACAAAAGCCTGTTAAATTTCAATCGAGATTGAATTCCACGACACCAATTAGTGAAGGCTTCTTCAAATCAAGTCAAGTTTTATCCAATGATATCACTTACATGACAAATTTGATTATACAAATGATACTACAGATACAATACTGTTTGCTTGAAAAAAATCTTGTCTGCAAACAGAAGTGAAATACTTTGAGAACTCAACTAAAAATTCTTATCTATAAACTCAAATGAAAATACTTATCTTAGTTCATCCCACACACGCACACATACACACAAGGAGAAATAATAATTTATTAATAAATTTTGAATGAATTGAAACTAGTGACTGTCAAGGTGATTCATCTAAGAATAATAAAAATCATAAATCATCATATTAATCATTAATTCCAACCGGAGAATAAAATAAGGCTTCTCTGATTGGTTCGTGTGGCATTTAATTTGAGCAGGCTTTTGTGCAACCGGGTCTCAATCATACAGAGTAATGAGTGAGGACTTTATGAAATGTTGATTAATAACCGTTTTTGTATTTCCGTTTTCAGGTACGACTCGAACCCAACATCGACCGACTCGGACGAAGACTCGGCGGCCGGTTCAGGGGGAGGTGGAGGGGGAGACGACGACGGCAAAGGCGGCGGCGAAAAGAAGCAGAAGAAGAAGAAAAAGGAAAAGAAGAAGAGTAAGGAGAAGTCGGTTTCGGACAAGCCGCGCAAAGAGCGCCGGAAGAAGAAGGAGAAGGACGGCAACATGCCAAAGCGGCCGATGTCCGCCTTCTTCCTGTGGCTTAATGAGAACAGGGACAAGATCAAGGCTGATAATCCGGGCATTGCGGTCACCGATGTTGCCAAGAAGGGTAGTGAACTGTGGAAGAAGCTCTCTGATAAGTCGGTCAGTTAATTAATTATTAGATAAATTAATGAATAAATAGATGGATGAATGAATGAGTTGTGGAAGAAATGAATTGCATAAATTTATTTTTGTCATAGTCAGTCAATTTCACAGCTGTTTTCCATGCATGAATCAAGCCGGTAAACAGCTGTTTGCGGAACAAATAAACATAATTATGATTCTCATTACAGCATACTCTACTGTAATGAAACCATTCATGTTTTCTTTGCAGTAGAGTATGTTTTCTAGTTCAGAAATAGGAAATGCAAAACTGCTACAAAAAAAACCACCTTCAGCGCTCCAGGTGGAAGTTTCCACAAAATTCCTAATTCAGAATTTGTAAACTAGGTTATGTTTATAGAATGCATGTAGTAATGTCAGCACAAGCAGGCAATGTTTTCTATTTCTCAATTATTCTTCTTTAGATTATTATGACAGAAAATAGTGTACGTTACTTGGACGTGATTGTCTTTTGCTGTGGTCGAATGAAATTCTAGTCTCGGCTAACGCCTCGACTAGAAACATCATTCTCGCCTACAACAAGCCCCTTCCCGTCCTTGTGACTTAAGATACTATTATTCAATTTACCTTGTTTCTCGTTTGTTTCGTGGCAGGAATGGGACGCGAAAGCGGTGAAAGCAAAGGCCGAATACGAACAGAAGATGAAGGAGTACATCAGCGATGACTCCAGCTCCGATGATGACGCCGATAAAAAGAAAAAGAAGTCGCCTGTCAAAGCGGAACTGGTGAGTTGTTTGAATTTTAGGTGGGTTCCGAACCACCGGGAAGTTTGTGTGAAGCTCATGTCAAAGTGGAGTGGTTGTACGAGGATCGTTCCAGAATTGAGTTGTACTACTTTTTACTTTCCTTGCCCTATTACCATAGGTAAGGAAAGTATTGCTTTCCGAAAAAAATTAAGGTACCCCAATTTCTAAATTTCTATACGTTTCAAGGTCCCCTGGGTCCAAAAAAGTGGTTTTTGGGTATTGGTGTGTGTGTGTGTGTGTGTGTGTGTGTGTGTGTGTGTGAGTGTATGTGCGTCTGTGTACACGATATCTCATCTCCCAGTTAACGGGATGACTTGAAATTTGGAACGTATAGTCCTTACACTATAAGGATCCGACACGAACAATTTCGATCAAATGCAATCCAAGATGGCTGCTAAAATGGCGAAAATGTTGTCAAAAACAGGGTTTTTCGCGTTTTTAACGAAAACGGCTCCAACGATTTTGATCAAATTCATACCTGAAATAGTCATTGATAAGCTCTATCAACTGCAACAAGTCCTATATCTGTAAAAATTTCAGGAGCTCCGCCCCAGCTATGCAAAGTTTGATTTTAGATTCTCAATTAGCAGCCTTCATATATAATTTAAACAAAAAAATTCAAGTGGAAAAGATTGAACATGAAAATCTCTGCAATTGATGTCCAGTAACATTTTCATCTAAAATTGAAAATAAGCTTGAAATTCGAGAAAATATGATTATTAAATTGCAAACTGTTGGCAACTGTTGGTTCTATCAAATCATCCACTACGAAGAGATAGCAGACCTCGTATGTCTCTAGCGTTATTGTCCTATCACCAGCTGTCTCATATCTTTGAATAGTAGATTTGAGATGCGCGAGAACACTAGCGTCAGGTGATAAATTTTCATAACGGCAAGGAAAGTTGTGTGAGTGCGCCACACCAGATTTTTTTTATAGCTATGCACTTGACAGGGAAATGCTTAAATTCTCAGGGAACTCTCTTTCAGGTTTAGTTAATTAGCGCGTCAGTTACGAGCAATCCAATATGGAGCCACCACTCACTTCAATTTCACTCACGCCAAATGAAAAATATGTAGTGTCATACGGTTTTTAACAGGAAAGAATAAAAGTGCCACTAAAATCCACCACGAGTTGTGTATTGTATATGGTGATGTCGTTATGTCAATGCCAATCGCTTTTCATTAGTTCCAATTCTCTGTTCATTGAAGAATAGCTTTACACAACTAATAACGAATTGGCCCCGTCCTTCCACACCACGTGCCCCAAATCATTGTCGAAGATGTCCGAAGACACCGAACGCTACAGTAGCTTACACACATTCACTCCTGACAGATACTGTCTGGTTTGCCGTCAGGATTGAATGTGTTTAGAGAAAGCTAGTGCGGAATTCCAACTGATTAGGCGTGTTGGAAGAAGAACTCTAGACATCCAACTGTCGGAGCAGAAGTGCTATTGTTCTCCGGTCAGGTTCGTACAGTTAGTAGCACTGACAGTCTATCAGCAAATCTGTCAGGATTAAAAGTGTGTAGGCTACTTATGCTTGACAAAATGTTGACGCTTTTTGATAAAACTCATTAGCAACTCTATCCAAATGTTGAAATTAGCATGCCTAAAGTGCGAGATAAATTACTTTTAACATGAAAAGGAGAAACCCATTTCTCCCTCCACAGTTTGTAGCGTGGACACAGACGGACATCCTGCGCACAATTGGATGCGCCGTGTCATTTTGCTTCATGTTCTTGTGATGAAAACATCTCTGTGACATACACAAACCAATATACAGTACCTGCTGACCAGTACACTACTGGAACATTGCCAGCAATTGATGGAGGGGAGTGTTGCCGCGTCGCGTTACAAAGCTCTCTCACTCAAGACACAAAAGAAGGAGAATGCTGCTAGGTAGTGGGAGTGATAAGTGGAGGATAGAGCATCGGACCTCTCCGTCTTCGAGAAAGAGCCATGTTAAAAGTAATTTATCTCGCACTTTAGTAATTCTCAAGTGGAGATAGTTATTTTCATCAGCGGTGCATTTTCTCATTCAATAATAACGATTGTCATAAAATTTAACGGTTGAACGATTATCACGCATGTCGCGAATAGATACAGAATCAAATAGAGTGAATCAATTTAAATTTTAGTTCTAATCTGTATTCCCTTGTTCTAATTCCTCTTTGTGCTCTGTTTCGTTGCAGAAGAAGGAGGAGAAGAGCGACGGAGGTGCCAGCTCAGAGGCGTCGGCGGACAGCGAAAGTGAGAAAGAGGAAAAGAAGAAGAAACCAGCCAAAAAAGCGGCGCCGGCGAAAGAGGTCAAGGAGGAGAGGAGCGACGGAGGTGCCAGCTCAGAGGCGTCGGCGGACAGCGAAAGTGAGAAAGAGGAAGAGAAGAAGAAACCAGCCAAAAAGGCGTCGCCGCCGGCGAAAGAGGTCAAAGAGGAGAAGAAGAAGGGAGGAGGAAGCGCTGATGAAGATGATGATGAGGAATTCGATGAGGAATCAGCTGGCACCACTCCTAATACTTCCGATGATTCTGGATCCGATTGAAGAGAAAATACTAATCAGGTTTTTGTTACTATTTCCAAAGCTATTCTTTCTAAAAATATCACATCCACATGCTTATTTTTGATCAATTACTCCGGAAGATTCATGTTCGATAAAGGAAGAAAACTGAGAATCAGGGTTTTGTTAGAATAATATTTTGTAAGGGATTCTTTCTAAAAATATCACATTCACATGTACCTTTTTGTTCATCCCTATACTTTGGAAGATTCATGTTCGTTGAAGGAAAAAAAATGCAAATCAGTTTTTGTTAGAATTCTAAGGGTTTCTTTCTAAAAATATCACATTCACATGCATCTTTTTGTTCATCCCTATACTTTGGAAGATCCATGTTCGTTAAAGGAATGAAAATGCAAATCAGGTTTTTGTTAGAATTCTAAAATATTCTTTCTATAAATATTACATTCACATGTAGCCAATACTCGTATTTTTGTTCCATTCAATATTTCGGAACATTCATGGTCTGTTGAGGTAGAAAACCTCAAATCACATGTATATTCTTGTTCCATTCAATACATTGAAAGATTCATGGCAGGTAAAGGAAGAAACTGAAAATCTAAGTGGAAGAAAACTTAAAATCTAAGGGTTTCTTTCTATAAATATCACATTCACTTGTATCTTCTTGTTTCACCCAATACTTCGGAAGATTCATGTTCGATAAAGGGAGAAAACTTGGAATTACGTTTCTGTTGGAATTCTAAAGGATTCTTTCTATAAATATTTCATTCACATGTAGCTCTATTCTCGTATTTTTTTCATTCAATATTTCGGAAGATTCATGGTCTGTAAAGATAGAAAGCCACAAATCAGATAATTTTTGTAACTAATATAATTATTAGAATTCAAAGTGATTCTTCCTCAGAATAGGTACAGTTACACATGTACCCTTTTGTCACTTATAGCCCAGATAATATTCGAGGTGATTCCACTAGAAATATGAGTTCAATATTTACCTTTTTGGCACTTATAGTCTTAATAACATTCAATTTTTTGACAATTTCATTGTCTATTTTTTCTAGAAATATCATTTCCCCGTATGTTTTTGTTACATCTAGGCCCAATTGCACCCACGTCTATCAAATATAACCGTGGTTAAATGGCGTCATTTCATTGTCGTGTCCGATTCGTTCATTGGTTCTCCGTTAGGTGACGTAATTTAACTGTGGTTAATAGATGTATGTGTAACCGGTGATAGTCTAGATGTTTATGGTGATCTTTCTAGAACCATTAAGTTCCACTGTGTCTCTTTGTTACTTATACCCTAGTTAGCATTTAAGGCGATTTTTATAGAAATATAAGTTTTTCATTATCAGTGTGTATTATTTTTATAATCTTATGGGTCTCATTACACAGGCATATTTTGCTCAATGAGAATTAACTTTAATGAAGTCTATGTCCACATTGTATGGCAGTATTTGGTTAACCTTGATAACCTTGATGTTGCTATCCTTGTCGGAGCAAGCTAAGTCATTGCTCATATTCAACGAATCCCTTTCAACCTCCGCAACGTTGCCAGATCTTGCAATGTCAAATTATAATCAATTAACAAAATATTTAATCTCAATTATAAAAATGCATTTATAAATCATTCAAAATATATTTTCTTGGTGAATGAGCAGTTGATATTACATCAGATAAACCGGTATCAGCTATCTTCTATAGAAGGCTGTTACAAGGAAGAGAATTGGCAACGCTGATCTCATATCTTTCTCCACTGCCGTGGAGCCTCACTATAAAATACTCCATTTTTTATAGAATGTCAAATTTAAGTGGCATGTTTTATCAGAAATAGAGGAATTGACATGAAAGGGGTTATTGGTAATTCAAGTGATTACATGTAAATAAAAACACATTTTTATTTCTTCTTTCACAATACATTGCAAAGAGATCATTCGACAAAACATGACGTATAAATACAGGAAATAACCTGTATTCAACTATAAATTTCAAATATAAATATACATTAAACAGTGATAGTTATCAACAAAAACGTGATTTTCTCCTAAAAAATTTAAACTATCTAAAAATTTGAAGTACTGTAACAAAATTATAATATCATCAAAAATTGACATAAACATTAGAGAAGATAAGAAATATTCTAATACTAATATTTTTAATTTTTAAGTTCAATAACAATAATAATAATCTGAACTTGGTTCATGGTAACAATAAATGCATTGTTATAATTTCAAATTATCATGATTTCAGTGCTGATAAGCACAAGATTGTCTGTTTAATCAATATTATTATATGCAATCGATATTTTATCAATTTTGGTACAAGGTTTGACACTGTTAAGGTGCGTACAGATTTACGCGCCGCGAACATGAGCAATTCACTTTTAATCAACTGATGCCGAGTTTTTTATTTCTGTATCTTACCGTTTCTGTAAAAATGCAGATATAATCAGCTGATTAAAAGTGAATTGCTCATGTTCGCGGCGCGTATATCTGTACGCACCTTTATGCAATATAATACAGTGCTTTGTCTCCACACATTTAGGGCCGTATTCATGAATGGTTCTTAGAAACTGCCTTAGCCAAGCACGCTTTGGTTGCCTGGCATCCAATCAGGATCCTATTAGATGGTTGCTAAGACCGTTTTCTAGAACTGTTCATAAACACGGGGCTCACAGTGAAATAAAACAAGGTCGAATTTATCTTTACACGAGAATAATATTTACTTTCAATTTTCCACAGTTAATAATTCAACCATAGTTAGTTTACCACGAGATGAGCTCTGATCTGATGAGATGTGGACTAGGCATTACCAGGCTGAGTCAGCGACTGAGGCAACATTTGGACCAGGCATAGGCAGAGTTGTGAGGGCAGAGATTCACGTTACGGTTCTTCAAAGTAGTTTACCTCTATAGAAACCTTGGCAGGAAAACTAGAATGTGTGTGCCAACCGCTTAGTGACCTGTACAGGTGAGAGGTTTTTAGGTTCTAGGTTGTATCTTAGAGAAAATATAGCATAAGAAGACATTCTATAGTTTAGGATTTTTGTTCCAAATTTCAAGCTGATTTCTTGTTAACTCAAGCCGATTGCTGTCTATTATTACTGTTTTGGCCGGGTGAGAGTGTAAGAACGGTACAGTATGAGAGACTACCAGCATCATATAGCTTCACGAAAAACAATTATAGTGAGGTCCACGTTATAATGACAGTATTTGATCAACTTTGGTTTTGCTATCCTTGTCTATCATTCGACAAAGCCGGTGGTACTATCATTTTATAGGTTCACAACGATGCCAATAATGTTTTTTACAGTGTCGAAATATAATTAATGCAGAGAATCGGCATCGCTATTCTTCTATCTTTATCCACTGCCATTATAACGTGGACCTCACTATAGGACTATCGGCTTCAGTTAGCAGTGAAATTCGGAACATGAACTATATATATCCTATAGATCCTATATCATGGGATCCATATTCTCTTTTCTCTTTAGTATCACCATAAATGATACAGTATCACCACACATGATACATTATCAACACAATACGATACAGTATCATCTCAACTTGATATACAACACCAAATTTAATACAAAACTTTCAATGAATTCTACAAACCATGGCATATTATATCTTCTTATGCTATCATTTCTCTATGGATGTATATTGTACCAAGTAGTATGTTTTTAGAACATTTTGCCCTTGAGTCTCTCACTCTCCTGCTTCTCTTTCTCTTTGAGCATCTTGTCTAGCGCTTCGAGTTGTTGATTGACGAGTGACGTCACTTTGGGGTCCAACTTTTTCGCCTGCGACAGATCAGCTCGCGCCTCTTCCTTGTTCCAGGCGCCTATGTGTGCTCGACCTCTACGGAACAACGCTTTCACGTTGGCTGCAACAGAACAAGCCACGAAACGTCAAATCTAATCAATTTTTAAAACTGGTGAATTTTAATCGAATTGTACTATCACGTGCACCCTGAGTAGCTTCAGAGGTGGGTGATTGATACCCAGGTGTTGCTCCTGGATGACTTCGCTCAGTCGTAATGTGGGCGGGGAAAGGAGGCAAGTCGAAGTTCCTCTTCCTTCTTCTTTGTGCCTCAGCTGGCGTGAACAGCACCTCCTGGTGCTTCTGATGGCGTGAAGGTCGCTCTCTTCTCTGATGACACCACTTTGATGTAATTTTGTATCGGCCTTACGGCCTCGGTTCCGCTCCAGTGCAGTGGGAAAAGGAAGGACAGACAGGATAGGGACGGCAGACAACGGTCCGCTGTGCCCTGGGGAGAAGGAAGAATAGGGACGGCAGACAACGGTCCGCTGTGCCCTGGGGAGAAGGAAGAATAGGGACGGCAGACAACGGTCCGCTGTGCCCTGGGGAGAAGGAAGAATAGGGACGGCAGACAACGGTCCGCTGTGCCCTGGGGAGAAGGAAGAATAGGGACGGCAGACAACGGTCCGCTGTGCCCTGGGGAAATGGGAGGACAGGGACGGCAGACAACGGTCCGCTGTGCCCTAGGGAGATGGGAGGTCAGGGACGGCAGACAACGGTCCGCTGTGCCCTGGAGAAATGGGAGGACAGGGACGGCAGACAACGGTCCGCTGTGCCCTGGGGAATGGGAGGACAGGGACGGCAGACAACGGTCCGCTGTGCCCTAGGGAAATGGAAGGTCAGGGACGGCAGACAACGGTCCGCTGTGCCCTGGGGAAATGGGAGGACAGGGACGGCAGACAACGGTCCGCTGTGCCCTAGGGAAATGGAAGGTCAGGGACGGCAGACAACGGTCCGCTGTGCCCTGGGGAAATGGGAGGACAGGGACGGCAGACAACGGTCCGCTGTGCCCTAGGGTGATGGGAGGTCAGGGACGGCAGACAACGGTCTGCTGTGCCCTGGGGAAATGGGAGGACAGGACGGCAGACAACGGTCTGCTGTGCCCTAGGGTGATGGGAGGTCAGGGACGGCAGACAACGGTCCGCTGTGCCCTGGGGAAATGGGAGGACAGGGACGGCAGACAACGGTCCGCTGTGCCCTAGGGAGATGGGAGGACAGGGACGGCAGACAACGGTCCGCTGTGCCCTAGGTAGATGGGAGGACAGGGACGGCAGACAACGGTCCGCTGTGCCCTGGAGAAATGGGAGGACAGGGACGGCAGACAACGGTCCGCTGTGCCCTGGGGAAATGGGAGGACAGGGACGGCAGACAACGGTCCGCTGTGCCCTAGGGAAATGGAAGGTCAGGGACGGCAGACAACGGTCCGCTGTGCCCTAGGGTGATGGGAGGTCAGGGACGGCAGACAACGGTCCGCTGTGCCCTGGGGAATGGGAGGACAGGGACGGCAGACAACGGTCCGCTGTGCCCTAGGGTGATGGGAGGTCAGGGACGGCAGACAACGGTCTGCTGTGCCCTGGGGAAATGGGAGGACAGGGACGGCAGACAACGGTCCGCTGTGCCCTAGGGTGATGGGAGGTCAGGGACGGCAGACAACGGTCCGCTGTGCCCTGGGGAAATGGGAGGACAGGGACGGCAGACAACGGTCCGCTGTGCCCTAGGTAGATGGGAGGACAGGGACGGCAGACAACGGTCCGCTGTGCCCTAGGTAGATGGGAGGACAGGGACGGCAGACAACGGTCCGCTGTGCCCTAGGTAGATGGGAGGACAGGGACGGCAGACAACGGTCCGCTGTGCCCTAGGGAGATGGAAGGTAAGGGACGTACGGCAGCCAACGGGCCGCTGTACCAGGGCAGGAGGTCGGGGACGTACGGCAGCCAACGGGCCGCTGTACCAGGAGCAGGAAGGTTTGTGAGCGGAATGCTGTGGTCTGGGGCTCGTCCGGCCTTTAAATACTCCCCCAAAGTGGAGGGGATGGAGTTGAGCCGCCGCCAGAGGCGGTGGAAATCGTCTTGATGCGCGGAAGATGGTGCGCCATCGGTACCTCCCTTATCTCCGCGGTCGGCTAGCATTGCTGATAGCCGAGCGTCTTTCAATAATATTATTTACTATTTTCTCGTCACAATTTTACTTTGTGACAGTACTTTGATTAGTAATTTTCAAAAATTTGTCAATTTTAATCGAATCGTAAATTGAACATATGAACAAAGTCACTGAACAGTGTAAGTCTAAAGGTGCGTAGGCTACAGATTACGCGCCGCGAACATGAGCAATTCACTTTTAATCAGCTGATTATATCTGTATTTTTACAGAAACTCGTTTACAGACTCTGTTTTTTACAGACTCGTTTTTTACAGAAACGGTAAGATACAGATATAAAATGCTTGGCATCAGCTGATTAGAAGTTAATTGCTCATGTTCGCGGCGCGTAAATCTGTACGCACCTTAATACTTTCCTGAATTATATTCTAAAAATTGAAATAAGATAAATTATGTGTATTTTACAAACTATATAGAAGAGATGATGATGGATGAAATAGATTGATGATTAAACTGATAGTGAATAATGGATGAGACTATAGTAAGGTCCACGTTATAATGGCAGTGTTTGATTAGCAATGGTATTGCTATCCTTGTCTATCATTCAACAAAGCCGATAGCTCTATCTCTCTCTCGCTTTGCTCTGTTGCCAGATCATCTTTTAACAATGTAGAATTAATAATAAATTAACAAAATATATCATCT
Source organism: Nilaparvata lugens (assembly GCF_014356525.2). Lineage (NCBI taxonomy): Eukaryota > Metazoa > Arthropoda > Insecta > Hemiptera > Delphacidae > Nilaparvata > Nilaparvata lugens. The sequence continues at coordinate 39,277,909 of NC_052513.1, read as the reverse complement.
TTATTATGTAAATTCATTTTGATATATTGAAAAATATAATTCATTGCTTGATGAAATATAATTGATTATTTCAAACGAGAATAAACCGTTAATATTACATCAATAAACCTGTATCAGCTACCGTCTATAGAAGGCATTGACAAGACAGAGGATCGGCAACGTTGTTCTCCTATCTTTCTCCTGTTCCATTATAGGTCCTCACTATAGGATTGATTAGTTTGTAAAGTGCTCTATGGTAATGCAATCATTTTCGGGTTTCAAAACAAACTAGCCAGATGATCTGGCATGAATGAATAGAATTAAATAATGAATTAGAATAATGAATGAATGAATGAACATACTAGGATCAGCCTCCAGAACTGTAGTGCAGTGCTCTATGACAGCGTAGTAATTTTTGGTTTGTAGCATGCATTGTGCGTAGTTCAGCAGAAGAGGAATCCTCATTGCATTCAACTCGTTCCATTCCACATCTCTTGGCTTCTCCCTGAGAAAAAAATAGAACATAGATAGCACTGCATAGATAGGAACAAATCCTATTATATTAAGCGAGCAATTTCTGTATTTATATATCTGGTTATTTATGTTTCACGGATCTCGAAAACGGCTCTAACGATTTTCACGAAATTTGGAACATAGTAGGTTTAATGATGAGGCTGATCCTGATTCGATTGCTCTAGGTCTCATCCTTGGGAAAACTCGCTGAACGACACTAAAAGGATCATTCATCCTTTGCTGAAACAGCTGTGGATAGTAAAAAAGTGAGTATGTGAAAAATCAAAATATCGCATCCCCGAAATTCATAAGATGACTTATAGCCAGCTGTGAAATATAAACAAGATCAGTTTAGAGAATTGTGTTCTGTTTATCAATAAATAAAAATAACGAGCGAAGCTCGGTGCCCCGATATTTATTCTTGATCAACGTTTTTGAGATAAGCATAGCTTAAAATAATAACTATTGTAACAAACAGCATTAACTATATCAAGCTACAAGTTCTCTAAAGGAAATAGCAACCAAAAAGAGACCAGCATGAGAATGAAATTATTAATACTACAAGGTGAATTAAAGTAAATACTAGTACAAGATACAATCTTTGACTATAGACAGTTCTATAGTCAAAGATACAATATAATAATGGTGGCAATTTACCTATCTAGTAAAAAAATTATCAACAGTGGTGAATGGTAAGGGTATGATCACGTTGGAAGCACGCGAGGCCATGCATTACCACGCGTGCAGTTGAGAAACAAAATCTGGAAAGAGAAATAGGAAAGATTCACTGAACGCATGTACTTGCTGGTGGCGTTCAGTGTGAGCAGTGACAGACAACGTGTTTGTACGGCTCTTTTCAGATTTTCCCAACTGCACGCGTGGTCATACATGGTCTTTCGTGAACGTGCATCCAATGTGATCATACCTCAACTGTTGATGGTTTGGTGGAACAAATAATTATTATTGTGGAAAGAGTTGAAGAACTTCTATCAAATACTAACTTGAGCATCAGCTGATCCAGAAATCCCAGAGCTCTGGCGTACTTTTCGGAGGCCTCTTTGAACAAATTATTCTTATAGAGATTGTTGCCATCTTCCCTCAACACCGGCACACTACTCAAGCGCTCTTCATCTGAGAACTGCCACGTTTCTCTCTCATATTCCCCGGGATTTTCTATGCTCAACAGTTCTGAAGAAACAAACAATATTACGGTATTATCTAGTAATAAAAATGGTTGAAAAGTTGAATTGTAAAAGATTACGGTATTATTCTTCTAGTAATATAAATGATTGAAAAGTAAGTGAAACCTCGGTATACAGAACGACAGAGATCGCATTCATGTTGAGATAAAATTTAAGGTGTTTCTACACAACATTTTATCACTTATGCCTTGCACTCAATTTCCAATGATTCATCTATGATTCTTGCGGATAATACATCTCTATTGTCATCGGATTGAGCGGGTTTTGGAGGCATCCGCGGAGCATCTTCGATCTGCTACTTTGTGGTTCCTTGCTAGTCGATTCCAGCTGAATGAAGACGAGACCTGAAGGATCATATACGATAACTGGAAAAACTTCAATGAATAAATCATCTACAGCTGGTCACGAGAACTGAATGTTCCTCATAATCTAGTGAAGCTGTTGGGGTTTGTCTTGGACAGCAAACTTAGCTGGAAAAATGATTGTTTTGTATATTTAAATACTATTTATTGTTTTTTTTAAAGTTATATCACTTCAGGAATAATGAGCAAGAAAACATCCTAGTAGATAGGCCTACGCTCATGTGACCCTAAGCCCTCGAATCATAGGTAACCAGCTGACTCTCCCGCATTTGCTTCCTGCTACTGAAGATGAGAGGCCTGGCGACTGAGAGGTATCTTGTAATGATGGATAACGCTCTCTTCCATTACCACATTACCTATGGATTGCTCCTGTGGGGTCACTCGGCAGGGGCTGCAAAAGAGGGCTGTGAGAATCATAACAGGCAGCGACCATCTTGTCCACTGTAAGCCCATCTTTGCTCGCCATTACACCCTCCTGTGCTTGGTGTATGTCAAGAGAATACAGAATACTCTTGCGGCCCGTAGTGACATTCACTACCACAACACCAGGCGCTGTGAGCTGTTGGATGTCCCCAGGCCCAGGAGACGCCACCACCAATCACAGGCCAGTTAAAGGATTTCTGCACTGAAATTCTTTAACAAGCTGTTGGATGAGGCCGCCTTCAAGAGAACCATCAGGAAGCTGCAGTGTAACAGGGCATATTACGGTGTAAGTTATAAGAATTTTTGCTTAAAGTGGTCAGTGGATCGTCACCGTATCTGAATGGTAGTGAGTTGCTATCTAAATTGATGTCAACGATCCCACGTATGTGGGTAATGGATGTATTAATTGAAGTATTAATTGCCACTCATACCGCTAGAGAAATTTTCTGATAAGAATATTGAGGAAGGCCCAATTACAGTGAGAAAATATTTGAGTCAAGATTTTACCAATGATGAAGATCAAGTCTTGCGGATCTTTGATCATTTGATTGAGGTCTTCGTATCCGGTTCCCTCGGCTTGTAATGTGCTTCCACAGCAATGTCTTCTGACTTCGCCATTTTTTTTATTTGCATCTCGCAGGGTTTTTGACACAAATGGATAGGATAGTACCATCTGCAAATGAAAATATATTTAAATGGATGAGATATTTATTTATAATGTAAAGTATGTAAATGCAAAGTCTGCTATAAATACCAGAATAATGAAACCCTTTTGGAAAATAGTAAGCTGCACTTTAGTATATGGGCCTGAGTATATATGCTGCACTTTAGTATATTAATTTTATGAATAATCATTTCATAAAATACCTGACAATTTAGATTTCTGACATTCAATACCATCCAAAAAACCGTTCAACATAGAGATGCCAAACGTAGCTACAAGGAGTATAGACTGAGTAATGATTTACACTTACACTTTTGTCAACCTCAAAACGGGCAACCTCATTCAGCGCCATAGCTGCCAAAATTGTTTCCCATACTTCCAATTTGAACTTTTTCCCAAGAACCAATTCCATGGGTTTCCCCATTTTCTTACTGTCATCGACAATTGTTTCATCTTGATCTTTCAATCGAGTTTGAAAGTGAAAGAATACCTGAAACAGAGAATGTAAAAGTAATTTAACTTAGTGTATGTTTTGGATACATGAAGGCAACAATAAAACTTTAAAATACATGAAAAATAAGGTAAGGTTACTACTATAAATAAGTTATAAACAACCAAAATCTAAAATCACAAATCAATGATTTTACCTTTGCCCCATTTTCAACTGGCTTATGACTTGTTCCTGTATGTATAACCGACTTTTTTATTTTGCATTCCATTTTTATTTACTTGAATAATATTATAGTTTTTAAGAGAAAAAATGAAATTACATTCTTCAATGACAGTACTAAACTTTGACAAAACAGTAACCTAACCTATAAACGATAATTCCAATAACAACATTGTATAGTGCTGCCATCTGAATCTCTTTTTTTTATAGAATCCTAAAAAATATAATCTACTTGAAAGCGTTTTTATAATTGAAATTGTCGAAAAATAATCAATTATATTGTTTTTGAATGATTTCATTCATTTAAAGGATATTTACACCACATTCTTCTTGTTTTGAATGGAAAAGAAAATCAGCTGATAAATATTTTCAAGGTCCTGAGATTGCGCAGTAGCTAATTTTACTGGCGGATGAACATTTTCTGAAATTTGATAAAAAATATTTTAAAATATAAAAAAGAATCATAAATTAGAAAAACATTGGAAATATATATTTTTGTCCGTAATATCATAAAATTCTAATCCCATTTTTCCTTTCCATAACTTACGGAACAAATAACATGCATGACTGTTTTTTCTTGTAGTCTGTGTACTCCGTTCGATTTCTCAACTATTTTTTGTGATGAGAATGAATCGCTTGGTTGCCATCTTGTATATGAACAAAGGTTTAGTTGATTATAATTTGTTAATATAAAGTCTTTTCTGTTTGGCCTGTGTTATTAAATTGTATCTTTAGACTATGCCAGGATTATTGTATTATATTTTAACATAGCTATGGCTGCTACAAGAAAGCTGCAAGGTAAGATTTTCACGTAATAAATGAACAACTACATGACCTCTTCCCGACCTGTTTACTTCATAGAAAGTAGTGGTTAGAATTTATGTTCTGGCTTTTATTTTATAAATCACCTTTCTATACGCTTTTTAAACTTTATATTCATCATTTCTGAATGTTATCAACCTTGAGTTCAGTCAGCATTCATACAAAATTTGAACCTAAAGATATCCTTACCAGACTTCAAATTGAACGTGTTCATTAGGTTGCCGTGTTCAATCTTGTGAACATCCACATCATAACTAGAATAAATATAATGAATGAACTATGCTACATTGTTATCACGACAGAAAAACTCATTTTTGTTGAAATTTATAACTGTTTTTATTGAGAAATCTGTTTTAAATCACCGGTAACATTATTACAAACCAATCATAGGTTACTATTTTAGGCTAGGTAAATCTTTGATCTGTAAACCATTGTTTACATATCTTGGTCAACTGTCCTATTTTCTTTTTATATCAAATGTATGCTCTTATTATTCCTGATAATCATTTCTATTTGCCAAAAAAGAAAATCTTTATCAATAAATAATGAATATGAATAAATTTAAATAGAACGGAAAATGCTAATTGTCTTTATCAACAAGAGTTTTTGCCCCATTCAAATACTTGATTCACGTTTCTAAGATAATTTGATTGTTATTTTTCTTTCATTTTGACAAGCTTCTTTTAACTGCATTGTAGATTTAAATTTTGTTCAAAAAAGTACAAGAAATAAACATAAGAAATCCATTAGACCTATAATAATCTAAACTTTGTTACTATAGGTAGCTACTTCCACATGAATTATTTGTTTAAAATGAAAAATAATCCAAACTTTGGATTTATTGTTTACAATTGAACTAAGTTTTTCAATTGGTGTTTCGAGAAATTTAAAAATATTGAGTGGTGATTGAGAAATCCTAATTTTTTATTTTTCTCAGTAACTTTACTTCACTTATTGTATTAACTTAGCCTACTGTCACTGTAATATAATAGCAAGTTATTAAAATTTAAAAAATGTTATGTTAGCATCAATAACTATTCATGAATTACCTATATTATTTGTCTTTCTATTCAGTATAAAACTGCTAAATTATGTCATGATAAGTTGAATCATACAGTACCCTGACATAATATAAATACGTTACTGTCTTACTTACCATATTTATTAAATATGTATTCAGCATTCCTGATATTATGATAAAAAATACAAAAACATCCAAAGACGGGTGAATACTATTACCTATTTAGTATACAACCTTCCCCTCCTTTTCCATGCCCATTCAACTATTATCACCAAAAATCAATTTATTACCAATAAAAATTACAAGAAAACAATCTTTTATCAAGTTTAAATATATACCTCCTTGATACAACAAGCCAGATCAATTTTAATATATATTAGCTAGGCTTCACTAACTAGATTTATTAGTTTTATTCAAAATATTTAATTCCAATCTTGAAGCCTTATTCGCAAAACTGTGCGAATCGTAGCCGTCATGCGGGACATTTTTCAAGCCATAGTTTAAATTGACGGACCTCCCGAATGACGGGACGATTCCCACCAGTCTACGAACTGTCCGTAATTAAATGAATTGCCTGCTCAATCTAGAGACAAGGCTTCTTACTAAATTATTTTTTTTCCGATAACAAACACTGCTTACTATATTCTGATAACAAACGCTGCCGTACTATATTCCGATAACAATTATTGTTTTCCTTATATAATAAATTATTCTTTATTGATTCATACAATAAGTACATCATCAAACCTTTTCCATTAATAAAAGCGTATTCTTTCTCCTTAGTGATTCCCAGCGTTGTCAAAGCGTGTTTATTATTCAGTATTATTTCTAAAGCTATTAATAGTCCAGACTAGAATTCTGACAAAAATAATTTTCACTTAGTCACAGTTCATAACAATTAACGAGCTAGTAGATAATGGAGATAGCGTTTATTATTTTTTCCAATGCATTCTGATAAACTGATTCATTGAAAAAATCCGTTAGTCTTGTTTATTTCCAACTACGATTCTAACACAGTACGTTATATAATTTGTTATTATATTTCATGTAAGTAATGGTTTCTTGCTTCTATTCTCTGATTTTTTCAAATTAATTTATTTCAAAAAAAGAATCTCAAAGAAATTGCGTTATTTTGAATAATTTTTTAAAGCTTTTCATTTCTAAATATCTCTGTATCAATTCAAATAATTATATGGTTTTGATTTTAACTAAAAAAATATGGCCAAGATCTAGAATTATTTAACGTAAAAGATTTAGTTAATTTTTTTTTTAAATGCATAAATTACCACTCTTTTACGAAAACTATAGTGAGGTCCACGTTATAATGGTAGTGGATAAAGATAGAAGAATAGCGATGCCGATTCTCTGCATTAATTAATTATATTTCTACACTGTAAAAAACATAATTGGCATCGTTGTGGACCTATAAAAGGATAGTACCACCGGCTTTGTCGAATGATAGGCAAGGATAGCAAAACCAAAGTTGATCAAATACTGTCATTATAACGTGGACCTCACTATAGTGTTTTGCCCTCTATACACTTAAGAGAATTCAGTCAAATCAGTTTTCTCATTAGCAAAACATAACTGGTTAAAAAATGATGTTCATGTAAGGAAAAAAATCAATTTTACAACAAATTCGAACGTTTTCTTGTTTATATTCACTTCAAATCCCAACTTCACTTTATTGCTCATGTAGGATACTCTAGTCTCACGTCTATAGTAACTGTGTAACTGTTGCAGTGCCTTTACACTAATCAAAAATTGAGATTAGGATTTGAAGTGAAGATTGTAAATTTGAAGTAGAACATCTGTTGAAAAGTAGTAGAATTTCTTATTTTATGTCATTAAAAAAATTGATTATAATAAGCTTTCAATTATAAAATTTCAAATAAGTCAAGTCAAAAGGTCTGAAAAACTGGTACTCGCGACTGTAGTCGTACGATTTGAGTAGTAGTGCCTTACTGCCAGAATCTGCGTTATTTTACTGTCCATCTGACCGTACACTTAAGGCTGGTTTACACATCGCCAATTGGCGAGACAATTGTCTTTGGACAATTATTGCATGCATATGTATTGTATGTGAACAATTATATTGTCCAAAGACAACTGTCTCGCCAATTGGCATGTGTAAACTAGACTTTACTGTAATAAGTTAATTGTTGCTCTATCTGTTCAATCCTGACAATTGAATGTGAATCTCCTGTCCATTTTTGTTGTAACACTGAGAGCTTGAAGTCAATTTTACTATGGCTCTGACAATAATTTTGGTAGAGAGTTAGTGGGGAGGATATTTTTAATATTCTTTCCGAAGAATGGACATTGATATGTCCAAAGCTCCGCCAATTTATGTAGATGCATAACAATATAATTATTATCTATAGTTATTATATTACAAATTGCTTTTCCATATCATATACAGTTCAATAATTATTTTCTTATTCTATATTATGTAAATTCATCTATAATTCTGCTGTATTGTAAGCTATTGTATATAAGTGTATAAGCCAGTATATATTGTGATCTACATAAATAAAGTTCTCAATCAATCAATAATTGAATGTAATAATATTGTATAATGCATAAATATATACTATATATTCATATTGTATTGCATTTTGAGCAAGTGAAATAACAATTTATTCTATTCTGAATCTCTCTGTTCAATACTGAAAACTTGAATGTGTACTACAGGTTTTGATGGTTCTGCAGGTGAAATATATGTTTTATTCTGACAGTTGAATGTGATCCTCACTGTTCATTTGTTGCAACACTGCCAACTTGAAGTGAATTGTTGTCGGGTTTTGTTGCAGGTGAAATAGAAAGGTGCTTAAAGAAAGTGACGGAAGGCGTGGAGACGTTCGAGGACATCTGGCAGAAGGTGCACAATGCGACGAACAGCAACCAGAAGGAGAAGTACGAGGCCGATCTCAAGAAGGAGATCAAGAAGCTGCAGCGACTCAGAGACCAGATCAAGTCGTGGATCGCGTCCGGCGAGATCAAGGACAAGAGCACGCTGCTCGACTATCGAAAGCTTATCGAAACAGTGAGTCCAAAATACTCAATGTTTAGTTTGTAACAAATATCTGTTTTCAAAAATCACCAAACACATTTTCGTTTGTGCATAAATTTCCGCAGTCGACGACGACAAGCATTGTTGACATTCATATTGTCCAAATTTCAAGTGTGCTAAAACAGCTCATCAAATAACTTTTCATTATTTGTGTTTATTATCCAAGAACAAAAACATTTTTAATAATATCAACATATTGCCATTTGAAAGTATAAAAAGTATAAACTCAAGATCCCCATTAAAACATAATTGAACATAATCTTTCAGGCTATTTTGATAAATTGAAATCCACCCAATGTGAGATCCTCACCCTGTCGTGGTCGACGACGGCATTTACGCACAAACGAAACCCCAGCTTTCTCTACTCGACTAATGTCCTTGTATAGTAGGGTCCACGTTATAATGGCAGTGTTTGATTAGCAATGGTATTGTTATCCTCGTCTATCATTCAACAAAACGGATAGCGCTATCTCTCTCTTGCTTTGTTCTGTTGCCAGAGCGTCTTTTAACAATGTAGAATTAATAATTAAATAACAACATATTTCATCTTAATTATGAAATTATTGAAATATATTATCATTTCTTGCTTAATAAAATATGATTGATTATTTAAAACTAGAATGAACAGTTTATATTACATCAATGAACCTGTATCAGCTACCGTCTATAGAAGGCATTGACAAGACGGGAGATCGGCAATAGGAGTGTTCTCCTATCTTCCTTCCCTGCCATTATAACGTGGACCTCACATCGAAGTCTATAGTGAGGTCCACGTTATAATGGCAGTGGATAAAGATAGAAGAATAGCGATGCCGATTCTCTGCATTAATTAATTATATTTCTACACTGTAAAAAACATAATTGGCATCGTTGTGGACCTAGAAAAGGATAGTACCACCGGCTTTGTCAAATGATAGCAAAACCAAAGTTGATCAAATACTGTCATTATAACGTGGACTTCACTATATACGTTCACGCCGTTCGATTATTGTGAGCTTATCGAAACAATGAGTCGAAATGTTTAAAAATACCCTAAAATGTCACAGAAGGCCCAAAATGTTTGGTTTATCCATGTAAAGTCCTTGCAAAAGTCCATTCATTTTCCCAAAACTTATCGAAACAGTCTGAATGTTCCTAAATACTGGGAAATGTTTAGATGGTTCTTAAAAATATTTATAATGTAAAAAACCATCTTCCCAAAACTCACTAAGCATTCATGCAGCTAGACTTTCGAAAGCTTACCGAAACAGTGAGTCGAAATGATCGAAAATGCTTCAAAATACCCAGAATGTTTAGTTTATCTATGTAAAGTCCTTGAAAAAGTTCATACATTTTTCAGTCTTTATTGACCGTCTGAAGGCATTGATAAGACGGAGGATCGGCAACGTTGTTCTCCTATCTTCCTCCACTGTCATTATAACGTGGACCTCACTATAGAAGTCTATACATTCACGTTGTTCAACAATCGTAAGCTTATTGAAACAGAGAGTCTGAATGCTACTAAAGACTGGAAAATGTTTAGTTTGTCCTTGAAAAAGTTGATAGTGTACAATTCATGTTCCCAAAACTCAATAACCACTCACTGTACTCGATTATCGTAAGTTGATCGAAACAGTGAGCCATAGTTGCAAAAATTTAATTTGTCCCTTTGAAGTTGCCTCAAGAGTCCAAGATTGTTGTCGAAACAATGAGTGATCGTCGCAAAATGTCCCCAAAATAATTGGAAAGTGATTGGTTTATCTCTGTAAAATTCTATTCTATTTTTATCCTTGTACGGCATCCACACTCACGCCCAATGCATACAGATCACGACGTGCGTAAGAGTGTGGATGGCTTTGCCAGCGCTCGCCTTCACTGATCTTCACTTGTTGCCATCACTCTGATTTTTGTCGAGCGAAGGCCAGCCAATCATCCACAAATGGTCACATTGCAGTGTGGATGGCAAGGCCAACGTGGCCAAGCTTGGCCAGCGACTTGGCGATAGTGTGGACTAGGCATTACAGAATCAGAAAATCTTGAGCTGATCCGTTGGATAAGTAGTAGCATAGAGAAACAATAGCATAAGTAGATATCCCATGGTATAGGGCGTTTATGTTGCAACTTTTACTGTTATCTCAAGCTTATAGTACACGTACTTCTTCCCTGTGAAGCTTTATGACGCTGGTAGTCTCTCATATTGTGCCGTTCATACACTCTTACCCGGTCAAAACAGTAAAAATCGACAGTAATCGGCTTGAGTTAACAGTAAAAGTTGCGACATAAACGCCCTATACCATGGGATATCTAGTTAAGCTATTGTTTCTGTATGGTAGTAGCCTATCCGATAGCACTGAGATTAGCATAAACATGTTGGAATTTTAACGTTTAATAAATGAATGGTGATGTGTTTTTTGCAGCAAATGGAAAGGTTCAAAGTAGTCGAGAGAGAAACAAAGACAAAAGCTTACTCCAAAGAGGGTCTGGGTGCGGCGCAAAAGATGGACCCGGCGCAAAAGGAGCGTGAAGAGGTAATTTATTACATTAAACAATTAGTTGAGATAATTTTATTGATTCAATTGAATTAAATTCTATTCTATTCTATTCAATTGCATCCTCATATCATTCCAATCATTGTCAAAATTCAGCAATATATGAATACGCTTTTATAGAGAAGATGATGATGTGAACTTGGAGAAAATTCCCAGACTCACAAATAATTTTTGAATAGTAGCGCTCAACGATTTTCCATCTAGCTGTTTACCCTGTTGTCAATATTTGCAGTAGCAGAAGTCTTCGGGGTGAATTGCAGCATTTAATTTGGATTTTCGTTTAATAATAATAATTAATTCATTAGCATTTGAATAATTGCAATATCTCAGTATTTTACATCTGTTACTTGGGGAACTTTTGCCACCAGAGATCGCGTTAGTAGGTTTTCCACACAACCTCTGATCCCCTACTTTACTTTACTCGTTCGTCATATGAAATTATATTAAGGGAGCAACGCTCCCGCAGTATATGATACGTCAAAGTTTAATCTAATATATGACTACTATCCTTCATCTTTCAACAACAGTCAAGAGCACACAACAGATTTCACATAACATGCATTAATGAAACCAACTAGGAATAGAATAGAAAAAACGTTTATTGAATAAATAAGCTACCTTAAGCGAACCTCAAAGCGGCTACTTGACAAGGTACCATAATATACAAAAGATTCAAATATAAATATACATATTTCAGTGAACGTTATTTGTTCAAGAATTTGCTTTTTGTGTAGTTGAGAAGTTGATATTGTGGTAATCATTCATATTGAATGAAAAAGAACTAAGAAATTGTCAAAAACCACAGATTTATTAATACTTAGAAATACCGGTTTCGATTATCAGAGATTGAAAATGGTGTAATAACCGAAACCGGTCTTTCTAAGTTTCAATAAATCTGTGGTTTTTTTGGCAATTTCTTAGTCTTTTTCATTCAATTTACAAGAATTTACTTAACAGTTATTAAGTCTGCTAATCTGTAAGGACCTAATACAATAAGGAATTCCCTCAGTGTTTTTGAACTCATCCAAGCCCTCAATTTTTCTTGTGTGAGGTGGAATGAAATTGAATATTTTCATTCCCATATAAAACTGGCCAATCTCCAGCAGATTAAGTCTATGAGATGGGTAAACAAAACCTCTAAATCGTGTATTATGGGATGACTCACCTGGTTCTCGTTCATCCGTCTATTTTTGAAAACGAAGATTGCTAAATCTAATAATATATAAATAGCAGGAGCCGTCAGCAATCTCTTTTTATTAAAATAATGTCTGCAAGAACACCTTGTATTAATCTTATAAATTATCCTAATAGCTTTCTTCTGCAGTATGAATATTCCATTATTCTCGAATAATAATCCTAATGTATAACTGAATAATTAATTTTGTGTTAGGTGAGCAAATTGCTGATAGACTCTATGATTGACTGATTGTTGATTGATTGGTTTTGTGTTAGAGTAGCACATGAATGTATCTTTACTCTTTGATTGATTGTTATCGATTGGTAGGTGAAATTGATACTCGTTGAACCAGTTTGAGTGCGATACATTAATTAATTAATGATTGATTGGTTGGCTGATTGATTGTTATTGATTGTTAGGTGAGCACGTGGCTGGTGAACTCGATAGACTCGTTGAACCAACAGCTGGACCAGTTTGAGTGCGAGACATTGATTGATTAATGATTGATTGGTTGACTGATTGATTGTTATTGATTGCTAGGTGAGCACATGGCTGGTGAACTCGATAGACTCATTGAACCAACAGCTGGACCAGTTTGAGTGCGAGACAGAGTCGCTGTTGGCCGGAAAGAAGAAGCGGCTAGACAAGGACAAGCAGGATCGCATGGACGAGCTAAAGTCAAAGTTGGAACGGCATCGCTATCACATACGAAAACTCGAAACACTGCTGCGTATGCTAGATAACATGTCTGTCGAAGTGCAACAGGTTAGTCCAAACAATTAATAATAATAATAGTGGTAGCAAAATTTTTCAAGATATCGATGTATCGGTCATTATGATATCGATATATCGATCATTCGATATCTATATATCGAAAGCAACATATCGATGGTACAAAAATCGATATGTGAATAACGATATATCGGAACCGATATATCAATATTTTTAATGTATCGGACCTCTCATATATCGGTAAATACGCATGTTTATAAACACTGGGTAGACGCAGACGCCATTTCTGTCCCCGGACCAAAAGTTTTTCTATACGTTGCACTGAAGAAGAGTTGATTTTTTAACATTATTATCATTAAAAGACAATTATGGGGGTTTGTTGTGCTCCAAATTGTTCCAATAAGGCGGGATTTCAAACTGATGAGAGCAATTTGGGTACATAATTGTTTCAATAACATAGAAATATCGAAGAAAATACAAGAAAAAAACTGCAATGGTACGGACATGTGGAGGGAAGGGAGGACGATTTTGTGGGGAAAATATCGACCACTTAGATGTCGAAGGCACTAGGAAGAGGGGAAGACTTAGGAAGAAATGGGAAAATTGTATCGCTCAAGATCTTGCAGAGAATGGACTGACCCGAAATGCCGACCCCACCTGAATGGGAAAAGGCTGAAAAGAATTATTGTTTTCATAATATTTACAAGTATTTGATTTTAAAACCAACTCTCCTTTATCTATTATCATATTTGAGTAAATGAGGATTACTAACTTGTTAATTATTGCTAAGCACAGTAGTGTCATAGAGAAACAATAGCATAAGTAGATATCGCATGGTATAGGGCGTTTATGTCGCAACTTTTACTGTTATCTCAAGCAAATTACTGTTGATTATTGTCGATTTTTACTGTTTTGTTGGGGTGAGAGTGTATGAACGGCACAATATGAGAGACAACCAGTGTCACACAGCTTGAGATAGCAGTAAGAGTTGCGACATAAACTACCTACACCATGTATATTTTTACTGACGATATCTACTTATGCTATTGTTTCTCTGTGGTAGTGTTTTGCTAGAAGCATCCTTAGGATACTGGTGTGAATTTGATTTTTGCTCATTTAGTCGGAGAACGTAATGTCGGACCAGGTAGAGCCCTAGTTCAAACAATGGGAGTGTCTCAGTTCAATTGAGACAATTTCGTGTGTCAACCGTAGAAACCAATTTTGACCAATTCTTGAGATACTGAGATAAGTTTGACGTTGAGTCATTTAGTTCGTTTTTGATGTTGAATGGCATAATATGCTAATACTATTTGATACTTTTAAAATGAAATGTTATAATACTATACCCACTGGGCTTTCTGAAAGCATCAGGAACTTTATGAACTGGAAACTGAAAGTTCTCAAGCTGCCTACGCGAGCTGATTCTTGATCAACTGAGATCTTGATGAAGTGGATGTTACCCGTATGATTATTCATTCATTCATTTATTTAATCATACTGTATACAAATACAATCCAGGTAAAAACAACAAGCATTATTGAGTGAGTCTGGAAAGAAGTGTAGGCTAATATTATTTTTGAAGATAACATTTAATTGTCATCTGCAAATATAATCTAGAACTGGAATTGATTCGTCAGATTTTGAAGAAGAATATGAAGGCTGCTTTGGCAATGATAACCTTGAAACTATCACTAGTTAATGCTGAGACAATAATATTGTTTTAGAACTGAAATAAATTCATCAGATTTTCAAAAAAAGATTCTGAAGGCTGCTTTGACATTGATAAAACCTTGAAAATACCACTAGTTAATGCTGAGACAATAATATTGTTTGATACAGAATTTCACAATGAGGCGTTTTTGTTATTTTGTATGTAGTAGCTTGTTTATTGTTTTGGTTAATCGAACAAATTATCCAGTTTGTTTTGATTTGGATTACCTCGTTTTCTTGTAGACTTTAGAGAAGATCGGTGTATCTTATTTCGGGCAAATTTTTATTGATTTTTAAAATCATGTTCCTATTGCAAACGTCACGATTTTGAATTTAAGCTCTTGAAACAATGGTTGTTTACAAAATTAATTGTTTACCTGATTTTTGTCGTCTAGTTGTATCAGTCTATGAAGGCTAGGAGAGTAGTCATTAAAGCTATTAATTCAAAGTCTTAATGTATTTAGTCTTGGTCGCACTGTTTGTAAGTTCATCTTCATACTGGTCTGCTGATTATTCCATCAGTTTAAATTTTAAATTATGATTACCAGTTATGCAATCGCAGTTGAATTGAGTTAATCAAGTTTGTTGTTTATGTTTGAGCGGGTGAGTTTTCTTTATTTAATGTGAGGAGTTTTGGCTTTCTTAGGGACAGACCGTACTAAGCGTTTTTTCAGGCTCCAACCCAATCAGCCAATTGGAGAGCTTCCTGCCCTGCCGACTCTAAAAACGCCTGAAAAAGTGCCTACCTAATATGGTCTAGTCCTTAAGGTTATTCTTTTGAATCATTCTTCCTATCTTTGCTGTCCATGGAAATGTACTTGAGTGACTAGTGATTGAAAATGAGCAACAATTACTACTTTCCCACTCTTCAATATTAGTTTGTAACAATAATATGTTGGTCTCTGTTTTATATGTTACTTGAGTCTGATACTACCTCGATATGATTTCTTGTGATTCTATCTCAGTTTTGTGTGATGTGGTTGCAGATAGAAGGTTTAAAAGAGAACGTGGAATATTTTTTATTATTATTAGTACTATTATTATTATTATTATTATTATTATTATTATCGTATGGCTTTTAATGGTGGGGAGATCCAAGGGTAGTTCCACCTCGCCGTATATAGTCCAAAGTTCCCTAATGGGAAACCGGACACTAAGGTTATAGTAAGCACAATACTTTAAATTTACACTTTTCACTTCGTAATAAAGTTCATTTTGATGTTAAAAAGTCCAAACATATAAAAACCGAAACAAAACCACTAAGCCAAATTGAGAAAATATTAAATTTAGTCTATTTTTTTTTTTTTTACTATTCGTTGAAGACATAGACCTACCACTACATTTAAGACATACCAATAATACATTGAAGACATTTATTTATTATTTATTATTCTACAAAGGCGACTTTCTAGAAGTATTTTAAGCCTAGGTGATGATGATGATGGAGTGATTGATAATACAATGAAGGTAGAGCTATGAATGAATAAAAATTATAGGTTATGCTATCCACTTGAATTGATTTGAGTCCACTTTTCAGTCCAGAAATAAACTAGAAATTTTGAATTTGATTTAATTAAAAACCGAATATAATAGAATGATTACATTCAATAAACTCTCAAAACTTGAAAATATTGAGTTATTAAGAAAAAATTTGAACCAGAAATAAAACACAAACTAATTCACTGAGAGCACAACTGTTTGCAAATGCTACATGAAATGCATTTGTAGTTGCAAATGCTACTTGTAGTTGTTAGATTATTCTTGTAGTTTTCATTTGAGATGTGATTGTGATATAGCCTATGGACCTAACCATAATATTCTGTGTGTTGTGGTTGCAGATAAAAGGCATAAAAGAGAACGTAGAGTACTACATAGACAGTTCGCACGAACAGCAAGGCCTAGAGGAGAGCGAGTACATCTACGACGATATAATCGGACTGGACGAGATCGAACTGTCAGGCGTCGGTCTGCCGTCGTCAGCAACGACCGACGACAGCAACGGCGGGTCGCCAACGTCGATGACGTCATCGCCGGCCGCGTCGCCGCCTCTCGGGGGCAGTGCCGCCTCTGTGACGGGCGCGGGAGGCCTCAATCACAACCATTCCGGCAGCGGTAGTGAGAGCAATGCCGCCTCCACCACCATCAACAATGTCAGCAATAATGGAGGCGGTAGTGTAGAGGAGAAACGCGAGAAGAAGAAGGAGGTTGTTGGTAGCACCCAGGAGCAGATACAGAATAAGGTAGGAAAGAGTTAATTTATTCGCATTCCTTTAATAATGCGTTGAAAATTTGAAATTCCTGATTGATTGATTGATTAGCAGGAGCAGACCTGCATGATTAATTATTTCCTCATAATTAAGTAGGTTTACACTATGTAGCAGAGCTATATAGCAGAGCTACATGTAGCTGACATTTTGCTCAGCTATATAGCTCTGCTACAAGTTCAAAAAGTGACACTGTATATCTGCTATATAGCCCGGCTATACAGCAGTTTTAAGCTAGCTGCTCTGTCCTTGAAGGAAGGCTGCCACAGCTGTTTACTGCTGTTTGCAGCTGTTAAGTGCCTGCTGGGTTTACACCAGAATATACTGTACTCATTTGTTGTCAAAGTGCTAGTAGGTTACTGCGTGTTGCGAGCATTTCTTTTTGATTTATATATTATTGTGCAATAATGGAGAGTAAATTATCCAATATCTTCTTCCTCTTCTCTTTGCTGAAAATATCACAGTATCTGCGACTGCTGCAAGAACTACCTTCTTTTCGGCATCTGGCTGGGAACTGAGATATTGGATAATTTTGTCTCTATTCCAGTCATATTCACTCTCCATCATTGCACAATAAATCAAAAAGAAATGCTCGCAATGCGCAGTAGCCTACTAGCACTCTGAAAAAAAATGAGTACAGTATATTTGGTGTAAACCCCGCAGGCACTAAATAGCTGCAAACAGCAGTAAACAGCAACGGCAGCCTTCCTTCAAGGACAGAGCAGCTACATCTAGCTCTGCTATAAACAAAACTTGACATGTAGCAGAGCTACATATAGCTCTGCTAGATAAAATTAGCGTTAAATCTACTTATAGCAGATTTACATCTAGCAGAGCTATATGTAGCTCAAATTTTATATAGCTCCGCTATATAGCTCTCCAGCTACATAGTGTAAACATAGCTTTATATTGATAGCTTTATGTGGGAAAGAGTTGATTTAAAGAATGATTTGTTGAAATCCTTCTTTGAACAGTAAAACGAATCGTTATCATGATGATTATTTCCACATATTTATATTGATAGCTGTATGTAGGAAACAATCGAATTATTCAGATTTCAAGAACAATTTGTTGAAAAATTTAAATTCCTTTTTTGAATATTAAAACGAATCATCACCTGCATGATTGATTATTTCCGCATAATTATATTGATAGCTCTAGGAAACAATTTATTGATTTATTCAGATTTCAAGAATAATGTGTTGAAGAATTGAAAATTGAAATTCCTTTTTGAATGGTAACATATGATACTATCACATTATTTATTTATTTATACATTGATAGATATGATATATAGATATCTTGACTATGAATGATTGGGAAAGGAACAACAGAATGACTTGCAAATTGAACAACACAATAATCACTTGCTTGATTGATTAGTTCCATGTATTTCTATTGAGCTCTATAGTGTTGGTAAAGAAAGGAGATTTATCAGTATTATAATATATTTCGCCTTCTCTGATTGGGTTTCGAGGATTTAATCATGATTGAAATAATAAGACGTTGATGTTGTCAATACCACTATATTATGGTATTGACAGCATCAACGTCTTATTCTTTCAATTATGGAGAAATACCACTACATCTAATACCATACAATCAAATTATTTAATCATGACTAAAATTCAACAGGCTTTTGTGAAACTGGGCTTTGTATTTATTGTTCAAGTTTGTGTTTTAGAGCGTTGTAAAGCTGTATGTTCAGTATTTCTAATTGTTCTTTTTTCGTGTTTTAGAGCGTAGTAAAACCGACAGCCGTCCGAGCCACGAGTGCGCTGCTAAACTCGACAACAGGCGCGCCCAACAACAGCACCAACAGTCAACAACAGCTGAAAAACAACAACATGGCGGCGGGGGCAACGTCGCCCAACAACCTTCTGGTAGCCAATCACAACAACAATAACAAACTGCAACATCAGACGCCCAACAACAGTTCGCCGTCGTCGGGGGGAGGGGGACACAACAACAGCAACAACAACCACAGTCAGCAGAACCACACCTCCTCCTCCGCCGCGTCCGCGTCTGCGACGGCAGCCGCAGTTGCGGCCAGCAATTTCGCCGCAGTCGCGGCAGCGGCTGTCACCGGTATACCGCAGACGCAACTCTCCAATAAGATTTCTTGTGAGTAGATTGACGTCATTTCAAAAGTTTGTTTGTTGTAAATGTGTCAACTAAAATATACTTAGGCTGCCTACTAACGACACGTTTTATTTTACGATAGACGAAAGCACATTAATGCTATCTATCCCTTACGAAATCTATAAGTTTTTCAACAGACTATAGACTGGAGTATAGGAAGTTTAGTAGGCCGTCACGTGAAAAACTTGTCAACTAACCTCTGTACTCACTGAGAGAGGATGAAATCAGTGGAGTTGTGGGACAGTTTGAGACTGTTTGGAGTTTAGAGTGGCAGTCCATCTACAGAGCCACATGAAACGAACTATCAGCAGCCATCTCAAGTTATTTGTGTTTTTTATTGTTTTAAAAACAACCTTAGTTGGGCGACGTTTAGTCTTTGTGGAGGAATTCCGTAATATTGAGTTTTTCACTGTAAATACTTGAAGGAATAAAAAATATTTGAATTTGAATTAAACTTTGACAAAGTCTGTCTGGCGACTACCGGTCATGGACGGAATATATTGAAATAATTACGAAAGCCTGAACGTTAGTGGCAGTCACTTCAGACAGGTGTGCAAGGGAGGGCTAGTTAGCCAAGTTCTTAGTTCATCAAGTGCCTATTTGACAATATTTCTCAAGATACTGGAATAAATGGGAAGTTGATCTATTCAGTTAGTTAAGTTACATGGCATGAAGCTTTAGTTGCAGGCTGATCAATGTTAATGGCAGTCACTTCCAACTTGGGGGAGCAGTAGTTTGTGCGCAGTAGATCAACTGCAAGGCTGGCCACTAACTTTACTGTACGTTTCACATTTTCGATACAGTGGAAAACCTGAAAGTTAGTGGATGTGTCTTTGACGTAGTAATAAACGTACACCCCAATTGTCAATAAATTTCTGCCAGTTTGCAAATTCCACATCACTGCTATTTATTTGTTCAACTTTCCCAGTGCGACTGTTTTTGAAAATTATGTTCTGTTCGTTCTTCAGGCAAAATCTAATAGATAGTGTGATCATTTACACTATTCACCATCATTTACTCAGTGTCTCCTTTATGAAACACTAAAATATTGTTAAATAATTTCACAAATTTATTGAAAAGTTGAAAGTCTCTCAAATTCTTTATTATTAGACAGTTCAATTTTTACACTGAAGATGACACAGTAGGTGTTGAAACATGTAGGTTATGTAACTTTTCAATAAGTTCGTAATATTATTATACAATACTCTAGTGTTTCATTATGAATAAATATCACTATATCTTACCAAAAACAGTATCGAATGATCTCCTTTAGTTTATTTACAGCACTACAGTGTATCATAGTGTCATCGTGTATCATAGACAGTGTATCATAGTGTCATCGTGTATCATAGACAGTGTATCACAGTGTCATCGTGTATCATAGACAGTGTATCATAGTGTCATCGTGTATCATAGACAGTGTATCATAGTGTCATCGTGTATCATATATAGTTTTATAATGTATCAAAGTTTATGGTGAAATTACAACATAGCAGTCTGATTTTTATGAATAGAAGCTATTAGCATAGAGAAACAATAGCGAAAGTAGATATCCCATGGTATAGGGCGTTTATGTCGCAACTTTTACTGTTATCCCAAGCCGATTACTGTCGATTATTGTCGAATTTTACTGTTTTGTTGGGGTGAGAGTGTATGAACGGCACAATATGAGAGACTACCAGTGTCACACAGCTTCACGGGAAAGAACTAAGTGGGCTATCGGCTTGAGATAACAGTAAAAGTTGCGACATAAACGCCCTATACCATGGGATATCTACTTATGCAACTGTTTCTCTATGATCATAGTGTCATCGTGTATCATGTATAGTTTTATAATGTATCAAAGTATATGGTGTAATTACTACATAGCAGTCTGATTTTTATGATTGAAAGCTATCAGCTCTACTCACGTTTGTGTAGAGCTTTCAGACCCTGTGTCTATTTTCAACACATCCATTTCCAGTGTTGAAAATGAACACTGCGTCCGAAAGCGCTACACAAGCGTGATATTGTTAATAATAAAATGTAGACTGCTTGTAATTTGAGTATTGAAAAGTGAACATTAACAAGCAGTTTGTAATGTAAAGTGAAATTGAAGTGTTTTGTGTTTGTTTGCAGCACACTTGACAGAGAACGGGACTGAGCTGCACAACAACATAGGCAGTCGCTCGTCCTCCTCACCTCCCTCCTCAGTGAGCAGTGCCGAGTCGCCGGCCACTCAGTCGCAGCCACTAGTCGCCAGTCGGCCGTCGCCACCCAGTCGCGCCACAGGTTAGTTCAAACACCAAACATACACTTTCCACCGTCTCAACTGAACAGCTGAATACAGAGTGTCTCACGATAGACGTTAACCCAGTCGCTGGCTCAGTCTGGTAACTCAACGTAGGCAAATGAAGGCCAGTGAAGGCTAGCGCTGTAAACCACCCATCCACACTCTGGCGCTGGACGTCATTGGGCCAACATGTGGATGCGGAATAAGATGAATTGAGTTACGCCTTCGTAGGGGTGGTAATAGCTTTTAATCATGAAAATCAGACTGCTATGTCGTAATAACACCATACACTTTGATACACTATAAGACTATATCACTTCAAGAGCCCACTCTAAATGTTTCCTAATACTTATATGAGTTTTATTGCTTTTATAGTTTTTATTGTGTTCATTTTACTTAATATTTTTAATTTCTATCATGGATATATCGCTGGCTACCGCTGGCCTTGATTGGGCCACAGTGTGGATGGCTAGACCAATGCACCCAAGCTGGCTGAGCCAGCGACTGGGCCAATATGTGGACTAGACTAGAAATGAGGGTGATCCTTTAAAAGCTGACACCTCTAAATATAATTATGAGTTTATAAATCGATTCTAAGGCTGGCCACTAACGGTAGAACATGCATGATAACCAGGTACACAGTCATACATCGTTGTGTCAACACAGCTGTGATAACATCGAAACGCCTCGAGTAAAATTTGTTGTGGTTAGGGTTTTCTATTTTCGCTTTTTTGTTGATTTTTCTTCCCTGCTCTATTTGAGGTTGAATTATTATTCTTTCACCATAGTTTGTACTAGGGTGAATCAAATGAAAACCTTAAAAGTGTTGTAAAGTTCAGAGAAGTTGTAGGATTGATCCGGTAGTTGGCAGGGATGTTCGTCGAATCTTACACAATGACTACTAGGTGCGTTAGTGACCTTGCTACACACAATTAGCAGTGACTTCAGTTACAATATGGCCGCCCCATTATCAATATGCACCGCGTTGGATCAGTGATCAGTAATTCGTTTCTTGAGCAGTGAAGGTGTCAAACCAATGGAAATTCATATGGTGATTCATGTTTTTCGAGGAACAAACATTACCATCAACCAGAAACAAAAAAGGAATGGTGCCATAGCTCATCGCCAAAATCAAAAAAATTCTGAACTCAGCGATCTGCAGGAAAACTCTTGCTGACTCTGTTCTGCGATGTGAACGGAGTAATTTTGGAGCATTGCATTGACAAGGGAATGACATTAAAAATTAAATCTTATTCAAATTTCTTGAAAAATCAACTTCGGCCAGCAATCAGGAGTAAACGGCGTGTATTGTTAAAGCATGGCAACGCCCGACCACATACAGCCCGTCTCTCCGTTCAAACTACCCAGGATATAAAATTTGAATCCCTCATTCACTTTCTTCATTCTCTAGACCTTGCCTCTAGTAACTTTCATGTGTTCGAAGAGCTTAAAGATGCAATGGAAGGCAAGCAATTCCAAAGTGATAAAGAAGTGAAAACCGCGGTGCACGAGTGGCTACAGGCACAAACAAAAGAATTCTTCAAATGTGATATCCATGCGCTTCCAAAGCGATGGAACACTTGCATAACACTTCAAAGAGACTATGTCAAAAAAAAAGATAAATGTAAGTTTCACTTAGTTATCAAAATAAATAATATAACACTTAAGGTTTTCATTTGATTCGCCCTTGTATTTTCCAGTGGTTTTTTTCTTGTTATTGGTTGTTCATTTTATGTTAGAAGCCTATCACTGATGACGAAAAAATGCATGATAAATATGTGTGTGTGCATGATAAACATGCATGTACATGCATACCGTTAGTGGCAAGCCTGAATTTTTTAGTTGATATTCTTCCATCTTTGGAATATTAATGTTGAGTTGTTGTGTGTGTTTGCAGCGACAGTCACCCCACCACCACCCTCGCAACAGCAGCAGCAGCAGTCGGCTGCGGCGCTGCTTGCGGCGAGGTGTGCGGCTGCGGCGGCCGCCGTGGAGCAGGCTGCGGCACTCACGTCGCTCAAGTGCATCGCGCAGCAGGTCATCGACAAGGCCGGCCTCATGCCTAATGATGCCAGCGCCACTGCGGCCAACCCAACTGAACAGGCCGCTAGAGGTCAGATAACATAACAAGATTCCTTCAAAATATTATTGTAAACAGATATTGAACTACGCGGGTCATTTGTTTTTCAACCTCCGATTGGCCATAAATTATTATGAATGCATCTAAAAACAATAATAAATTTTTCCACTAAAAGTTACTTACACTCTTATAACTCTTTTAACGTAATTTTTTTTTTTTAAACATCTTTATTGCCCATAAAAACAAAATACAAAATAAAAAAAACTTACAAAAGAAATATTCTAGATTATATTAATATATTATGCTATTTTACATATAAATTAAAATTACATGGCACCACCCAGCAAGGGCAAAACCCTGACCGCTGAGTGAGAGTATCAGCTGTTAGACAATATAAAAAATTTATTTACTAATAATCAAAGCTACAAAAAAATCGAAGTTAACAATAAATTACTAGTCTAGTAATTATAATATTTGACTGATGTCGAAGAAAAAATTTTGTATCACCCACTTATTTATCTGTTCCATCCTCTGTCTACCCCTATTAGAAAGATATTCTGACAATGCATTTGGCATTATATTTATTATTTTTGAGCTAAGATACCCCAATTGTCTTCTCACTATTGTCAAATCTGAATAGTTAATATTATAAATGTTATGAGATGTAACTCTCAGGTTATACATAGAAACGTTATTATTCACTGTAAATTCCTCCTTCCTCATCCATGCATAATAGAGAAGTTTCTTTATATAAAATTTGACGTACTGTCATCACTTTAAATTCGGCAAATGTTTCACTACTAGAAAAAGCCCTTGGCTTATTAAGAATTGCTTTTATTATCATTTTTTGAAATGTAAAAAAATGTAATTGTCGTGAAGGTTGAGGCATTTGTCAAACCAGTATATATAATATAAGCTTATGCTTTATGGGGCCAGCATGTGGAAGCGTCAGAAGTGACTTGTCATAATTTAAAAAACACAAAACTAAAAATACGTTAAAAATGTACATTGAAGGACAATATGTTATATGCAGTATAACTGCATATTTTGGGATGGCCTCTATGGGTCTGCCTCAAATGTCTATTCTCTGCAATACTCCTTCGATCCATTTTAGCCCCACACATCACTTGCCGCATGCACCTCCTGCAATCCTCCCTCACATGGGAACAGAGGGCAGTTTGAAACCAAGTGCTCCATTGTCTGTATCTCGCCACATTCACAGTATGGGTCAGATGTAAAACCCCACAAGGCAAGAGACTGGGCGCATCTTCCAGTATATGCCCGGAACCTGTTCAGACAGCACCACTGTCGGCAGCCAAGCAGTGTCCCTTTCACCTCTCCATTTGTATCCTCAATTAGGTGTTTATTCTTTACTGATGAGGGGGACCACCTTGCCTTCCAAATTGTTTCAATATCCTGACCATTCTGATCATCTAATCTCAGATACCTCCTAGATTGTAGCCGTCTTGCTGGTGCATCATTCAGCTCCTTAGCTATTGGCAACTCATTCCTTGAGACAACCCTGTTAACAAGTTGTCTTGTCTTATTCAATCTGCGGAGGTCTGGTGGCAGAACATTACAAAGCACAGGTAGTCAGTTGGTCTCAACCCCAGGTTGTTCCAGCTAGTTTGCTTATAATGTTGTTTCTGGTCTTTAACTTGTATCTTACTCCCTCCAAGTAATGGCGGTATGTTAGAGACCTAACAAGTCGCACGCACACCTAGGTATCGAGGAGCTTCCTGATGTGTCAGTCTCTCTCCACAGAAAACAATATTTAGCCTTCTCCCTGCATCCCGATTACTGAGATGAAAAGCTGTTGTGACTGTCCTGGTTGGGTTGGGTTTCAGGTGCCATGTCTTGAAGTATTCTGCCAAACTTTCCAGATCTCTGTTGAGCATGGTTTCCAATACCGTGAACCAGCCTACCAAAATCCTCTTCATAAAATGCTGCCGTCAAATGAGTTCAAGTGGGCTAAATGTTGTTTTGGAGTTCCTTGTTAGTTTGGAACCTAACCTAACCTAACCTCTGCCCTCAAAATCATGTCTTGAGTTTGGGGAAAAGGTATAAGTTACTAGTTGCCAAGTCATGTTTCTATGGTGGGTTATTGAAACTATCCAATTTGATTTGCTGGAGAAGCCGTTTGGTTGCACCAGCACTGTGAGGCCGATTTGTCATGCATCACAATGATTCCGAAATTCATGTCAATTGATGTCTTTAATTTTCCATTCACACACAACTTCATCACTCATAACGTTTCCTGCTTGAACTTGAATCATTCTTCGTTAGATATATGCAAAACTATAGTCTTTAGCTTGCAAAAACTATTAATGGTACGTAACTAGCTCTTGGCGGGTGACTCAAGTGACGCTGTCCTCTGGGTCTGTAACTCGACAACAATTGACGAACTTGCCGCACCGATCACAGGGCGTTTAGTGTGGATGACAAGCTGCTCAGCTCTGTCAAAGTCGCCCTCCTACCGCTTGTCGGTGTCTTATGATGAGTGAATGGAGGTTGAAATAAAAAATGATCCTCGTTCTTTATTACTTTCTAGCACCCGTAGCACGTACTAATTAACGTGCAAGGGTCTAATTAAAAACTTGACAAACTGTAAACTTGACCTACTGAAATCTTGAATAAATTTAAATAGGCCTATAACCATCCTCGGTAAATTATAAGTTGATCAGTTGAGTAGTTTAGACGTGTTGATGCGTCATTCGTGAATTTCCTATCCCGTACGTGTGTGTATAAGCCAATTCTTTCCTTTATTATATTATAGATTTGAATGTAATCTGTACATTAATAAAAACAAAGACAAATTCACTACTCGTAATACACCATATCTAATACGTCCAAATGCTTTCAATACCTACAATAACCTATTCACTAGACTTACATCTTGCAAACACCAATTGTCCTTCTATTGCCATAGAATAATAAATTGTCTACCTGAAAAATTCATTCTAAATAGAATTACTAAGTTTTTAATTTATGAAATTGATTGATTGATTGAGTACTTTATTTATGTAGATTACAATATACTGGCTTATACACTTATATACAATAGCTTACAATACAGCAAAATTGTAGATGAATTTACATAATATAGACTAAGAAAATAATTATTGAACTGTATATGATATGAAAAAGTAATTTGTAATATAATAACTATAGATAATTATATTGTTATGCATCTACATAAATTGGCGGAGCTTTGGACATATCAATGTCAATTCTTCGGAAAGAATATTAAAAATATCCTCCCCACTAACTCTCTACCAAATCTATGAAATCAAATGAAATAAGAGAGTGGGTAAGTAGGAAAGTTTACTTCGGACTTGAGATTTCAGAAGATTAATTGAATTTTTGTTCTAGTACTTACATTGTTATATTGTACATGCATTTATATTCTAGTGTTTATATTGCATATTGTTCCTTCTGGTACTAATTAAATTGTCTTAGACATCCATCCTAATTACCTTTAACATTTTTGAACTCTCTTCCAGAGCTGAAGCTCTAGCTTTTCTGGGCGAGCCCATTATTTCAATATTAAAATAAAAGAAAACATTCATTGAATATGTTTTTTTAATTAGTTTAGATTATAATTAGTTATAACATTATAAGAATGTTTTTGTTTCACTTGTTTGTAAAAAAAAGAATGGCAATAAATTGATTTGATTTGATTGATTTGAGATTATAAATTTATGAATCAGATTGAAATAAATATAAACTGTTTGTGTGCTGTTTCAGGTCTATTCGACAGCAGTAGCAGTCAGAGCGGTGGTCCAAAGGGTGGCTCTAAGGGGGGCACAGACACATCTCGCAACCTGGCGTCGTTGACGTCGGAAGCGCACATTCCGCCCCTACTGGGTGTGGCGCCCCTCGGCCCCGTGCCCCTCCAGAAGGAACACCAGTGCCAGTTCCAGATGATGGAGGCCGCCTACTATCACATGCCTCATCCCGCCGACTCGGAACGCATACGCCAGTATCTGCCTCGCAACCCCTGTCCTACGCCACCTTACTACAATCAGGTACGCTCAACGGCTCTTTAAACCTATAGTGAGTTTCACGTTATTATACATAGGTTGGTTACAATATTATTCTCAAATATGAATGATTGGGAAAGGAACAACAGACTTGAAGCCCAAACTGTTCCTTTCCCAAATTTAGATAGAAATTGTCCAAAAATAGATTATGTTTACACTTTATTATGGCAGTGTTTGATTAGCAATGTTATTGCTATCCTTGTCTATCATTCAACAAACCGGATAGCGCTACCTCTATGTGTAGATGTGTCGCCGAGTCACCAATAACATAGGCGTTCGTATTGAAGCAGTTATCAGACAACAAGGTGGCAACATTCAACATGTAATGGCCACAAACTAATCTCCAGATATACAGTAGACAAGTTATATATCATTTTTCTGTATTGCTTTCTCAATAAACTTTATATGAATTTTCAATGAAAGTTTATTTATAAAAAAGAATATTATAGTACCCTTTAAAATTCAAAAAATATTAAAATAACAAAACTATTAGTAAACATTTATTTTTATAACCTGACGATGGTGTACTTTGAAACTAGTAGTTACGTTTCAATTTGTATGATTCTTGTTTTTAAATATTTTTTCAATTTTAAAGGGTACTATAATAATTCTATTTTATAAATACAAGTAAGTAGCCCTGAATTCATACATTTCAAGAATGTTTATTTATTTATTCTTTTTGGTGGTTTGAATAAGCTCTTTTTTATTTTCTATTGACATGTTTGTACCTAGTTGTTCGAACTCACTGTTGACGCACAAGTTTTTCTTTGCCGGTAGTGCCATTCTGTAAGTTAGAACATTTATTTTATCAATCTGCATTATTTTATGGCAAAAATTCATGACAAAACTAAATGTTGGATCATATCGTTCGCAAACCTGTACAATAATATTTCCTCCATTTTTATAAAGCTAGTTGTCATCCATTTTATCAAGATACTGTCACCTGGTCAAATGGGACTTATTATATTAATCATAATTATAATTAATCGTCGTCGTCGTCTTGTTACAGAGGTAGGCATTAATACCTGTTCCGCCTTCAAACATTCTCCCACCTTTTTCTTGGTCTGCCAATACTTCTCCTCCCTTCTGGCTTGTAAGCAATGGCAGCTTTCGGGATTCTTCCATTTCCCATTCTCTCAACGAGTTCTCTCCACTGTTGTCGATTCTCGTCAACTCGTTGAGGTATAGAGATCACATTGAGCTCTCTACGGATATCAATATTATAAAGCCTGTCCTCTCTGGTGCATCCCTTCACTGACCTTAAAAATCTCATTTCGGCCGCCTGTAACCTGATCCACTCCCTTCTCTTTGGTACCCAGGTTTCAGAGCCATACAAAAGTGTAGGGACGGCCATTACTTTATAAATTTTGAGTTTCGTCCCTTTTCGGGTTTTATTTTTGAGAGTTCTGTTAATAGTTCCGCATATGTACTGGAATCTGTTAATTTTTGCATTCAAGTCGTGGTCTTCCTCGTATGTAATATCTCATCCCAAATATTTGAAATGTAATACCTGTTCCAGTATTCTGTTGTTGAGAACTATTTTAGAACGTATTGGAGACTTCCTCAGAAACGCCATATAATTAATTAATCATATAATTACTTCATATTTTTGCAATCTCGGTTATTGTTTTAGATATTTATTTGTTGGTTTGTTTTCAGGTGCCGCTAGCCCATTCGGATACTCTGGAATTCTTTCAGAGACTGTCGACGGAGACACTATTCTTTATCTTCTACTACATGGAAGGTAGTAAAGCACAGTATATGGCCGCTAAAGCATTGAAAAAGCAGTCGTGGAGGTTCCACACAAAGTACATGATGTGGTTCCAGCGACACGAAGAGCCCAAACTCATCAACGAAGAGTACGAGCAGGTAAATCAATCATCAATCAATCTATCAATCTTGATGTCTAATATGTATTGAAGCATGTCCAGGTCCGGGTTGGTCGTAATTGGCATCCAACTTATGCCATTAGACAAATTGTAGTAGTTACATCAATCAATCTTGAATGAATTTCAAATGTAATACATTACACTGCCGTAATACGAACATAATTTCTCAAATAGACCAGCGGCACAAATATGTGCCAGTCGGTACTATTAAAATCAATCATTTAAACAAACAATCTTGAACTAATTGTAATGTGTAGAATGTATCAAGTGGAATGTAACCTATCTTTTGAAAATTTTACTGTTTAAAAAATTCGGGAGAAGAGTAGTTTTGAGCTAAGCCTGTTAATCTCTTCTATAGTGAGGTCCACGTTATAATGGCAGTGAAGAAAGATAGGAGAAAAACGTTGCCAAGTCTCTCCATTTGCCACTGAGTGTACACAGCTGTTACTCAATTCATCCCATTAAATTTGATCTAGCCTAATAATAATTATCATTTCCTTGATTAAATAATCAATTTAATATCAAATTAATCAAGAAAAAAATTTTCTCCATAATTTGATTCGAAAATTTGCTTTCGTAACTGAGATTAGATTTCTATTTTTATATAAACCTGAAATGGCGGCCAATTTAAAAAGCTGTGATACAACAATCTGAATTTGAAAACAACAGAAATTGAGTTATTTGGTAGATATTCTATTCCAATTTCTTTTAAAAATGATAGAAAAATAGAAATCCTATTTAAAATAAGTAATTTCAATGGAAATAGTTCTGAAATAACTTTTCAATATTATTTATACCGGTACGAGTAGTTCTAACCTAAACGTGTAGACTAACTGAAGCATGGATGAAGTCTAGGATGGTTAGTTATCAACTTTTAAAATGTCATTTCAGGTATTTTAATTTGTGCTTCTCATACGGTAATGTCTTAAAATTATTTCATTGTTTCAAAAATACATTTTAAATCAACTATACGACTTGTGTAGGCGCCTACTCAAGTATTTTGATAGAATGAAGAAAAAAATGGTGACTGATAATGAATTGTTTACTTTTGTACAGTCACTGTCAAAAGTAAAAATAAAATATTCTGGCAAACTGACAGCATTACAAAGCTAGAGATAGATAGCGCTATCTGTTTTGTTGTATGATAGAAAAGGACGGCTACAGTATTGTCAATCGTACACTGCCATTATAACATGGACTTCACTATAGTCATAGCTATATGATTTGTAATTGTATTGATAAATAATCGTCGATTGGACTGGAGCTGGCCATTAAGTAGCATTCCGAAACACCACCCAGAATGTCATACAACTGTCGGAGAATCAGTTGTTGGTCAGAGTTGGAGCCAAGCCATACAAAGCGTTTTTTTTTTCAGGCGTTTACAGACGAGTCGGCAGGGCAGGAAGCTCTCCGATTGGCTGATTATTAGCTGATTCCCGATACGTTTTGCCAAATACCCTACAAAGAGGAAAATTATCGTGGTGTATATTATGATTTTGTGTTTTTTTGGAAATATTTGTACCTACTTTATTACTGATAGTTATTCCCCGTGATTGAAGAACAATTGAATCGGTCTGAAGAGAAATGGAACATGTCAAAAATCAGAATTTTTCAGGGGAGAGAAAAAACTGAATACAGATAAAAGTATTGATAATTTCAAGATTGTTTTTTGTCATTAGGATGCAAACTCTTTTAAGACAACAATTTTAATTATTATTGAACGAAAATCCTAAATAAATGCTGCAAATCACCCCGAAGACCTCTGCTACTGCAGACATTGACAACAGGGCTAACAGCTAGATGGAAATTCGATGAGAACTACTATCCAAAAATTAGTTGCCAGCCCGGGAATCGAACCCGGTACCTCCCAATTGCCAGTCAGGAATGCTTGCCCTTACACCAAAACTGACAATCTCTGGATAGCAGTGCTCATTTATACGAAGCCATAACGGCCAACTAGTTACATATGGAATTAAATAGAGAATGCATTTATCCAAATGCTAATTAATATATAATTATTATTGAACGAAAATCCTAAATAAATGCTGCAAATCACCCCGAATTATGGCTTCGTATAAAATGAGCGCTGCTATCCAGAGATTGTCAGTTTGGTGTAAGGGCAAGCATTCCTGACTGGCAATTGGGAGATTCTCTATTTAATTCCATATACAACAATTTTAATCCACTATAAGAACTTATATAAGATTCAACCCTTGAAATTGAGTTTTTTGTTAACTTCCTTTTACTCATGATGATATTATGAATTATCACTCTTCAACTTTTACAATAAACACCACAACTGAAAGCAATCTAACCCCAAAGCAACGCGTGAATCAAAGGTAACCTAACAATAGCAAAAAATCACAACTGACAAACAGTTGATTTTCGAATGTTCGGGGTTGAAAGGAAACATGTGTGTCATGACTAGTTCCCTTTCACTCCAGTACAGCAAGAATACGATATCTGTTTCTCGTATAAAGAGAATGCTGACATGTTCCCTTTCAACTCCAATAAATTGATGTATCCCACAGTAAACAACTCATTTCAACCATAAAAAAATGAAAAATTTTGACCTGTTCCCTTTCTCCTCAGGCCGATTCAATTATCGCTTTGTAATTGCCATATAAAGCTGACTCACTTCAAAAACTGTTTTTGCACCTTATGGCTCAGTTGCACAAAATCCAGATAAATTTGAATCGTGATAAAATGTCATCAGAACCAATCAGAGAAGTCTTCTTAGCGAAAAAAGCCTTCTCTGATAGATTCTCAACCAAGCAGTTATATTTTCTTTACCCAATGATAAGACTTCCAAGTACCTATCGATAGGTGTCTCCCAATGATGATACACAATTTAAAATTGAACAGTCCATCTTCTATAATGATGGAAACTAGTTTAGTTTTGTTTCAATGAATCTGATTGTGTTATCAATTCTTCTCATTTCTGATATATACAGTTATAATGATTCTAGTTTTTTCAATACAATTGAAGGTTTACTGATTGTATGTTGTTGTTTGTTACAGGGAACGTATATCTACTTTGACTATGAGAAATGGGGGCAGAGGAAAAAAGAGGGCTTCACTTTCGAATACAAGTACTTAGAGGACAGGGACTTGAACTGAGACAGACCGCGCACTACAACACTTATCCTACTCTTAGTACTATTACAACTACTCAGACGGAACAAAACAAACAAAACAAAAGTTATTCTGTTTTACTTCTCCTGCAAAATGTAGAAAATGGGAGTTAATTGTGTTTGAAAGCCAGGTTGTCTCGCTCATCGTCCCTCCTTGTCCAACGTATTGTGATCTCACTCTGGTGTGTGTGCAGCAAAGTGGCAAACAATGGTTGTCTCTCTCTCTCTCTCTCACTCGCTCTTAAATTACAAATAAACTAATTAGCTTAGTTTGAAATTATTTTCTGTCTTGCGAATCAACTACGTCTTCACCGTTTTTTTAGTTTCTGTTTTTTCATCTGTAAACCGATGTTTTAGGGTATAGTGAACTGAATTCAATTCAGTTGCACCAAGTTATCTACCTCTTACCACCCCACCCCAAAAAAAATCGAAAAACCAATGCTCAAAAGCATTCCAAATACCTGATTTCCTCAAAGGTTTCTACGTTTCTTTATTTACTTCCATTAAAAATGTTTATTGGCAATTATATTTATTTAATTCTCCAACATGTCTGTCCAATAACTTCAAAATTAATACATACATTATTTCGTTTGAATAGTTCTAAAATTATCCCCAAAATCAGGTCCTGTTTTCTATCAGTCATATAAGTTATGTCCCATTCAATATTATTTAAAACAAAAAAATGGCTCTAGTTTAACTTGTATTAAATACACCATCCTCCCAACTATCCAATAGTTTGAAGGTGGTCTGAATCTTATGCAAAACAGCTTTAAATAATGTTGTTAATTGGTTAAATTTTTATTATTGTATCTAATTGAATGAATATTTGCAAACAATAAGAGATGCATCTCTTGAATTTGGTTAAATAGAAATTAATTATGTTGATGAGAAACACTCAAAGTGTTGAAACTTGTTCTATTTTTGTGGTGATATGATTTGATTTGTTTAGATGATTAATGTATTTGTTTGAGAAGTAGTTGTTCAATATGAAGTGAGAAATGAAATCAAATTGTTGAAATGGCAGAAATTTGAAAAACGGTGAAGCAGTTTGAAAATTTTCAATTAGGATGAAATTTGAAAAGCTTTGGTTGAGTATACTTCGCGTAGTGACTTTGAAATTCGTGCTTAGCCCTGGGATATGTGTACCCTAGGACCACCACCGTCTAGTAAAGAAATTATTTTTCTATATGTGATATAAAAATATGAAACACTCATGGTGAAAAATCAACTATTTGTATATCTTGTGTAAATATTATGTTAATAAAACAAAATGAATGACTTAGCTTACTGAGTGCAAAAATGGTATGTATACAATTTTCTACTACAGTATTCAAAGCCGGCTGCACACGTCTAGATTTTGACAAATTTAGTTGATAATAATTATTCTAATTCATTTCTCTCTACATTGTGTCTTTAATTAGATTTATAGGAGCTGTTTTCATCAATTGTTGTACAGTTACGTGTATAGTAGAGACATTTAGTGTATGTAAATCGATTTTTAATTTGTAAATAAGATTTTTTATACAATGTATCTCATTGAAGATTGAATGATATCATTTATCGGATATTTCTATTTTACTTACCTGAATAATAAAACTATTGTTGTTCTTCATAATAAAAAAAAAGAAAAAGAAGCAAAAACAAGAATTGTTCACAGTACAAAGTAATGTAAAGACAATTATTAATTAATGTAATTGGCTTTAGAACAAGTCCATATCTTTCTAAAGAAATCTTGATATTCTGGTAAAGTGTCACGGTCCTGATGAAGAAGAAGGAGAAGAATTCTAATCTAATACGTCAATCAACAACTAGCTCATACCAAATGAACCATTATGACAATAATGTTGTTGACTAGATATTAATCTGTAAATTGAGTCACCTTTTGCATAAATACACCGACCCCGAACAAAATTTTACGCTAAGATTTAGTAAGCCAATACAAACAAAACAAAACATATTCATTATTTTCGGTCGTTTATTTGATAAACAATTTGTATCACTAAAAGGTTTTTCTGAAATTTCGCAGATTTTTCATCAATAAATGTTTAAATCGGAACACTTCGAAAAGTTTATGGATGATCGTTCAAAACTTTTCGATTTGTTCTAATTTGAAACGTTTAGTCAAATTTTGTTTCATAATCCAGTAAATGTTCTTTGTGGTTGATAAATTTTCCACTGTGATGGAACATTAAACTAGTATCTACTTTCCAATTCTAGTATCAGAATAGAATTCTTTTGATCTATTGTGTTGTTTTATATATCTTGAAAAGTGTGTGAAAAATTGGTTGTAAGCTTGTGTTTTCTTCATTGAGTCTTGCTTTTAATAATTTAATTACTAGTTCAGAATGCTCTTTGTTAATTTTGTCTCGTCAATGATTGTCATCAGTGTAGTTGATATAGTTTAATTTGTTTTTATTTCTTTTTCTTTTTTTAATTTAGTGATAGTAACTGTGATATATGAAGCAGACGACTGAGCTACAAGGTATTGACTTAGAGTGTACATTACTTCTTTTGGAACTGCTTTGTGTTCTGTGGTATTATTAGCTTTTTGGACGAATCGACTATATATTTTTTGCATTTTGTATCACACTGCTGATTGAATTTGTGTTGTTAATTGATTTCTCGCTTGAAAATCGAGTGATGTTTGGCTTAAGGATTGGTTTAACTTACTGGAAGGCCTTCAAATTTGATCAGGAAACCTCAAGTTTTTCAAATTATTTAATCTCAGTTCTGACCCCCATAATCACTGCTTTCAATGCTTTTTTTGTAGGCTACTTATCAAGCTACTGAAATGTCTCGAAATAGATTGAAATTAGAAATAAGTATATTTCTATAGCTTTATAAGTAGTTCAACAAACTTCAGCCTTTTTAAAAAAATACAAAGTTAAAAATAACAAGAGTTAATTATTATCTTTAATATTGAAGCCATAATAAGGAATCAAATAGCTTTTTTAAATAATTTTTATGGTTTTCTTCTACTTATCATTTATCTATCAAAGTATTCTGTTCCATCCATTCAAATAGATAATTTAGAACTATAATAATTTAGAAAATTTATTTAGAATCAAATACATTCACTTTCTTGTGTAGAATTATCTATTCTGAACCTGCATAGGGTTTTCTGATGTTACATTTTCAATATTGAAGTTCAAGATATTTTCTATCTAAAACAAACTAATTTCATGATTTTTACAAGCAGATCAGTACCAATTCACCCATAGTGTTAGTTGATGAATTTCTTATAAAAGTTCCAAATGATAGGATTTATTGAATGATGGGAAAAATTAGGAATTTTAATTTGCTGTTAATATAGATCTGCTTTTCTTTTTTAATTAATCCTACATATCACAGAAAATTCGATAATCGATCATCAATCCAATCTTCTAAATAAGATTGATTCGTAATGTTTTATAATAATTGATGGAATCAGTTCCAGTAGATAACTTCCTTACAGACTTTAAATTTCACTTTAAAAAAGTGAAAATAATTATTATTTCTTTTTCCAATAGAATCTTGAACAACGAGAGTTTTCTCAATCTGTTGTCTGTAAATATTTAATTAATTTAGAGAAAGAAAACAAGAATAGGCTGATAGAGATATTTCACCATGCTAATGTTAATTTCATAGATGTCAAAAATTACCATTGAATAACGAAATTCTCACATTGTAGTAAATCTACACATTGTCTGTGATTTCGAAGGATTCTCCCCAATTTCAGTACAATTTCTTGTAGAAGAAGCACTGCCAAACATTATATTCCCCCACCAAATTTGCAATAAAAATCCAGTGATTCTGTTGAAATTTATAAACTTCTGAATTATTGTCTCAGATATGTTTTAGTATTTGTAGACAAAACCAAGATGTATATAGGAAGCTGATGGAAGATCAAATTTTACAACATTTTTGAATGAATTCTTCTGAATTGGGTGGATTTACTACAATGTGGTAGTTTACAAAAGGTATCATAATTATTTATTTCTTCAAAAATTTTACCCACGTTGATTTGTAATATTGTTTTGTGTGGTAATTTATTAGCATGCTTTCTGTTGGGTTCGTGTTGGAACATGCAATTTACAAACGATGTCCATCATTCCAGTTATTAATTATGAAGGCATTTAATATTCTTAATGACAAATTTGTGCAATTAATTCCTAATATATTAACTTTTTATAAGTTGATCTCATGCGACCTGAACAAATGATAGTTGGTATATACATCCCAGGGACTCATTGTACCGTACCAAGTCTATGTGAATTTCATTGTTTTATAAGAATATCGTTTAGAAATTTATTGTCCTAGATTAATAGAGATGACGGTTGGGCTTTGCTGTTAATGGATCAGTGAACGAGAGCAGGAAAATGGCGATAACCTGATTTTAAATACAATGCAATTTTGTCAGAAATGTATTGATTTCATTCATTTTGTAATCCTTCTGATACTTTCATCCAGTTTAATGATACTCTGTTATAAAATTTAATTAATACTATCAACCTTCCAAATAACATCAATGCTGAGAATTTTTTTAAAAATATTTTACAGTGATCAAACCAATATAGTGATTAAATCAAAGATTATTAAGTTGCTTCACTTTGAATTTTCAGCATCGATTGAGAGAGAAGCATAGATATGTTATTCATTATACGGATGTTGAAAGTTCAAATTGAATATCTGGTTGGATAAAATACATTTTTATCCTGATATTTTCATCCACTATTTCACTACATGACACTAGGGAAAATCAAGAGCCGGCTCCGGAGGCTAACCTCTAGGAAAATCGAAAATCTTTAAAGATTTTTCCATAAATTTGTAGAGATTTTCATTGATCTGCTGTTTTAAGAATTTAGATTCGATTAGCCGTCAATAAGTATGTAATATCATGAATCAATTAAATATTATAAGAGACTAAGTCTCCATATTGAACGTCTTTGAAATCTTAAGTTGATATTGTGATTGGATGTATGGGAATACAATTGAATGAGATGCTGTCTTGAGATTTTAGACAAAAAATGATGGAATATAGCGAATTCGAGCATCTAAATAAATTTAAATGAATTATGGACCTTTGTTCAAAGTAAAATATCCCTTCTCTTACACACGACTATTGGAAATTAATGCAACACGTTGGTAGCTACAATGTTTGATAACATGTAACTCAAAAAATCATGATAAATAAACGTGTCTGGTACAGTGATAATATTCTTGCCATGGGTCCTAATGATACTATTCCCGCTCATCAAGGCGATAAAGAGAATAATGAAATAAAAGAAAGCTTAATATTATGCTATCTTTTGTCCATGGTATGGCAAAGTGTGTATGAGGGGGCACAACCAACTGACCCAACTCCCATTTGACCCAACCTACCACTAGACCCAATTTTTCAAATAGAGAAAAACCGCGAAACCATTTGACCCAATAGACATCTGACCCAATATACCATTTGTCCCAGCTCTATGAATATCAAAAAACCAACTGACCCAATTGACATCTGACCCAACCTACCACTTGACCCAACTACTGTGCTGCACTCTGGCAAAACGTCTGCAATGTTCCAGGCTTGGTTACTCTCTACCTACGGTCTACTCTTCAGGTAAAAGTCTAGAAGGCCTTGAAACCAAGCACAACTGTTTTGACAGTTCTTGCTATCTTTGAGGCTAGATTTGTGTTATTTTGTGATTTTGAGGTTAGATCTGTATTATTAAATTTGGATGAGGTTATTAGATTTGGTAAAACCACCATAAAAGCATCTTATCAATCAGTAAATGATTGATGATTATTCACAAGTCACGTAAAATATTTACATCAATTCAATGTAATATCTTCAATTGTATAAATATATTGTTTATAATATCACTGTTGGCTCAATATCTCTGATCTTGTTCGAACTGCTTCCACAGTAAAATTGTACACAGAGTTTATTTTGTCTACACTCAAGTTGGACAAGAGTAACGTTGCTTTATCTTCGTCATTCACAATATAATATTCTGTATAAATTTAGCAATGAATTGTCTCTTATGTGATTATACATTGGACAGACCAATAAGAAGTGTTCTACTGTTTAGTCAGTTTGCAAATTGCATATATTGGACAGTTTTCTTTACAATTTATCCAAATACCCTTTTCTTCAACAAATAAGAACATAACCAGATTAGGCCTACTACCAGCTAATCTCAGTTGGGTTAAACATCGAATTTTTTAGAAAGCCAATCCATACGTATTTGAATTGCTCACCCAAAACAAAATTTGGATTCAATTTCGTGTATCTGGGAGAGGATTGGGAATGTACGGCTCTACCCACATCTGAATTGCAGGCTTAATATTACCACATTTATATATAAGTTATGTATCAGCCCTATACAATTTTGCTTTAAATAGTTCACATCAATCCCATTATCTGTCCACATATTCTCTGCTGAGGCACATCGGAACTGTTTCTTCAGCTTTAGTAAATATACCCAATTGAATCTATCCTCCTTACCGCGCCAGTTGTGCTACCATAAAATCATAGGCCTAACACTTTTTTTGGTATCTTTCATTGGACATTTCCAGTTTTTTTTTAAATTTATTGTTACAATTGCGACTTGATAGCAAGTATTTTAAGCAAAGGTGATGATGATGAGTGAGTGAATGATGATGTTTGATGTTTACCTACATTGTGAATATACGGATACAGTAGGCTATACGGATCAACCAATTTTCTGCCTTTTACAGAAAACAATAAGAGCCAGTTCAAACCTAGGGCTGCTTTCACATTGGTGTATTTTGTCGTTTTGTTGCATTATTAAGCCTCATGTTTTCAAATTCATCTTTATAATATCATATGCCCAATATTCAAGATTATAATAAACATATGTAGGGACAAAATTCAAAACATGAGGCTCAATACATTAATACATGCAACAAAACGACAAAATACAACAATATGAAAGCAGCCTAGCTGTCTCAATACAAATTGCCAAGTCCGGAGTGGTACAATATAGACTAATGAATATACTTACGATTTCAGCTGTAAGATCATATTGTCAACTGAACAAGGTTCAGCTCATGAAACTCTTATTTTTCTCATTCTTGTTAGATACCCTACCAGACTAACATAGATCTGCACATCATTGCTGATAAATAAAACTTTACTTTGTAATGATTATTAATAAATTTACTATTGACCATTGTTAGCCATTTATTTGTTGTTATATTATAGAAGATACATAGCAAATGAGATCAAATTTCCATTATAAATGTGGTCTTAATAGTGGATCAAATTGTTTCCTACAATTTTAGGTCAAATTGATAATTTTTGAACCAATATTGACCGAGCTTGAGTCAATTTCCCATCTTTCCAGAGGGTCTTCTTTGCTTGGACAGACTATGCCCATTACACTGAATTTGATCCAAGGTCAAATTCAGGATCATGGTGATTAATGGGTGAATAAATGAAACGACATTGCCATTTTATTCATTATTATTTTATATTCTAGCTCTAGAATGGATAGATTCTATTTCAATGTTTACTAATTCACATAGCAGAGATTGAAACATAATAGATACTACTCTATTTTCACAAGAGTATATATTGTTGATTTTTATTAGTATTCTACCTACCATATTTTAATCTTTAAACAAGACATCATCAAGTGTTTCTCGTGGACTGAAATTTCCAATATTTTAAACTACTGTAGCTTCAAATAATAATTAATGCATTTAATCTTCCATCAAGGCATTTTCTAATTCCATCAAGGCAGTTCAATAATTCTGAAATACAGTTCAAGCAGTCAACTTTGAAAATAATTATGATTCCCGCTTTTGAAAACAATACTGAAAATGTAGTACCAAATGTCACCACATAAGTAGGTTAGTCTTGACCGTCCTGACATCTACCAGAAAATATCGGAATGTCAACTGTCATGGCTGTCGAAGGAGTACCACTCATCAAGAAGGCATTGATGTTTTGCGCACCATAAACTATGCCACGAGAGCGCAGCACAGTAGTTGGGTCTAGTGGTAGGTTGGGTCAGATGTCAATTGGGTCAGATGGTTTTGTGATGTTTATAATATTGGGGCAAATGGTATACTGGGTCAGATGTCTATTGGGTCAAGTGGTTTCGCGGCTTTTCTCGATTTAAAAAAATTGGGTCAAGTGGTAGGTTGGGTCAAATGGGAATTGGGTCAGTTGGTATGCACCCGTGTATGAGTAGCATATTTTTTTTAGAACACATAGAATGTATATTTTAACTTTTCCGGATATATTCACTGATACTAAAATAAGAGAGTCTGATTTTAGTGTTTGGATGGCAATAGTCTAGTATTAACAGTATCATTTTATTATTAGAAAATAATATCAAATTAGACATTTTTCATTGTAGTTGAAAGAAACATCACCTGGAGCGCTGTAAGTTAAGCGCCTGCGTAATAATCCATAAATTCCTCAAGTTAAAAATCCTCTCAGCACAGCTGACTGCTGTCAGTTCTCAGTTGTTTGTGTGTGTGCGTCGGCTTGGCAGCTTTCTCAGCATTTTTTGTCATTTCTCACTCACTCTCAGACTCAGTTTGTGTTTGTACTTTGTAGTACATTGTTGTAGATTCTACTAAATAAATAATAGTAATAGCCTATACAAACTTGGTGAAAGCAATTTTAAATACTTATTTAGTTACCATTAGATCCTTTGCGTTCTGTGTTGAAAACTCATTCTACTAAATTATGATGTTTGATTTCTTTTAACCAACAAATCTACAGAATCTCAATAATTTTCTAGTCAAATTACTGTAGTAGAAGAAGATAAGCACATTATTTTTACAATGGGGAAAAATGGTAAATTCTTTTCAAAGCTAACAACTTATATAATTATATCTATTTTAATATAATTCTTTATAATTTATCATTTATTGCTTTGTTATCATCCTCTTAAAAGTGAGGTTATATTACTTTTTTCCATTCTTTGCTCTTAATTTGTGTGATAATTTTTCGGTTATCTGTCTTTTATATTGTCTAATAGAATCTACAGCAGTACGACATTATTAGGGGACAAATGTCATTTGATAATTGGCCTCTTAAGTTACAATTAATAATGTGAACAACCTTGAAACAGTCCAGTCATTATTTCAAACGAAAGACTTTAATCAGTAAAATTAGTCATTCATGGTAGTCATAAGAGTTTTCTTGTTGGTCTTGTTCCAAAGTAATTAAAAATCAGAGTTTGTTATTATCTTCATAACAAGGGGAGTAATTGATGGACAATTAGAAATATTTTAATGTTCTATTGAAACAGCAAATCCACTCAGTTGGTTAATCTACAACCATTATCTACTACATGTTCAAAATAAGTGGACTGCGACTTTTTTAGTTTTAGTTGGATATTGGATTTAATTCAACCATTGTCAATGAATGTTTTGCTGTTACTTTCAGTTTATAACTACTAATCCATTTATCAATTTTTTACTTTCTACAGATAAGCCAACCACCTCTCAAATGTCTGAAATGGATGGTCCCGGCTGGACATTCTTATGGTGGATGTTAACTTCAGTGTTCATTCCAATTTCCATTCCATACCTTGTTTACAAAATATTCTACTCGAAAACTACAAAATACAAGCTTCAGGGAAAGGTGAGTTTTGCTTAGTTTTTCAATATTTTTTTTAACAGTTCATTCAATTTTAATTTTTTTTGCAGTACCTCATTCAATTATCATTTGTTTTTTTAAAAATAGTTGGTCAAAATTCATTGCAATATTAACAGGAGCCAATTCAGGCTTAATATACCGGTACCGTCACTCAACGTACACTGATATAACCGTACTTTAAACGAACAGTACTGTTCTACTCTAATGACTACATGAATATTTTTCCTTACCGTACTACTCTAATTAAACATTATCAAACAATTCGTATTCTTGTAATTCCAGGTTGTTTTAATAACAGGGGCCAGTTCAGGCCTGGGTGAAGCTCTGGCACACTCCTTCTATAAAGCTGGCTGCAAAGTGATCCTCACAGCTAGAAGAGAGAAAGAGCTAGCAAGAGTCAAAAACGATCTACTCTCGTTACATCCTGTAAGTTTCAATCAATATTTATTTATGAATCTATCAATTGTCCTCATTACAAACATCATTTGTTGAAAAAGGATGAAGTTATCGGATTTGTCTAATGACAGGCAAGGATAGTAAACAAATGCCAAGCAAATGCTGACTTTGAGACGTGGTTCTCAATGTAATAGTGTAGTTACAGGGTGGGGCAGATCCGATTAACGAGTTTAGAAGGGTTATAAATAATGAATCGCTCAACTTAGAAAAAACTCTTTAATCGGTTCAATTCAGTTTGAAATATAGTTTTTTTGTTAATTTTTTGGAAATTATATCAGTTAAATGGCGGTCATAAGCAGCAATATACTAATGTAGCGCATTTTTGAAGTTTTAAAACGCATTTTGCCACATTGCAATTGGTAAGGCTTTGATCTCTTCTCTGATTCGCTCCTTTAGTTCTCCCAAGGTGTGTGGGCGATCTTTGGAAACTTTATTTTTGAGAAAAAGATCGCATATGCTTAAATCGGGTGAGCGTGTCGGCCACCTCAAGTCCACCCTTTGTGAGATTAGCCGCCCTGGGAACATTTGTC
The DNA here is from genome assembly GCF_014356525.2 of Nilaparvata lugens. NCBI lineage: Eukaryota > Metazoa > Arthropoda > Insecta > Hemiptera > Delphacidae > Nilaparvata > Nilaparvata lugens. The sequence continues at coordinate 39,234,613 of NC_052513.1, read as the reverse complement.
TCAACACATTCATTGAAATACGCCCTGTGTGGTGGGCTGTAGCTTCATCCTAATGAACCATATTTCTCCCAAGTCATGTTCCTCAGCAAGTTATTCCAATTTGGGGCGCAGAAACGTTTTTAGCATTGTCGCATAACGCTGGGAGGTGACATTGACGGTGATGTTGCCATTCTCAAAGAAGTACGATTTAAGCATATGCGATTTTTTCTATGACATTTATGGCCGGTTTCCGAGCTCGAGATTTAGCTAAGTCCTAGACTTTGAACAGCTGGAGTCAGAAAATTGGTTTTCCAAAACGGGGCGTAGTCGCAGTCATTGTCATAGTCACGTTTGAATTAAATTTCGAAAAACTAGAAAAATGAACACAGAATAAAATAAAGAGAAAATAGTGTAAAGTTTGAGCTATTTTGAATTATTTAGGAGTGTCTAATTTCGTCAAGGAAAAACGTTTCCAATATTATAGAAATGAGAAAATAAAAACTACGATTACTGTTATAAAAGCTACGACTACACCCCGTTTTGGAAAGCCAATTTTCTGACTCCAGCTGTTGTAAGTCTGGGACTTAGCTAAATCCCGAGCTCGGAAGCGAGTCCTAAATCGAAAATAAAGTTTCCAAAGATCGCCCACACACCTTGGAAGAACTAAAGGAGCGAATCAGAGAAGAGCTTTATCAATCGCCGAGTGCCAAAATGCGTTCTAAATCTTAAAAATACGCTACATCAGTGTATTGCTGCTTATGGCTGCCATTTAACTGATATAATTACCAAAAAAATAACAATAAAAACTATATTTCAAACTGAATTGAACCGATTTAAGAGTTTTTTTTCTAAGTTGAACGGTTCATTACTTATAACCCTTCCAAACTCGTCAATCGGCTCTGCCCCACCCTGTACATTACTTCTCCGCGTATTTATGGATCATTTGTTGCAGATTAATATAGTACCATATTCACAATTTTTTACTTTTCTAATTTGTTTTTCTAATAATATTTTGTTTTGCTTGCAGACAGTACCCACCTACCCTCCGGTAGCTCTCCTACTGGACATATCCAAACTAGAGGACATTCCGAAGTATGTGAGTGAAGTACTGGCCATTCACAAGAATGTTGACATCCTTGTCAACAACGCTGGCATCTCGTATAGGGGTGATGTCATGTCAACTAAGCTGGAAGTTGATGAACAGGTTAGAAAATAAATTTGTTCTTCAAATAAATTGACAATCGATTAAAAAAATAGATGGATAATCACCTACAAATTGACACACTAGATGTTTCCACTTTCATAGGACTTGCAATCAATAACTGAGATTGAAATCTAAATCCTATTATATTAAGAGAGCAATTTCTGTATATATTTGGTTATTTATATTTATGGTTATTTATGTCCAACGGATCTCGAAAACGGCTCTAATGATTTTCACGAAATTTGGAACATAATAGGTTTATGATATAAAAATTAGATTGCACTAGGTCTCATCCCTGTGAAAATTTGCTGAACGACATTAAAAGGATAATTCATCCTTGGCTGAAACAGCTGAGACTTTCGTTGTCTGTGGATAGTAAAAAAGTGAGTGAGACGCACTCGGTCTGAAAATCAAAATATCTCATCCCCGAAATTCATAAGCTGACGTATAAACACGAAGCTGTGAAAACACCAGCTGTGAAATATAAACACGATAATTTTAAAGAATTGTGTTATGTTTATGAATAAATAAAAATAACGAGCGAAGCTCGGTACCCCGATATGATTATCTATGGAGTGTTCTTAGTCGAATAGATTTGATGCTGGCTTTATAATTTGGAGGTCCGGGTTCGAATCCCGGTCCTGGCAAGATACTTTTCACGGGCCCAATCCCATGTCTCTGATAGGCCAGCTGTAAAATATAAACACGATAATTTTAAAGAATTGTGTTATGTTTATGAATAAATAAAAATAACGAGCGAAGCTCGGTACCCCGATATTATTATCTATGGAGTGTTCTTAGTCGAATAGATTTGATGCTGGCTTTATAATTTGGAGGTCCGGGTTCGAATCCCGGTCCTGGCAAGATACTTTTCACGGGCCCAATCCCATGTCTCTGATAGACACGTTAAAGCCGTCGGTCCCGTCTGCCTGATAACAGTCATTAGGCCATGTCATAGGCCCTGAAATTGATCAGGTGAGACCTGAAAACTCATTTGTGTTACAGCGTGTTAGTGAGAATTTCAGTGTAATAATGATATAATATTCGTATGGCTGTTATTGGTGGGGAGTCCTTGATGGAAGTTCCACCGCGTCTGAATATATCATTCAAGCCGTAAATGGGCTTTACGGCTGTCATACTTCAGCAGGGACCGACAGTTTAACGTGCCCATCCAATAAAACGGGAGTGATCTGGTCGAAAACTTTTGGCAATGAGCAGGTTTGAACTTGGGAAGCGATCGAAATTCAGTGTGAAACTTGAACAATGTGTGAAAAATGATGGTCCCCACCTTACTGGAATAATATCGAAAAGTAACAATCTTTCTGTATAAAACCAAAATTTCCATTTGCGTTCTTTCGATTTGTTGGAATACGAATGAATATATGACTTGAAAAAAATGACTGGAAAAAAATTAGAACCAAACTTGAATTTGTGCTGTGTTTTGCAGGTGATGGCAGTCAACTACTTCGGGACAGTTGCGTTGACTAAGGCGCTTCTCCCGCAGATGGTTGAGGGAAATGGAGGCCATATTGTTGCGGTGAGCAGTGTACAGGGTCGCATCGCAGTCCCGCATCGCTCTGCGTACGCCGCGTCCAAACATGCCTTGCAAGCGTTTTTCGACTCGCTGCGTGCTGAGTTAGCTGGTAGTAATGTCAAGGTAAAAACACTCAAATAGTAAAATCATAGAGAAAAGATAGATTAGAATAGAATATTTATTTCGCCAAAATACAAGATACATAAGACGATATATCGCATAAGAAGAATATATCAATAAGAAGATATATCGCATAGTTTCTAGAATTCATTCAAAGTTTGGAAGTTTTGTATCATATTTTGGCTTTGTGTATCAAGCTTAGATGATACTGTATCATATTGTGGTGATAATGTATCAATATCGGGGACCGAGCTTCGCTCTGGAGTGTTAAAAGTGTACAAAAGCATAAAAAATTTAATACGAAAGGAGAAATTATAATAACATTCATAGTACATACAGAAATGTTCTATCTAATCACAATAAATCGATAATAATTCCCAGAGGAATGGAAAATTTCACTCACATAGTGCCCGGCTTTAGTGCCCGGTTGCACAAATGCCGGTTAAATTTTAATCCTGATTAATTTCACGTGAACCAAATCAGAAAAGACCATTTAAAAAGATGGATCTATTGGAATTAATCAGAATTGACAATAACCCGGCTTTTTTGCAACCGGCTCTAAGTACTTGATTGAATGATTACAAAAGTTCAACAGATGAGTCATAATTTTGACACAGTCCCACACACATGAACTCGCTCTCTCAATTCCATCATCAACAGACGACGAAATAATTATTATCAGCTGTTTTTCCAACGATGAATAATAATTATCCTTTTAATATCCTTCAGTGAGTTTTCCCAGGGATGAGACCTAGTGCAATCGAATCTACATATTATAAACCTACTATCATAGAGAAACAATAGCGTAAGTAGATATCCCATGGTATAGGGAATTTATGTCGCAACTTTTACTGTTATCTCAAGCCGATTACTTTCGATTATTGTCAATTTTTACTGTTTTGTTGGAGTGATAGTGTATGAACGGCACAATATGACAGACTACCAGTGTCACACAGCTGCATAGGAAAGAACTACGTGAACTATCGGCTTGGGATAACAGTAAAAGTTGCGACATAAACGATACCATGGGATATCTATCTACTTATGCTATCGTTTCTCTATGCTACTATGTTCTGAATTTCGTGAGAATCGTTAGAGCCGTTTTCGAGATTCGGTGAAATACAAACATATAAACAGAAATTGCTCATTTAATAGTATAGGATTTATGGTTATACCAAAGAGAAAAGATAAAACAAGAATATATCCAATGGTATAGGGCGTTTATGTTCCAAATTTCACTGTTAATTCACTAGTAATAGAAGTTGTAATAGTTGTTATCCAAGTCATTCGGCTCTGTTTGTCATCTCATGAACTGTGCTGATGCTGGTCAAAAAATATTTATATTTTGAAAAATATCTGTTTTCAGGTGACTGTCGTAAGTCCCGGTTATATCAAGACGAATCTCTCACTGAATGCTGTTACCGGTAGTGGAGAGGTGTATGGAGGTAATTTATTTATTCATCTATTCATTTATCTATTCCTCAAATTATTCATTCACATTAAGTGCCGTTTGCACAGTATCAGTTTGAAGTAAATTTCTTTTTTTAACTGGATTAAGTCCATATCAAGCTTCGTTCATTATAATGTGGTTTATTTTGAGTGCAAGCCATCAGCTGATGAATTCTGCTCAAGCTTTGACTGTGCAAACAGTCCTAAGTTCAATAAAAATACTTCCAAAAAAGAACAACAGGCTCAACCCCAAAACTGTGTCTATTCCAATTTACAGAATATAGTCCAAAATATATGATGTTGTAAAAGTCACCTTTTTAATTTAAAGATTTACACTTCAAAACAAGTAAAAAAATATGGTGTGGAGCACTCTTTCCTTGCTCATTGAACTGTAAGCCCCATTCTTAAAGGAGAATAATTTAGGGGAATAACATAATGACGATTGGCGGCAACATATTTGAAACTACGATCAGGAGAATAATTTAGGGGAATAACATAATGACGATTGGCGGCAACATATTTGAAACTACGATCAGACTACTGTATATGTGTAGCCTATATATAATTGTTTTCAGAGTACTTTTTCATTTGTGTAAATTGTGAAATTCGATGATATTTTTCAAAAGTCGTCAAAACAGCTGTTCTACAGATGAACTATCTCGACTATGTGTTCTTTTTATGATCTGCTCTACCTACCTACCTCATGCACGAGAAGGAGGTTACAAAGTCCATTTCTCAAGGATGGGGTGGACCCCCATTACTTTCCCAGAAAGGAGACTCTTGCCAGTTAATAGAGCTGATAAATAACTATACAGGATATGAATTTGAAAACAATCGGTCAATTCATTTTTGAGAAAATCGTGAAAACATGGTTTTTTAGTAATTATCCGCCATTTTTCTCAAAAATATTACGGAGCTCCTGGAATTTTCCCAGAAATGAGACTCATATCAGTCGATAGGGCTTATGATTAGCTATCCATGGTATAAATTTGAAGAAATTCGTTAGAGCCGTTTTCGGGAAAACCATGAAAAACATGGTTTTTTAGTGATTATCCGCCATTTTTCTCAAGAATATTACGGAGCTCCTACAATTTTCCAAGAAATGAGACTCATGTCAGTTGATAGGGCTTATAAATAGCTATGCATGGTATAAATTTGAAGAAAATCATTAGAGTCGTTTTTGAGAAAACCGCGAAAAAACATGGTTTTTTAGTGATTATCCGACATTTTTTCCGCCATCTTGAATTTAATTTTATTGGATTTCTTATTGTCTGATCCTCATGGTATAAGGACCAACACCCAAAAATCATGTTTTTGGACTCAGGGGACCTTTAAACTTATAGAAAACTTGAAATTAGGGTACCTTAATTTCTTTTGAAAGCAATGCTTTCCTTACGTATGGTAATAGAACAAGGAAAGTAAAAAAACAAACTTTGAATCAGGTTGAAGTCAAGTTTTGAATTGAGTTAGAACGAGAATTGGATACTCGGGGTATCAGAAATTGTAAGAAAACATCTTCTGGTTTCGACAAGCCAATAGACTGATTTATAATTATTGTCCCCAGTAATAAAACAATAAAATATTTATCTTGATTCTATTCACATGTCAACTTCACTCAAAATAAATACATTAAATCCAAATATTAATAATGAAATACGGGGGTGTTGTCTAGAAATATAACATAATCTGAAGTCAAATATTAATAATTATTCAAACTCTGTATTTGGTAACTATCTTTATTCAAATATTGTTATTCCTCTTCAAATCGGGAATATTAATTTGATAAACCAGCAAATCTCGAGTTGGAGGATGTCCAATGAATTTGAATTTTATCGGAAAACATGAGGTATTATTGTGTCAACAATGTAATCTTTTTGAAATCAATTTGAAAGAGACCAAAGTATTGTCTTTTCACACGATACAAGCTTTCCACTTTGTTTTAGCAGAATGTTTAGTAACAGAGAGAATAATTGAGCTCTGATAACTATTAATGTACTGTATTGTATTTGGAATTCAAAATTGCTTTTCAAATTCAATAACTATTATAGTACGGTATTGTGGTTTAAATTCGTAGATAACAATACAATACAATACATAGCATATGCTCAGTTTATTTGAACAATTCTTTGATTGCAAACTATTATACAAAATTGAAAAAGAATCTCTAGTCTATTTATCCCTGAACAACTCATTTATATATTTTTTCTCTCTCTCTCTTTGTCTCTCTTCACTAATATTCTTCTTTTTGTATAATTATTGTACTTAATGTATTATTAATATCGGGGCACCGAGCTTCGCTCGTTATTTATTTATTGATAAACATAACCCAATTCTTCAAAATGATTGGGGAAGGACTAACAGGCACAGCCCAAAACTGTTTCTTCCCCGAACAGTTTCATCAGTTTCAAAAACTGTTTTTGATTTATACACTATAAATGTTCCAAAAAGTAGGTTATGTTTCATACACTTGAATTCAGGTCAATTTTGAGTCAAAATATTTAAAAACAGAAAAGTTCTAATTTAGATTGTTTACAAACCAAATTGAGTAACAAAATAACACTCACTAATCACTTTAACCTGTAAAATAATGATTAACTTTGAATATTATGATATACTCTAATTTAGAGTGATAAACTATGTCATGTCAACAAATCGATTATTTTGATAACATTTCTAGATAATATTTCTCGCGAGATACGGTAAGCTGATTGTATGATTACACAGCTGATCTCCCACACAGGCACACGCATCTTCTGTTATCGGCAGACGACGAAATTATACAGACATCTGTTCTTCCAAAGATTAATTATCCTTTTAATGTCCTTCAGCGAGTTTTCCCAGGGATGAGACATAGTGCAATCGAATTTATCTGTCATAAACCTACTATGTTCCAAATTTCGTGAAACTCGTTAGAGCCGTTTTCGAGATCCGTTGAACATAAATAACCAGATATAAAAATACAGAAATTGCTCGCTTAATATAATAGGATAGAAGTGTTATTTTTTGTTTATCATTAAACAAGAAGAAGAAAAGAAAGAAGAGGAGGAAGAATAAGAAGAACAAGAAGGATGTTCTCCTTTCGAAGCCTATATTGAGATTTATGTCTTTCGGAGGAGATGATAAGCCGTCGGTCCCGATTACCTAAAAAGTAGTTTTTTTCATCTCTCATCATCATCATCATCCCTCTCACTCATTACCCACACACAAGCCTAAGCGCTTATGTGGGCATCACCCTCAGTATTATTATGATTATAGATTCACGTTATGCCTAGTCCACACTATCGCCCAGTCGCTGGCCAAGTGACTTGCCAAGCTGGTAAGCTTGGCCACGTTGGTCTTGCCATCTACACTGCAATGTGACCATTCGTGGATGCTCGGCTGGCCACTCGCCTTCTCTCGACAAAAATCGGAGCGATGGCAAGCGAAGGCCAATGAATCTATCGCTGGCAAACCACCCATCCACACTCTCGCGTTCGTTGTCATTTGTACGCATTGGGCGAGAGTGTGGATGCGGCATTATGTAGTCAATGGAAATGATATGAACTCAAAGTTTCAAATTTTTATATTTCCATCCACTTCTTTAGTAATATTCTTTTCCTACAGTTACGTTGAAAAGTGGCCATTCCTGCACTGATTACAGAACGCAAAGAATCACTTTTCCACACTAGTGCGCAAAGTAATTACCATAGAGAAACAATAGCTTAAGTAGATATCCCATGGTATAGGGCGTTTATGTCGCAACTTTTACTGTTATCTCAAGCCGATAGTCCACGTAGTTCTTACCCTTGAAGCTGTGTGACGCTGGTAGTCTCTCATATTGTGCCGTTCGTACCCTCTCACCCACCCAAAACAGTAAAAATCTACAATAATCGATAGTAATCGACTTGAGATAACAGTAAAAGTTGCGACATAAACACCCTATACCATGGGATATCTACTTACGCTATTGTTTCTCTATGGTATTACTTTATACTTTGCATATTATCTTGCAGCCATCCCAATCAGCTGTTGACATTGTTGGCGTGTATGCGAATTTGTTCTTTCTATATTTTTTCTGTTTTTTTCATGGGATATCTACTTACGCTATTGTTTCTCTATGGTATTACTTTATACTTTGCATATTATCTTGCAGCCATCCCAATCAGCTGTTGACATTGTTGGCGTGTATGCGAATTTGTTCTTTCTATATTTTTTCTGTTTTTTTCATGGGATATCTACTTACGCTATTGTTTCTCTATGGTATTACTTTATACTTTGCATATTATCTTGCAGCCATCCCAATCAGCTGTTGAAATTGTTGGCGTGTATGCGAATTTGTTCTATCTATATTTTTTCTGATTTTCAAATAAATAAAAATGAGAACTCATTAAATTTATGCATTTTGAATATTATTAATTATTCATTAAGTTATTTCAAATAATATTTTTCATTCATAAATTGATTGGTTGAAAAATTATTTAGAAATTAAGATTTACTCAAAATTATTCAAATTTTCAAATTAATTTAATTTTTAATTTCAATAAATTATCGATTATTAATTTTCAATTGGATTATCAAGTTTAAAATAAATTAAAGTTGTTATTAATAACAAAATTATACAGACAAACATTTGATGGATTTCAGCCATCATTTTACCCATAATCAACCACTTCTCATATTCAATGGTAACTGTAGGAAAAATTTAATGTGAAATACGTGCGAAAAGTTCCTCTGCTGCACTCAAGAAACCATTCCGCCCTCACCTACGGCTCGTGCGTAAACGTTTCTTTCGGTGCAGCAAACTGTCACTTTGCGCACTAGTTGCACAAATAACTATTGCAATAGTGTTTTTACTAGTTTTCTACTTTCTACTTTTTGACGATTTCCTATACTCTTCTAAGAGTCTCCAGGAAGAAAATTTAATCAAATCAAATACTGCTTTTATAACGTGGACCTCACACTATAGGAAAGTTATACAAGGATAACAAGATGATACAAAGATGATAGACAAGGATAACAAGATGATACAAAGATGATAGACAAGTATAACAAGATGATACAAAGATGATAGACAAGGATAGCAACACCAATGTTAATCAAATACTGCTATTATAACGTAAACCTCACTATAGGAAGATGATACAAGGATGATAGACAAGGATAGCAACACCAATGTTAATCAAATACTGCTATTATAACGTGGACCTCACTATAGGAAGATGAAACAAAGATGATAGACAAGGATAGCAACACCAATGTCAATCAAATACTGCCATTATAACGTGGACCTCACACTATAGGAAGGTGATACAAGGATAACAAGATGATAGACAAGAATAGCAACACCAATGTTAATCAAATACTGCCATTATAACGTGGACCTCAATATAGTGATTTTTTGTATTTGTGTTTCTACGGGAACGCGCCAACCAAGCTCCCCGACAGCTGAGCTCCTTTTAAAACCACTTTCGAGGGGATTGGTTGACTGCGTCAACTGAGTTCCTGAGAGAGGAGCTTGGTTGTCGATAGCGTGCAAGGATCTTGATTGTCGTCTACGGTCCCGACAACCAGTCTCCTCTTAACCAGTAGTGGATTGGCTGTCGGGGAGACTAGTTGATGCCAGCTTGCAAGGAGCTTGGTTGTCGTCACCAAACCCGACAACAAGCTTCTCGCAGTTTTCGCGAGTAAAGTGACATATATTTCATGCACTTACTTAATGGATTTCCTCAAATCACGCCTGGTTTTCCCAGTCATTCATTGCTTTTTGATGAGTTATATCACATTTCTCAAGAACCAATAGTTCAAACTTCATAAAGAGGCTCAGCTTAGTGATTAGTTCATATTTTTATGTTTTTATCCAAGAGCTACATTTTAAAACAACAAGCGAGTGAAGAAAGTTACTCTGTTGTGTAATATGATGTACTAGAGTGATCCGTTTTAATGGGTTTTGCAGGAGAGCGAGCGAAGACTTTCAAAGTCAGTTGGAAAGAGAAATAGTTTATTTCATTCAATGTTTAGAAGTGGAATCATTAAGTTTTTACTCCAATAATCGAATCCATAGAATGGATCTGTGATTGTACTACTTCCCCGCCCGCTTCAAGCTGGTTTCAATACCCAATTTATTACAATTTAGTTGCGTAAAGCCACACATTTTTGAGCAAGGCTCAAGTGGCATGCAACATGTCAAGTTCAGGATCGGGATCCTGAGAATGCGTTGCAGCACTCCTGTATTGTATAGGGACATGACTCTACCCAATAGGGTATCGGTTGTCGTTAGCGTACGAGGCACTTGGTTGTCGGGTACGATCACGACAACCAGACCCCTCATATCCAGCAGGGGATCAGCTGGCGGGGAGCTTGGTTGTCGGCGGAAACCAAGCTCCTCCGTTCCAGTAGGGGATTAGCTGTCGGGGAGACTAGTTGACGGCAATGGCATATTTGCCAGGGGATTGGTTGACGCCTGTGATCAAAATTGCGAGAAGCTTAGTTGTCGGGGAAAGATATTGACGGACTCGTCTCTACTAAATTATTCGATGTTTCGATTGTGTTTCAGAAATGGACGAAACAACAGCATCGGGTTATTCCCCAGAAATGGTGGCCAATAAGATTGTGGTGAGTGTAGCGAAGCAGAAAAACGAGGTAGTGATTGCGCCGTTGTCAGCTCGTATCGGCATCGGTCTGCGTACAGTGTTGCCAAGTCTCTATTTTCGCATTATGGAACGCAGAGCTGCCAAAGCTGCTAAGAAGAAGTGAATCCGAAACACTTATAAGTATCACTTATTCTGAAGTAAGTGAGTGTGCACTGACTGTCTATGACCTAAAAATGAATGAACCAGAATCACTTCTGTTGATCATTTTTTTCTGACATAATTGCAGAAGTAAGTGAGTGTCGATTGATTGTTTTTGAGCCAAAAATAAGTGAACCAGGGTCACTTCTGTTGATCATTTTTTTCTGACATAATCGCTGAAGTAAGTGAGTGTCAACTGACAGTGTTTGACCCAAAAAATAAGTGAACAAGTATCTCTTCTGTGGTTAAGATCTCTTCTGTTATTACTAGTTCTATCATGGTCACTTATTCTGACTTGATCACAGAAGTAATATTATCACAAATTAATGAAAACAATATAACAATATTGTAGTATCTTTCAAGTTGAAAATGACTAAAGTTAGGGTCGAAACTAGTTGTTGAACTATTTTAAAGTTTTTGAAAAATAAAGGGTACTACAAGATTTTTATATTGTTTCAATTAATTTGTTAAAAAGTAGCCCATGTAAGTTGAGTGTTTTTTTATTGCTATCACTTATGATGATAATAATAATAATGATCATTTATTTACTCTGACATAAACACAGTAGGAAGTTAGTGTCGACTGATTGTGTCTGAGACAAAATTAAGTGAACCAGGATCATTTCTGTGGTGAAGATCTCTTATTTTATCCGTAATTATAATATTATAATCACTTATTCTGACTTGATCACAGAAGTGGAGCTATAACTATTAAGATTATCACTTATTCTGCCATAGCCACAGAAGGAAGTGAGTATTGACTTTGAGCCAAAAATGAGTGAACCAGAATCACTTCTGCGGTGAAGATCCCTTCTGTTATCACTTATGATGATCACTTATTTTGACATAAACACAGAAGTGAAGTCAGTGAGTTGTATTGATTGATAGTGTCTGAGCCAAAAATAATTGAACCAATAACACTTCTGCGGTAAAAATCTCTTATTTTATCTCTAATTATATGATTACCACTTTTTTATATATTTCATCTATATACAGGGTATAAGGATTGATCAATTTTTACTAAAATTCAGTTTCCTAATTGAACTTAATTATTCAGACTGGATCGCAGAAGTAAAGTTAGTGGCTTGTGTCGACAAGACATGATCAGACACGTTCAGTCACAATACTTCACATAGTTGCTTATGAAGACATGTCTAATTGCAATGACTAATCAGTGTGACTTCACATAGTTGCTTATGACGCAACTCACACTGATTAGTCATTGCAATTAGACATGTCTCCATAAGCAGCTATGTGAAGTATTGTGACTAAGCGTGTCTGATCATGTCTTGTCTTGTCTTGACTAACTGGTGTGCAGGTGCACTAAGTGAGTCAATATCATTTCTTCTGTAAAGATCTCTTCTGTTATCACTATGATGATCATATTCTATAATAATCACTTATTTTGACTATATATCGCAGAAGTGAAGTTAGTGACTTGTGGTGACTGACAGTGTCTTATTCATTAATCACTTATTTACAATAATTTATTCTATGATAATCACTTCTCTGTACTGTAAGGAAGTGATAATCACTTATCACAAATTCTGTAATAGTTACAGAAGTGAATGACTTAACTGTGTCGATTGAGTGTTGTGATATTTTCAACGGACCACCCCGTTGTTTGTACTTATATTTCTGTTTTTCAAAATATAGTTTGGATAAATACAGAGTTGAGTGGTTTTTCTTTGGAGTAGCCCCATGTAAAGAATGAAGTTCACAATATTATAGAAGTAGACAAAATATAGAAAAATACAATTTCAAATTCACAAAATTAGCTATATTACTGTACTGAATTAATGAAATATAGTTTCAAATAGTTGATTTTAGTACATTAATAAAGGAAGGATAATATTTGGTCAGGTATTGCACAATCGCACCCGTTCATGATATATGAGCGTTTAAGGACTTTTTCCCATACAAATATTTGTGAACCTTCGGGTATCGAGGTGTAAATTTTGAAATCTAATGATCGATTCTTGTCCATTCATTCAAGGACAAATTTAGGACCAATTCAATGTACATAGATTCCAGCTATCTAGTCCATCTATTCAGAGATGCTGAATAAAAGAATCTTTACATTTTCAAGCTTGCATCTGTGTGGTTGCGAATCTATAATGAGATTATCTTTCGTTTGCTAATGACCTATGGTACATGAACTGTTTAAGCAAAAATCTCACATGTTATCATTAATAAGTAAGTATGATAATTTAGTGCGATATCTTTGGAGTTTGTGTCCTTCTTACTCGCCCTATGATAGAGAACATGGAAGAATTTCCATTTTAGGTGAGTTCCGAACCACCAAGTGAGTGATAAAAGAGTAGCATGCTTTATTGATCCGTTTGGAGCAGGGGGTACCCTCTGAACATTGGAAATTGGAATAATTTTGGGTGTTCTCGTTACATGAAGAAAGCTCGCAAGATACGTGTTGCATGAGTTTCTGCAACTCGATCACAAACTTTGCAACACTAGATCAAAGTCAATTACCTAAAGAGTAGTCGTCATCTCTCATCATCATCCCTCTCATTCATTACTCACGGACAAGCCTAAGTGCTTATGTGGGCTTCACCCTCAGTATTATTATTATGCGTCAAATTCCCTTGTATGGAAATCGCTAAGTATTTACTTTGGATGCCGTACTAGATCCTTATTTCTTTGATTCTCCCAAAATTTTTCTCATTCTAGCCGATATAGCCTCTCTTCTTTCTTGGGAAAAGACTACATTTCACCTCTTAATTTCCACGGGGCGTATTTCCCACTTTGTAACACTCCTTCTGAGTATTGGTTTCTGTTAAATATTATGTCATCATCAATTCCTGCATCAGATAAGTCCTTCTGTACATTTTTAATCCAATTTCCCCCGTCTTTTTGCTCTTAACAAAAAGTAGGACTCTCTTCGTAATTCGATCCCACGGCAGTCTCATCAAATGTCCAAAAAAACTTTAATCTCCTCCTTTTGATATCGGCAGATACTTTTCGAGTATTTTTCCACAACGCAGCTCTTTAACCATCTTCCGTTTTTCTTGAGCTCATTATTCTCCTGATGAGTTTCCTCTCCACACGACATAAATCCTCAATATCCAGTTTGGTATTCAAGGCTAAAGTTTCACTTGCATACAGGAACATGGGTTTAATTACTGTATTGTAATGTCGTACTTTGGATTTTATTGAGACACTTCTTGTTGTAGATGTTTTGTACCAAGCCAAATCCCTCTTGTGCTTTTTTCTCTCTCTCTCTCTCTCTTAGGGCTTCCTTCTCAGAAATAAATTCTCCAAGATATCTGAAGGATGCGACGCTATTTACTTTCCCATACTTTGTTTCATTATTATAAATTCGGAAATATAATTTGTGGAGTAGTTGTGTAATGATACTTAGTTTCTTTTTATACATGGTATTTCTTATTTTTTGAAAATAAACTCAAATATTTCTCAAATTACATTCAATATGTTACACCAGTTATCAAAAACATAAATTTTCTCGTTTAGTAACTATTTCATGTCATAATTTCCTCGTTTACAAGAGATTTTTGGCCAATTTCCAATGCAATTGACGCAGTTTACATCCTCGAACAGTTCTGGCATACTGGCAATGATATTGCCAGAGTTGCATCAATTTCTGATGCTTAGTTTAAGAGGAACTGTGTTGGAAACGAGATGGCAACACTATTTTAAAAATCAAGTTTGATTCTTATTAAATTTTATTTATCTTCTGAATATGTAGATTCACGTTAAAAGCTTAAAGGACAGGTTGATAGGATTAAGTTGTTTTTAAAAATACTAGAATGTTTTGAAGAATGGTCGATGTTTTTGAACGGGTAGTATTGAATTCCAGTTTTCCTCCGCCGGTGGGCAAAGCTAAAGGACGGAAACTGTACCTATGGAGAAGGTAAACTAAATTTTATCTTTCTCTACTGATAATGAAGTTCTCAGGAATTCAATATTGTGCTTGATTCAAAATTGATGACACAACATAATCGTATGAATTCAATCTGTTGATGATGACGCTCACTTTAATCCAAGCCTGGTGCATGATCAATACGGGAGTGATTTGTACCAAAAATAATTGAACCAGCGAAGTGAGGTCTAAGATTCAAGTCGACGGTTTTGCATTTCTTTTCATGTTTTATGTTGCGCATTTACGGCGAAACGCGGTAATAGATTTTCATGAAATTTGACAGGTACCTATGTTCCTTCTTGAATTGCGCGTTGACGTATATACACGGTTTTTGTAAATTTCGCATTTCAAGGATAATATAAAAGGAAAAGGAGCCTCCTTCATACGCCAATATTAGAGTAATAATCAGACTATAGAATTATTCAGACTATAAATCAGCTGTCGAGTGGATTATAAAGTGCATGCAATTCAATATCTCAATGTAAAAAACAGCTGTTGTGTGGACTATTAATTGCATGCAGTGAGGCATGCAATTGATAAATTGAATTAGCATAGTATTTTCTCCCAACTTTTCTCTGCTTTCAACTCGGTAAGCTTTTGATAATAGTAGCATAGCTGTTTACATCAAATTATCAGCATTGTCGATACAACAACCCAAACAGCCATTAGTCGTTTATACACCGATATCTCGCCGACACGACGGGACAGGACAGAATTTATCTGATGGACAGTATTGAGGAGACTGTGGTTTATAACTGCGCGAGGTCTACTGTTCACAGAACTACTAGTAGTGGCGTGTATTTTCGCGGATACACTCCCTTATCACTCTGTATCCTCTGTGATGCACTCCCTTATCACTCTGTATCCTCAGTGATACACTCCCTCATCACTCTGTATCCTCTGGAGCTTCCTGCCTACAGCGAAATGGGAGTCAGTAGGGCAGCATAATGTTTATCACTCAGTGAAGAGGAGAGGAACTACTGCAGAAAAGATCTCCTCTTGGATTTCAAGGCCATGATTTTTGAATGAGAGTGTTGGCCTGACTGTTTCTGTAGTAAATTGATAACCCTTCCCCGCTCCTAGTGGTGTCATCAATTCAATAAATTACAATTTCGTGAACCCAGAGAGGGGGCAAGCCGTCAATTTGAAAGTTTGAATTAAGAGTTCATCCAAGTCTGTGATTGTGACAGGGTACCATACACAAAATGGCTCTAAGAAGGGTATCGGCCGATATTTTACAGCATAAGAAAATTGTGAGAGCTGTTGAAAAAGGGATACCAGCTGCTTCTGTGAGATGTAAGTAGTGTCATAAATTTTATCATAAATAATTTATAAATTTATATAAAATGTCCATGAAAATATCACTTATATTAGCTATCAGTATCACCAAAAAACTTAAACAGTATATCACTTGAAGCTCAATAAATTATAAAGTATGCATTTTAATACCCTATTACTATTATCACTAAAAACTAGATTAAATAAAAGATTAAGGTTATCACTGTTAAAAGCTTAGTAGCTCTCAAATGTTATGTTTCTCAAGATTTATATCTATACTTAAAAATATTAGCTCATCCTCTATCAATTAATTGCTTATCACTTTAACACTTGACCCATCAGCTTCTTATCAGTGACAATAGTTTTAAATTTGTGATAAAGCTTTGGAGCTCTGCACTTACTCTGATAATTTTTTATCGTGTGATTACACCAATAATATTTTATTTATATTTATGAATGACTTTTATCAATGTGCAGCACGGCTATTGTTGTAGTTATAACTCATAAAATGAAACAGTGAACTATGAAATCATTATGAACTTGTATTAGTATGAGTGTTAAAAACAATAACACTTTTTATTATTAAATTGGTCTACTTTCTTATTAAATGGATGTAACTGTGAAGTGTAATCACATTAATAAATCACTATAATAATAAAGTGAATTGGTAAAATATAATAATTAAGGTGCGTAAACTTTCAGTACCGTAACGTCAGGAATTTTGATGATTATTTCGTATAATTGCTTGATCCATTAATTAAATGAATATGAATTTTCATATATCTCCTCTATATGATAATACATACGGTACAATATATATCTTAGCGTCTAGTATATTAGCCTCTATCATATATACGCCTCTATAAGTTATCAAGACCATTATCAAATCGTATAATTGCTTTATCCATGAATTAAATTAATATTTATTACCATATATCTCCTCTATATGATAATTTATATCTTAGCCTCTATCATAAATATACGCATCTATATCAGCACCATTACCTATCAAATACAAATTTACAGACTCGGATTTACTCCAGTTCGAATTCATTCATACCGGAGATAAAAATAGATTATCCAGCTACGTTTCTAGGTCACTAACAAATTGAATAAAACGTGTTTTCCTGTCAACAGACCAGAAGTTGGCAACGTTGGCGGGCGAGCCAGCTGGGCCAAGTGTCAAAACAGAAATTCCAGGCCCAAAATCGAAAAGTCTTCTTGCCGAATTATCTGCTATACAGGTGAAAATGTTTTTAAATTACTGTAGGTGATTGATTATTGATATTATTTCTAAAAGTGATCATTGTTTATGACGCTCTCTTTTATAGTAGCCAAGTATTTGAGAAGTATCTACTCAAGCTTTTTTATAAAGAAAAAGCTTATCATTATCAAACAAACCATAATTACTATCACCGGATTAAATGCCTGCTCTTTCTGCTAATGACACTGAATCGGCGCTGATAAAAAAGCAATTAATTTTTGCAAATTGCGAAAGATTCCAAAAGAATCCAACTTCTTTTGCAATAAATGCATATTTGTGGATTAGAATTAACCGTTCTCTCAAGTTCAGTAATAATGAAATAATAATTTCTGTTGAATGAATCAATACTGTAACGATTATAGTAGACTACTTATATATTGAGACTCAATTCAAACTGTCAGCATTGTTTGAATGGGAAGCATTGATGCTATTCATAAGGAATGCTGACAGTTTAAAGTGAAACTCACTATTGATACATTTACTATTGATTATACAATACTACAATTAATATACAATATACTATATTAATCAATAGATACAATACTATTGATTAATATAGAGCCCCTTTCTCCAAAAGAGTTGAATTGAAATTCTAATTTAAACCATCAACTGATTCAATTGAAAACACATTATAAGGAATGCGTTCATACATTAATTAAACGGGTTTAATAGTGTTGAAACAACTTCAACGAAATCGACCCATAGGCATATTTACATATTATTAAGTTGGATTACCACTAATCAGTATCAATGTTAATGTCCGGTACAATGAGAATATTATTCCTATAAGTTCAAATGAAACTATTCATATAGCTCTACCGGGCTGAGTAGGAACAGTCCCATTACAACTAATGAGAATTATATTTTCACTATACAGGACACGTCACTGATACTTATATGTGGGATTCCAGCTTTAGATTATAGTTGACTATTAGCCTTTTATCAATAACTAACACTCTTAAGAGGCCCGGTTGCACAAAAGCCTGTTAAATTTCAACCATGATTAAATGCCACAAAAACCAATCAGAGAAGGCCTTTATGAGAAAACGCCTGATTAAATTTCAATCATGATTAAATGCTACGAGAACCAATCACAGAAGGCGTTATTGAAAAGAAGAAGGCTTCTCTGATTTGTTCTCGTGGCATTTAATCATGATTAAAATTTAACAGGCTTTTGCGTAAACAGAACTTAGTCTATTATCAACTAACAACTTAGTTGAAGCTATTATAGTTAGTAGTTATGTTTTCATGTACCGTAGTTATGTAGTTTTGTAGTAGTTTTTTAGTAGTTATGTAGTTGTTATCAACTATCAACTAACTCTTGGGGCCGTTTGCACGCAGTGACAGTTTAAACTAAATTTCATTTTAAACTGGATTAAATCCGTATCAAGTCTAGTTTGTTGACTGTGCAAACGGCCCTTAATCATAAACTAATAATCTGATTGTACAAATAAATTTAAAAAAAAATATTTTTCCAGCAAAGCGGCACGGTGCAACTGTTTGCTGACTACGACAAATCGATTGGCAACTATTTAATAGACGTTGATGGGAATGTGCTGCTTGATACGTATACACAGATATCATCTGTGCCTCTCGGCTACAACCATCCGGCCCTGCTAAACGTCTTCAAAAATGATCATAATCTTGTGAGTTTCTACAAAAAAATGTATATATCATCATGAAATAATATATTATACTCGTATCTCTCTATTCAAAAGCTAGTGTATACAAAAGGTCTAGTGCATGTAATTATACTACTTATCTTATTAATAAAACAATATAAAAACTTGTAGTACCCTTTATTATAATAATTATGTACTATATGTACTATATACTATAATATGTAAATATGTTCTATAAATATATTACTATTATAATAAAGGGTATTTATATTGTTTTTATTAATTTGTACAAAAGTAGCTCATATAAGTGAAGTGTTTTTACATATGTATTTTCCCATGGCTACTCAGTAACTTCACAATTGAATCAACTGGTAATCTTTGGTTTTATTTTAAAAAATATGACATGGTTTGGCATTAATATAATAGCAGCTCAATTATATACCTAATTACCATAGTACCTAAGTTATACCATAGAGAAACAATAGCTTAAGTTATCCCATGGTTATAGGGCGTTTATGTCGCAACTTTTACTGTTATCTCAAGCCGATAGTCCACATAGTTCTCTCCCGTGAAGCTGTGTAACGCTGGTAGTCTCTCATATTGTGCCGTTCATACACTCTCACCCTAACAAAACAGTAAAAATCTACAATAATCGATAGTAATCGACTTGAGATAACAGTAAAAGTTGTGACATTAACGCCCTATACCATGGGATATCTACTTACGCTATTGTTTCTCCATGGTTATACTAACTGAATTGTAATCTATACTATAATAAAGGAAAGAACTGGCTCAACGTAGGCTACACGTAGGGGATAGGAAAATTATGTTTGACGCATCATCACGTCTGAACTGCTGGTCTGATTAACTTGAAATTTTGCATATAGATTCTTAATCAACCGAGGATGGTTATAGACTTATTTTCAATTCTTCAAATTTTTTATTACGTCAAGTTTTAAAATTGACCCTTGCGAAGCACGGGATACCTGCTGGTATAATATAAAAATAGTGATATTACAAAGCTGCTTTTATCAATATTTTTGAAAATGATACGAACGCCATAAAACATGTCGTGTTTCAAAAAGAGAACAGATAGACATAGCCTACTATTATAATCTATGTGTTGTTTAACGTCAGATAAATTAGTTTTGTGTAATTTAATGTTGGCATTTTTTTCCTATTACAAGTATTATAGATTCTTTCAAAACAGTTTAATACATTCCAATCGATAATCCCTCGCAAGTATCCCACAGTACACTACACGACTACTTATTTTAGATAAGCTTCCACATGATAAATAACAACTATTTTAGTACAGTACTATTTGAAACAAGGAGAATTGTTTGAATTTTTTCAAGAGCTTATATTGTGACGCAATACATGAAACCGGCTAAGATTTTACCGTTATCTTTGTCTGATAACAATTTTTCGGATGAAGCCTTCTTGTTTTAATATGAAGTAGAGTGTTCAAATATAGGCAAGCGTTGTTGCTTTCTATGGAATAAGTCATGAGATCTCTAGCTGTTTAATGAACCGAATAAAATGATAAGAAAGAAACATACTATCTTCTACCTCTATAATTCAAACTATCAATAAAGTATCTATGTTTATCTATTAATCTAATTGATGTTGTACCGTTGAAAGATGGAAGTTAAATGAATAAATAAATATTGTCAGGAAGTGTCTGCATGTAATCTATAATAACTATTATCAAACAAAAATTCAAATTAAATGCTGCAAATCACCCCGAAGACCTCTGCTACTGCAAATATTGACAACAGGGTAAACAGCTTGATGGAAATTCGTTTAATAATAATTGTTAATTCATTAGCATTCGAATACATGAATATCTCAGTAATTTCCATCTGTTATCTACAATAGTACTCAAAAATCAAAACAAATTTATTTTCCATTTTCAAGGCAAAAATACTATTGAATAATAACATACTATTATGCAATATTGTATACAAAATAATACACTTAATACAATACAGGAAAAAACCTTTTACTTATCTAAAATCACAAAGATAATGACACACCTACATGAAAATTTGATGAAACATATAAAAGTTTGTTATGAATATATAAATTCAAGACTTATATAAAAATCTCTTAACTTGTCATTATTTTTCGTTATTATTTTCTATACCTACCTATTACTGTATTCTGTCTATATATTTTTTCTACAGCAGATAATGCCCACATGAACTTATTGCTTGATAATACACGTCCATGCCTATTCGATGGGATTTGGCGGGATTCGAACCCGCGACCAGATATCACTAGCAGACTGAAGGGTGCAACGCCTTAGTCGACTCGGCTGTCTGGCCGACAAATTGCCATAATATATTGCCATCAATAATTGATGTATTGGCATGATATTCAATTCAACAATACAAACATTCCATTCAAATATAAAGAAAAATAAAAATCTTAGTACCCTTTATGAATTATTTAATCACAACATGTTTCCGACATTGATGCCATTTTCAAGTGATGTCATCAATGTCCGAAACATGTTGTGATTAAATATTTCAAAAAGGGTACTAAGATTTGTATTTCTCTTTCTATTTCTATAAAAGTAGCCCTATACAGAAAATAGATTCCATTCAAATTATGCGTGGAACATGTGAACATGTGTAGGATGTTCTTAATGGATCAATTGTATTTACTAGAAAAAAAGCAATTGGCCTTATGTACATTGCATCTTTTGGCTTGATAATATTGATTGATTGATACAACAAGTACATCATCAAAATGATAGGGAGAGAAAAAATAAGGTAACCTTTGTGATATTCCTCTCCCGAATTTAGACAAGGCTACACATAGTCCGAAATAGGCTAAGTCTTGAAGGTGTTCATTTTACAAAATGTTCAGTCCTTAATTATTATGATAGAGAGAGAAAAAATAAGGTAAACTTGTACTATTCCTCTCTAAAATCTAGATAAGGTTACACATAGTCCAAAATAGGTCAAGTCTAGTAGTTGTTTATTTCACAAAATGTTCAGTCCTTAATTATTTTCACAAAGTAGATTTTGAAATTTAGATGTATTGAATATATTTTACAGAATATATTATTTTGTTTTACAGAGATCCCTGATAAACAGGCCTGCATTGGGAGTTTTCCCGGGTGAAGATTGGCCCCAGAAACTGAGAGATGTTCTACTGAAAGTAAGTTTAGTTAATCATAAAGTTGAAGAAAATTTAATTGTTCTCTATAATAGATCTTTACCATATCATGGAATATCAATGGAAAATTAAAATCACTGATAGAAAAATGAGCCTAGGAGGATAAAGATGAGCATTCAATGATAATTGAATTTTAATAGATTATACATCACATCTATCACAACATATGAATTAATTAGTGTGTGTGTGTGTGGTGTGTGTGTGTGTGTGTGTGTGTGTGTGGCGCGCGCGCGCGTCTGTGTACACGATATCTCATCTCCCAATAAACGGAATGACTTGAAATTTGGAACTTAAGGTTTTTTCCCTATGAGGATCCGACACGAACAATTTAGATCAAATGCAATTCAAGATGGCGGCTGAAATGGCGAAAATGTTGTCAAAACAGGTTTTTTTGCGATTTTCTCAAAAACGGCATCAACGATTTTGATCAAATTCGCACCTAAAATAGTCATTGATAAGCTCTATCAACTGCCATAAGTCTGTAAAAATCTGTAAAAATTTCAGGAACTCCGCCACATCTATGCAAAGTTTGATTTTAGATTCCCAATTATCAGGCTTCAGATACAATTTGAACAAGAAATTTTCAATTGGAAAAGATTGAGCTTGAAAATCTCTAGAATTAATGTTTAGTAACATTATCACCTAAAATTGAAAATAAGCTCGAAATTCGAGATAAAGTGATTATCCAATTGCAAACTGTTGGCAACTGTTGATTCTAATCATTCACTATGAAGAGATAGCATACTTCGTGTGTGCCCAGCGTTATTGTCCTGTCAACAGCTGGTTGAGATCTTTGAATAGTAGACTTGAGATGTGCGTAAACACTAGTGTCCGGTGATCTTTTTTCATAACGGCAAGGAAAGTTGTGTGAGTGCGCCACACCAGATTTTTTATTAGTTGATAATGGGTTCATGGCCGAAACATTTTTTTCTTGTAATTTGACTGCAATCTAACACTTTATTAATGGTGCCGTGCTACCAATTTTTCCTAAATCGGCTGGATAGCATTTCACACCTATTAACCTAAGGAAATTTATCGGCTCCAACGTTATAGATTCTTGATAAATTATGAATGGATCTATCGCCTATGAATGAGAAATCCAATTTTCAGAGCAAATGAACTTATAATCTTTAGATGAATTTTGGCAAAATACTACACAAATAACAATATCTTACAAGCCTAAACATCTAGTCACTACGAGCTAAGTACTTATCCAGTTTACAGTTGAAAAACAGTGGCTATTGGCTTGTATACACAAATAACAATATACAGACAAAATAGAACACTATAAACTGATTAAAACTCAAATTAAAACATTAATAAATTCACTTAAATAGAAAATTATTTAGAGAGCACAAAGTTACAACACACATCAGCCAGCCATGTTTCAGAGAGAAGAACGCACAGGAAAAACCTAGCTACCAGGAAGAGAGCAAAGCTTCTAGACACCTCAACATTACGGACACATCACCAAAAAATTATAAATTACAAGTTTAGAATTCACATTTTATATTGTTCTCAATAAAACTTTATTTTGAAACTGTTATTTTAAATTTTTATATTATATCATCTCGATTTAAATAAACCATTTATCTATTAATTCTGTTAACCCAGCCTCGGTGACACCATGGAACAATGCAACAATCATTTACGATAAAAAATTCTCAGTCAAAAAGTTTGTCCGTATATCGATGACTCTGATATTTACTATAAAGTTTCATAGATCTCGAATTGAAGATTCGATTCCAATCGAGAAAAATGTAATATTACAAATACCCCCCTCTTGACATAAAAAAATTTTACTGTTTGAAAATTGTTGAAATTAAATTTGAGAACAGTAACAATTTTTTCTATAAAAACATTACATGTCAACTATAATTGGAAATTATTATAAAAATTCATCAATAGCATTTGTTATATGTTTCCAAACAATATTTCAAAGTATAGAATATCAAAATTACTTTTGATTTAGCTTTATAATTTACAGGAAAATATCTCAACAGAAAGTTTAATATGTAAAGAATAGTTTTTTGAAATTGCAAATAAATTTAATAGATAGAAAAATTCAATTTTTATTGCATAAAAAAAAATTAGTATGTTGAATGAAAAATTTATTATTATTATTTTTTTTAAATGAATTGATGAATTGTTACATTTAATTTTCACATAAAATTTCAATAAATCAAAAAATGTTCATTTCTTTCACTATTGATGCGGTTGTTTTTATCGATGCACATTTTGGAAAACAGTCCGTTAAGGCACTCAGTATGATTTTCAGTTAAGTGTGACTCCAGTGTGATGACATCAGTGTTGGGCTGATCCGAATACTCGTAGTGTTGGGCTGATCTGGATGCACGTAGTGTTGGGCTGATACTTGTAGTCGACTGATGCATATCAAACTTGATACAGGTGACATCTTAGTTAGCATTGCCTCATGCTTGTAGTAGACGGCTGCATACCAAACTCGATACAGAGTCACGTAAATTTTGTATCATATAATTATACAATGTACATTACAGGCTTGAAATGACAATGTAATTCGTTTTTCGGAAAAGAGATAGACGCTGCATACAGGATTAATTTAGGTGAGGATTAATTTAGGTAAGGTTTGGTTTCTTGATATTTTCAGCTTTCAAGGTTTAGAGTTCTGCATACAGGAATAATTTAGGAGAGGATTTTTTGAATCAATTCTTTCATGATACTGTGACTGTTATTCTGAATTCAAAGTTGCAAACGTGAACATGGATGACAATTACCTCCAGGTAATGTAGTAGTGTTGAAGTTTGAGATACAAAGTCAGCAATAAGCGTTGGCATTGTTATTGGCGTATGCTTTGGTGTCGGCATTGGCAACGGCGTTGATATTGGCATTGGCATTAGCATTGGCGCAGGCATTGGCATTGGCACAGGCATCGGCGTAGATTTTGGCATTGGCATCAGCATTGGCGCAGGCATTGGCATTGGCGCAGGCATCGGCGTAGATTTTGGCATTGGCATCAGCATTGGCGCAGGCATCGGCATACATATTGGCGTTGGCATCAGCATTGGCGCATGCATTGATTTTGGCGTAGTTATTGGTGTTGATATTGGTGTTGACATTGGCGTAGTTATTAGTGTAGGCATCAGCGTAGATTTTGGCGTAGTTATTGGTGTAGGTATTGGTGTCAGCGTAGATATTGGTGTAGATATTGGCGTAGATGAGTCACACTAGTTCGAAAATCACCCAAATGTTCTTAACACTCTTCATGGCGTTCACTTGTTGCCGATTTCGAGATTCACATGATAATTATTTCAATGTTAATGTCTGTGCTGTACCTGTTATCTTAAAATGCTTATAAACTAAAAAGAAAAATTTGATTAGGCTATCAATACAATCTAATACACATGAAAATTATTTTTAAGTATATAATCAATATAAAATTGAAATTTGTTAACATCTTATTATACAGTCAGCAATACATAAATTGTGAAATATGGAGATATCAATTATAAATTTAAAAAAAAATAATTTCATTTCATTTATTCATAGACAATAGATACTACGCAGGTAAAAACAACAGGCATTCACCCAAAACTGCTTTAAACCTTAATTTGAAATACACAGTCAAGAGGTTATGTAAATGATAACTTGATTCACACACTATTTTAAGTCCAGAAAAATGTTTGCACTACAGTAATTTTGAATTTATCAGATCTTTATACTACCTTACATAAAATTTATGACATACACATTACACTTTCATTACACAGTTATAAGAGGAGACTAAGGTATAATATAATATAATATTGTGGTAATTATTCATATTGAATGAAAAAGACTAAGAAATTGTCAAAAACCACAGATTTATTGATACTTAGAAAGACCGGTTTCGGTTATTACACCATTGTCAATCTCTACCGAAATAACCGATCCGGTCTTTCTAAGTATCAATAAATCTGTGGTTTTTGCCAATTTCTTAATCTTTTCCATTCAATATGAGTAATTACCACAATATCAACTTCTCAACTACACAAAAAGTATAATATCACCATTATGAAACAGAAATTTATCCTTTTATATTGTATGTTTTGATGGCAGGTAGCACCGAAAGGCCTAGGTCACGTGACTACAATGATGTGCGGTTCCTGTTCGAACGAGAACGCCTACAAGAACATCTTCATCTGGTACCGGAATCAGCAGAGGGGAGGCAGCAAGGTCCCCTTCACCCCCGAGGAGTTGCAGTCCTGTATGATCAACAAAACCCCCGGATCACCCAAGCTGTCTATTCTTTCCTTCCATGGTTCGTGACTTAATTAATTAATTTTTTGGACAAACAGTTTTAAAATTTTGAAAAAGATATCAATTACAAAAACTTTAGAAAAATTTTAACCTTTAACTCATTTCAATTGATAATATAACATAACGTTTTTATTCAATGAAAACATTATTATTCAAGTTAACTTTCATTAATACATCACATATATATGGCTACACAATTCATTAATACTTTCAAATTTTGAAGTTTATTTATTATAACAAAAGAATTTATACATAAGAATAGATTTCAGCTGGGGAATACCCTTTCATCATGTGATTCACAGTCATCATCTTGTAAATAAGCAACTTGAAACAACCTTTGAATACTAACACATCAATGGTGACTTTGTGTTTTGTTTTCTTCAAGAACATAATTTTATTCATGGGTTCATTGTTTCAACAAAGCCATTTTGCTTAAAAAGTTAGTCATGTTCACTTGAGAATGCATTGCATACACCTTTTCAATTCTCAGTTGAAAGTTGAACTCATCAACTTGACTCAAAGCAACATTCATTTTGTTTACATTGTTCCTAACTCCACAGAAACCTGTCTCATGTAATCATTCACTTTGTTTATAGTTTTCTAACTTCAATGTATCACTTTCATGATAGTTGACTTTCAGTGAAGACAACTCCCTACCTACTTCTTTACTCAATTTTACTATCTCATTAGGGTTGACTTTTTCAACAACAGTAACTAGGCCTACATTGTCAGAAACTTGAATGAGTTGATCTTGTAACTTAACACTACTATTATCATGCTTCAATTTGTTTTCATCTTTATGATTATCACTCAATGTTTCATGTGCATCCTTCAATAGAAGGTTTATACTAACCTGCTCTAGTCTAATGCTAGTACATTCTTGCTTCATATCATCAAACCTAGCACTTTGATCTTGTTTCAAATTATCAATCTTAGCATTTAGCTCATCAAACCTAGCATTTTGCTTATCAAACCTAGCATTTTTATTTTTAAACATTTGGTCTAACTTAGCATTTTGCTTATCAAACAGTTGTGTTAAGACAGCTATTAACTCATCATCATTTCTAATATTTTTCATATTGTATGCCATTTTGCTAGTCTGCACAGATAATATATTCATTAGGACTTGATCTCTCTTGAACCGATTTCCCACTCAGCAGTATACCATTCATAACCTATCAAGATATCTATCCTACTAATAATTTTTCATAACCAGGGATTTCATGGTGTACCATTTGGGACATATTTATTTTGTAATTCGGTCCCACCACAGGGGTAACATTTGCCGTGCTACCAATTTTTCCTAAATCGGCTGGATAGCATTTCACACCTATTAACCTAAGGAAATTTATCGGCTCCAACATAATAGATTCTTGATAAATTATGAATGGATCTATCGCCTATGAATGAGAAATCCAATTTTCAGAGCAAATGAACTTATAATCTTCAGATGAATTTTGGCAAAATACTACACAAATAACAATATCTTACAAGCCTAAACATCTAGTCACTACGAGCTAAGTACTTATCCAGTTTACAGTTGAAAAACAGTGGCTATTGGCTTGTATACACAAATAACAATATACAGACAAAATAGAACACTATAAACTGATTAAAACTCAAATTAAAACATTAATAAATTCACTTAAATAGAAAATTATTTAGATAGCACAAAGTTACAACACACATCAGCCAGCCATGTTTCAGAGAGAAGAACGCACAGGAAATACCTAGCTACCAGGAAGAGAGCAAAGCTTCTAGACACCTCAACGTTACGGACACGTCACCAAAAAATTATAAATTACAAGTTTAGAATTCACATTTCATATTTGTTCTCAATAAAACTTTATTTTGAAACTGTTATTTTAAATTTTTATATATCATCTCGATTTAAATAAACCATTTATCTATTAATTCTGTTAACCCAGCCTCGGTGACACCATGGAACAATGCAACAATCATTTACGATAAAATAATTCTCAGTCAAAAAGTTTGTCCGTATATCGATGACTCTGATATTTACTATAAAGTTTCATAGATCTCGAATTGAAGATTCGATTCCAATCGAGAAAAATGTAATATTACAATGGACAGTTCAATTCTAGCTTAAATTAATAGGTTAAAGTTTGACACTAAAAGGGTATATGACTCCTTCTCAGTCTAGTTGAGCAATGCCCATGCACTGTTGCTTTCAATATCACTCATTAACACTATGCTACATTTACACGAGATCTGTAGGCTTCTTCCTTTTCAGTCTCCTGACTGTAGTTGACCGAGCAAAGTGAGGTCTAAGATTCAAGTCGACGGTTTGGCATTTCTCTTAATGTTTAAATGTTTATATGTTGCGCATTTACGGCGAAACTCGGTAATAGATTTTCATGAAATTTAACAGGTATGTTCCTTTTTAAATTGCGCGTCGACGTATATACAAGGTTTTTGGAAATTTTGCATTTCAAGGATAATATAAAAGGAAAAAGAAGCCTCCTTCATACGCCAGAATTAGAGTAAAAATCAGACTATAGAATTATTAATCATAAATCAGCTGACAAGTGATTACACAGATGTGTGGAGAAGCCAGTCTATTGCTGTATTTCCATAAGGTCTATAGTTTCAATCAGGTACTTGTGGATGAGAATACTGCGTGAGGCCTACTGTTCACAGAACTACTAGTAGAGTTGTCAATGTAGTGTAGAGCTTGGATGTTCTGATGATTATGTAGAGTCTCTTCATGGTTTCTGGCAGCCTTTGTGATCATCACATCGACTGCTTCCATCTGCAGGTCCCTGTGGAGATCCGAGTTTCTGACAAAGTATGGAGCATTGACAGCATTCCTCAATACCTTGTTCTGGAATTTCTGGATGGTGTTGATGTTACTTTTCCTTGCGCAGCCCCACAGCTGGATGCCATACAACCACACAGGCCGAAGAATCTGTCTATACAATAATAATGTATTATAGGTTGAAAGGATTGAATTTCTCATGAAATTCGGCTGAATGGCCGAAACATGTCGTAATTAAACAATATTAAAAAAGGGTATTTCGATTTTTATTTTTTATTTCTATTGAAGAGAAGCCATAATGAAAAAAGACATTTATACACATATCGTTATACAGTACTACATTACATCAAATTTATCACACACATTACACTTCCATTATACAGTTATAAGAGAAGGCTAAGGTATAATATCACCGTTATGAAACAGAATGTATCTTTTTATATTGTATGTTTTGATGGCAGGTAGCACCGAAAGGACTAGGTCACGTGACTACAATGATGTGCGGTTCCTGTTCGAACGAGAACGCCTACAAGAACATCTTCATCTGGTACCGGAATCAGCAGAGGGGGGGGCAGCAAGGTCCCCTTCACCCCTGAGGAGTTGCAGTCCTGTATGATCAACAAAACCCCCGGATCACCCAAGCTGTCTATTCTTTCCTTCCATGGTTCGTGACTTAATTAATTAATTTTTTGGACATTTATATTTTCAAAATATAATGATCTTTAGAGCGCCCGCGTCGCCAAACTCTCTAATCTCTAAGTTCTCCTTCCATGGTCGTTATTCATAAAAATAATATCGAGAAAGTATCTTTAAAGCTTTCAATGGTGGAGAATAAGGGCCGTTTGCAAAGTGCCAGTTTAAACTAAATTTCATTTTAAACTGGATTAAATCCATATCAAGTCTCGTTTGTTATAATGTGTTTCATTTTGAGTTTAAGCCACCAGCTGATTAAAATTCAGTTTAAGCTTTGACTGTGCAAACGGCCCCAAGTCCCATATAAACGGTTTAAACGGAGAAAGATCAGCTGTTGGTCCACCTTAAGCCCGAAATGAAACACATTGTAATAAATACGGCACTCAATATACTGATTAGTTCATAATTGAACGAGCGTTAGCGAGTTCTTACATTTGACTTACTGAAGACCAAAGTCGTTGCCCGTCTGTTTGCATGTTCTACAATAACTTTAGAGAGAATTAACAAATCAGCTTCAAATTTTGAACACGAATTCTTCAAACCTTTTTACAGGTCAAGCTCGTTGGACAACAAAATTGACTCACTCATTAGGATAAAAAATATTATTAAAAGTGCATAAGAAAAAAAAAATTGTTTTGATTTATAATTTAGTCAGCTGAAGAATTCGTTGCATGCAATTACTACAGTTTTCCATTCATTCATTAATAACATTAGCTGAGGTTATTTGGAAGCTATCACACAAACAGTCCTTCATGAGCTGACACATGATTTCAGCTGGTTAATATACAACATAATTTACAACTTTTGCATCAACAAACTGATACGGGTTGAGATATCGATGTGCGGCTTTCGCCATTTATTTTCTCTTGGAACTCTGTATCGAAATAATGTATCACTTGACCATCTTCTCATTTCATAAAATGAATTTGGATTCATAATGATGGTCAAAGATGTTGAAGCGACATTCAATTTCCACTTTGAGCCTTCTAGCTCAAAGACAAAACAAAATATCAAAGAATTACAAAACAAATAAAATACAATAAAATGTTACAAATATAAAAAACTATGGGCTTTGTGGTTGGGTGTGTCGGAGAAGAAAAAAAAAAGATTGAATAGTTTATAAAATATTAATCTATTACAACCTACAGTATTTATTAGTCATAATATTTATGTTATTCATTTACATTACTTAATTCATGTGTGAGTTATGCTTGTTTGTAGGTGCATTCCACGGCCGTACCCTGGGAGTGTTATCCACGACTCACTCTAAGGATATCCACAAAATTGACATCCCGGCCTTTGATTGGCCCATTGCTGACTTCCCGCGTTACAAGTATCCACTGCAAGAGAACGTCCGTGAAAATAAAGCTGAGGACGAACGCTGCATTGCCAAGGTTAATAATTCCATTACTTTTTAATATTGATTAAAAGTAGTTATTGAGAATTCAAATACATTGTAAGGATCTGATTGCATGGTACAATGTTGTAATGAATTATTAGAAACTATTGTAAAGTTGATATTATACATCTATTGATTGATAATAATATAATAATAATAACAATAATAATAATAATGATAATAATAATAAATTATTATTGATTGATTAGAAGTAGTAATTAAATTATTTCCTCATTTGTACTGCAGCCCTACTGAAGTTTTTTACTTTCCTTGCCCTATTACCATAGGTAAGGAAAGTATTGCTTTCCGAAAAAAATTAAGGCACCCCAATTTCTATATTTCTATACGTTTCAAGGTCCCCTGAGTCCAAAAAAGTTGTTTTTGGGTATTGGTCTGTATGTGTGTGTGTGTGTGTGTGTGTGTGTGTATGAGTGTATGTGCGTCTGTGTACACGATATCTCATCTCCCAATTAACGGAATGACTTGAAATTTGGAACTTAAGGTCCTTTCACTATAAGGATCCAACACGAACCATTTCGATCAAATGCAATTCAAGATGGCGGCTAAAATGGCGAAAATGTTGTCAAGAACAGGGTTTTTCGCATTTTTCTCGAAAACGGCTCCAACGATTTGATGAAACTCATACCTAGAAAAGTCATTGATCAGCTCTATCAACTGCTACAAGTCCCATATCTGTAAAAATTTCAGGATCTCTGCACCATCTATGCAAAGTTTGATTTTAGATTTTCAATTATCAGGCTTCAGATACAATTTAAACAAAAAATTTCAGTTGGAAAAGATTGAGCATGAAAATCTGTACAATTAATGTTCAGTAACATTTTCACCTAAAATTGAAAATAAGCTCGAAATTAGAGAAAATAAGATTATTTAATTGCAAACTGTTGGCAACTGTTGATTCTATTAAATCATTCACTATGAAGAGATAGCAGACTTTGTGTGTCTCCAGCGTTATTTGTCCTGTCACCAGCTGGCTCAGATCTTAGAAAAGTGGACTTGAAATGCGCGGGAACAGTAGCGTCAGTTGATCAATTTTCATAACGGCAAGGAAAGTTGTGTGAGTGCACCACACCAGATTTTTCTTTTTGTTGAAAGATGTTCATATAATACATGTTTGTGTGTGTAATGAGATGAGATGATCAACCATGCAAATTTGGGAGAGAAACAGTTAAAACACATCAAGTAATAACTTTTTAAACCAATATTATCGCATGAAGGTGAAATTATGGTTATTATTTTATCTTATAATTTCTGTATGTTTATTGATGTTTTATTATTTTGCAGGTTGAAGAGTTGATTGTTGAGTACGGCAAGAAAGGTATACCAGTGGCAGGTATAGTGGCTGAGCCTATTCAGGCTGAAGGAGGGGATCATAGTGGATCCAACGAGTTCTTCCAACAACTTCAAAAAACTGCGAAAAAGGTCAGATCTATTGCAAATCATAACTAACGTATTCGAATTAGGTACTAAAAAAAAGAAAAATACAAAAACCCTCTACTAAAAATATAGTAAAACAACATTAAGGTGCTTACAAACTTACGCGCCACGATCACGCGCATTTCACTTTTCATCAGATGGCACTATAAATAAATAAAATAAATAAATTTTTATTGTCATTAAGCAACATTGGCAATAGACAAAGTCAAAACTATACTAACATTATACAAATCAGAAGGTTATAAGTTAATGTAATTGAAAGTATATACAATATACATAATATAAACACATAAACATAACTACATCTAAAGTAAGCCCAGAAGAATTCAAATATTCATCACTATACATCACTATTCTTATTATATCTGTATCTTACTGTTCCTATACAAATACTAGTACAGTATCAAATACAATTACATAAATCTTTTACTAAAATTTAGTAAAACATTACAAAGTTCGTTCACTATTTGGATCAATACCTGGATAGAAACGTGCTTTTAACAGACCCTTGCGGAGCACGGGTAACACCTGCTCGTACGAAATAAAGGGTTTTGCTTTCGCAATTTTGTTTGTTTTTTATATATTTTTTGTCATTTTACAGCACGGTGCAGCTCTGTTAATAGACGAAGTACAGACGGGTGGTGGGCCTACAGGCAAGATGTGGTGTCATGAGCACTTCAACCTCGACACACCACCCGATGTGGTCACTTTCAGCAAAAAGATGCAGCTGGGAGGATACTATTTGAAGCCAGAATTTGTGTAAGTCGTCTGTCCTTTTACGTCTGTGGTTGCTACAGTTTATCATCAATAGACAATCACATGCATGATCATTTATATTATCTGTCATTAGCCTGTAAGTATGTGGTTGTAACAATTTTTCTTCAATATGGGGGTCTATTTCATGAAATACATATAATTCAGGTCCTGTATTACAGGACTTTTAAAATATGAAGTACAATCCAGGTCCTGTAGCTTTGAGAGCCACTAGACTACAATACTATCCGTTCAAAAACATCGAACATTTTTGAAAATGTATCTTTCCATAAGCAACACATGCTCTTTTGTATCTTCTCAAAAGCAACGTAATGTATCTTCCCATTAGCAACATAATATGCTCTTCTGTATCTTCTCAAAAGCAACGTGTTGTATCCGAAAAGATACACAAGGAGCTTTAATGTATCTTTCCATAAGCAACACAATGCACTTCTGTATCTTCTCAAAAGCAACATGTTGTATCCGAAAAGATACACAATGAGCTTTTTGGAGCTACGTTCTTTCAGCACAACACAGCCTATCAGCTGACATCTTTCAACATTCTCTTTACATTGTTAGTGATACGTTGTAACTCTTTCATTCATGAAGAATCTCTGTGTGAACTGAGGGAGCTCTCTGTATGGAGCTTCCTCCATCTAGGGATCTAGGTACTCTGGAGCGTATGTTTTTGGAAAAGTAGGAATATCACCCCGCCAACCATATCTGGCCTATATGCCGTTTCAAAGTCACAGAGGCAAACCTACGGGATGTGTACTGTACCTCCAATACAGACCCTGTAAATTTAATGAAATAGGACTCAGGGCCTCATTAAACAGTCTTTGAAGACTTTCATTAAAAAAACCGTTGCATTAACTACTATTTTGAGTTTTTAATGTGACATTTTTAACCGTTTATTAAAGCGTTGTCTCACATTATATTTTGATTTTGACAAATAAACAAATTCAAATTAACTCAAATGTTTTGGCACAGAGCAAACCTGCCCTACCGAGTGTTCAACACATGGATGGGCGACCCCGGAAAAATCCTGATCCTAGAGGCGATTGTCAACGTGATCGAGAAGGAAAATCTGCTGAAAAACGTGGAGGCCACCGGAAAAGTGTTGTACGACGGCATTTTGCAGCTGGAAAAAGAGTTTCCCGAAGTGATCAACTCCACTAGAGGTCGTGGAACATTCCTGGCTTTCGACGCGGCCAGCACTAAGGCTCAAGGACAGATATTGACCGGATTGAAGAACAAAGGTCCGTATATAATTGACCGAGCGAAGTGAGGTCTAAGATTCAAGTCAACGGTTTGGCATTTCCCTTAATGTTTATAAGTTTGAATGTTTATATGTTGCGCATATAACGCAAAACGCTATTGCGCATTTACGGCGAAACGCGGTAATAGATTTTCATGAAATTTGACAGGTATGTTCTTTTTTTAATTGCGCGTCGACGTATATACAAGGTTTTTGGAAATTTTGCATTTCAAGGATAATATTAAAGGAAAAAGGAGCCTCCTTCATACGCCAGTATTGTAGTAAAAATCAGACTATTGAATTATTCATCATAAATCAGCTGACAAGTGATTACACAGATGTGTGGAGAAGCCAGTCTATTGCTGTATTTCCATTAAGGTCTATAGTTTCAATCAGGTACTTGTGGATGAAAATATTGGGTCAGGTCTACTGTTCACAAAACTGCTAGTGTAATAGATAAATAAATAATTAAACATTGTATAAAAAACACTTTTGATATGGAAACACTTTCTTTTTAGCAGTGATGACGTTGATCATCTTCAGACTTTAGAAACTCTTGCTTCAAGATTATTTTGAATATCATTGAATAACTTTGAAGCAAGAGTTTTTTAAGCCTGAAAATGTCCAGAAACTCTTGCTTCTTGGTTATTTTGAATTCCATTGAATAACCTTGAAGCAAGAGGTTTTCAAGTCTGAAGTTGGCCAACAACAGGTTAAAATGTCGTCACTGTTAAAAAGTACGTGTTTTCACTTTAAAAGTGTTTTTTATACAAAGTTTAAATTATAGTGTAAAAGAATGGATTTTCCACACAATCCTTTGAAAGTGTCATTGCGTTCAATTAGTTTTATTGGGAAAAGTGAAAAATACATTATAGGCCTAATAAATTTGAATTGAATTTGTTCAAGGTCAGATTCATTATTTCTGGGAGAAAATAAAAATATGTAATAGAGAAAATTGTTGATAAGGATTCAGATTATTATTGATTAGAATATGTTATTTGCTCATGATAAAATTATTGCTATATCAGTGTTCTTGAATGTAAGATGCATGAATGCAATCAATATTGTATTATTTTAATAATAGTTTTTGAAGCTTCAATTAATTATCATTTTGAGAACAACAATTTTGAGAATATTTTCTGTTCAATTTTGTTGATTTGTAATTTTTAAATTTTCTAGGTGTGCAAGCCGGAGGCTGTGGAGTGCAAGCCATACGTCTGCGACCAGCTCTCACGTTCCAACCACTTCATGCCAACATTTTCCTAGATAAACTTCGCAGTGTCCTGAAGGACATCAAATAAATCCTTTAATTCCTTGTGGAACCCTTAGGGACCCATAGCTTCCTATGGAATCCATATTGACCGATAAATATATGTTGGAATCCTTGATGATCCATGAATAATCGATTTTGGATTCCTTGGTGATCCATGAATTGATTTTGGAATCCTTAAGATCCTATAAATCGGGTTTTGAATCCTAGAGGACCCATGAATTGATTGTGATATCCTTGAGAAACCATAAATTGATTGTGGAACCCTCAAGGACACATACATCGATTTTGGAATACTTGAGGACTCTGGAATTGATTTTTGAATCCTCAAGGACCCATAAATTGATTGTGGAATCTTTGAGCACCCATAAATTCCTCAAGGAATCCTTACAGTCTGATAAATTTTATTTGGGAATCCTTGATGATCTATGATTTGATTTTGGAATCCTCGAGGACTCATAAATTGATTATGGAATTCTCAAGATCCTATAAATCGATTTAGGATTCCTTGAGAACCCATTAATTGATCTTGGAATTCTTAAAAGAGTCAAAAGAACCCTCTACACGAACCTATCTGGTATTCCCCCACACGCCGAGATTTTTAAATTATATCACAGACGATATAATGTAATATTTAGATGAGAAAATGTTATAATTTATTATCCATAATTATGTCGGTCTATTACCCAGTTTATTCTTGGTTCCGAACTTACCTAAAACGTGATTTTTATTAATTTATCTGTCATCGTCATTATCATAATCAAAATCATCATATCTTTAATATTACTCTCGCACAAGTCTAGGACTCATGTAGGCATCATTCTAAAAATCATCAGTTTAGTGAGAGATCTGATTTAATTGAAATACTATGGTTTCACTACATATTGAACATTTTTAAATTGAATGATAAGTTAGATGCTTCTGAAAATATTTATACATTCCATGCTATTATTAACTCCACAAAGATTTAATATTGAAATCTTCTAAAGCATTGACTCCTATAAAGGCTAAACAAGAAATGATAAGTTACTGTATTTATTATGTAATAAGCTATGCTAGAACTTTTAACTATGCATAGAATTTTGTGGCATCAACATAAATTAGTTTTATCCCATTTGTATTATCTACACTACTTATTTCCTTTATCAAATGAAACCATACTACTTATTTTATTGTATCGAAAACAAAGTTTCACAATTCAAATTCAGTAGACGATGAAGTGAATTTGCACCTATAGTGCGATTTAGTAGTATTTGATAAATTTTATTCTGAGATTGTAAATTAATTTTGATGTTTCAATGTAAATGCAATTTTATGAAACTATTTAATTATGCAATAAATAATGCACAATCTTAGACCTAAGCTTCTACGTCTTCCATGAGAAAAATCAAACATTTCAAATGAAATTATATCAATATTATAGTGATATAAGCTATATTATATTGACAGATATTTTGAGATTCTTGTATTGTAAGAATAAATATCTTTTGAGTAAAATAGTGTGTAAGATGTAGCCTATACCATTTATCTAAGCAATTGCTATGCAATCAATGTAAGTTCAAAAATAATATGAATGAATCAAAATTTGATAAGTATAGGTCTATGTTATCCAATGTGATTTCTATATTCAATCCAGGCTAATTATTTATAGAAAATGTTGTTGACATTTACATGAGTTGAAACATAAGTATCCCAAGATTATTAATTTAATAAGGTGAAAATTTCAAATTAAGATTATGAGAAAATTGGGCCTAAACTATTTTTCCACACATGTGGGATTATTTGAGCTTGTTTGATTACAGTAGTAATTATGAATTATTATAAAAATCTACAATCAAATCTTTATGATAATTTATCTCTACTAACTTCAGGGTACCCCTACATAATAGATCTATCACAGTAATAGTTGGATAGAAGAAATTTTATCACAATTGCTTTTACCTAGATCTAGATCTAGGCCTAGAGTTGAGTTATATTCGAGAATATTGCATAGATTTTAAGATACCAATTTATTTCATTATTAGTGTAATAAAAAATACAGTATCAATATTAATAATATATTAGAAAATAGATCAAAAGTGCATTAGGCTATGCTACTCAAATAATTATGTCTTCCATTGAATAGCCTTGATGAGATAATAACTGCTTATAATGTAAATAATTATTATTGTGAGACATCCAAATGTATTTTTGTTTTAGAATAATATTGATGTTTTTTGTTGAAATGAATATATATTTGAGTATTACATGAGAGTTTAATTACAGTACATTCTAATCCTTTTCAATTATTTTTTGAATGTTTTCATCCAAATTGACAGCTACATATTGAAACAACTACTTTAAAGAGTCAGCATTGATTGGATGAGAGGCATTGAGGTTTAATGTTATTCAGAAGAAAAGCTTATAGTTTGAAGTGAATATCGCTCTAGAGCACTATTAATAGATTTAGGGCAGGTTGCACAAAAACCTGTTAAGTTTCAACCATGATTTAAATGTCACAAGAACCAATCAGAGAAGGGGTTTTTTAGAAAAGAGGCGTCAAATCAAGTTTATCTGATCAGCTTCTCTGATTAGTTCTCGTGACATGCCACAAGAACCAATGAAAGAAGCTATCAGAGAAGGGTTTTTTTAGAAAAGAGGCTTCAAATCAAGTTTATCTGATTAGTTCTCGTGACATGCCACAAGAACCAATGAAAGAAGCTATCAGAAAAACCTTCTCTGATTGGTACTTGTGGAATCAAATCATGATTAAAATTTAACATGCTTTTGTGCAACTGAGCATAATTCAGTGAAAATTATTGTCAAGTTCAATACCGTACATGGATCAATTCCCTAAACCAAAGTGGAAATAAAATTGGATTACAATATTATTGTATTATTGACCGAGCGAAGTGAGGTCTTAAGGTGCGTACAGACTTCCGCTCTGTTTCGCAACCGAACGTCACTCCAGCAGAGCGATTGATGATCGACCGGGGAGCAACAATGGTTCGACCGGGGAACGCGAGAAGATCTAACATCTTCCGTAACGTTCATGATGGGTGCGTGGGCGGTACGACTGTGGTTCGATGACGAGGGAGGAGCGTGCTCGGTGCTGGTTGGAAGCGCGAATATGTGTACGCAGCTTAAGATTCAAGTCGACGGTTCGGCATTTGTTTAAATGTTAAAATGTTTGAATGTTTATATGTTGCGCATTTACGGCGAAACGCGGTAATAGATTTTCATGAAATTTGACAGGTATGTTCCTTTTTTAATTGCGCGTCGACGTATATACAAGGTTTTTGGAAATTTCGCATATCAAGGATAATATGAAAGGAAAAAAGAGCCTCCTTTATACGCCAATATTAGAGTAAAAATCAGACTATAGAATATTATTCATCATAAATCAGCTGACAAGTGATTACACAGATGATTGTGTGGAGAAGCCAGTCTATTGCTGTATTTCCATAAGGTCTATAGTTTCAATCAGGTACTTGTGGATGAGAATACTGCGTGAGGTCTACTGTTCACAGAACTACTAGTTCAGTGAAAATTATTGTCAAGTTCAATACCGTACATGCGTACATGGATCACTTCCCTAAACCAAAAATAAAATTGGATTACAATATTATTGTATTATAATATGTGGAAGAGAGAACCTATAGTGAGATCCACGTTATAATAACTGTGGATTGAGATGGGAGAACAGCGTTGCCGATTCTTTGCCTTGATTAATTATCTTTCCACATTGTCAAAAACAGATTTGGCATTGTTGTGGAGCAAGAAAAGGATAGCACTACCTGCTTTGTCGAATAATAGACAAGGATAGCAACACCAAAATTGATCAAATACTGTCATTATAACGTGGACCTTACTTTAGTAATACAATATTATTGTATCACATGTGAAAGAGAGAGCCTGGTAGAGAGGGTGATAAAAAAGAAGAGCTACTAAAGAAGTATGTGAAGAAGAAGCAAGAGAAGGAGGAATGGTAGGAGAGGAAGGAGTAGAGTACTTCCCCCTCACTCCAATAATAAGAGTTTCTCACTTCAGCGTTTGAGCGGTACTACAACGTTCAGCTCAGTAGGTTTTCAGCCGCGATCAGGTCAACGTTTGAATCGCGTTTCTCAGTCGCTGGCGACTTTTCGCACGCGCCAGCGTTTTGTGTGCGTTAACGCGTGTGTGAACGCGTCTCTTGAAGGAATATGGGTGCAGACGATGGAAAATATGCCGAAAATGGAAATGGGAAACAGAATGGAACACATTTGCACGATATTAAACCAACAGGTGAGTGAATTTGTTTGTTGACATTTCTTGGAATTTTATGTCTATTTTTCTCAATTGAGTATCGTTCTGGGTAATTTCCAGCTTTTTGAATATGTTTTTGTTATGTAATTTACTCGTATTGTCAAATCGAAATACACCAACAGAAAATGAAGACATATTCAATGAAAATTGAAGAAATTTTTGTAACTTTTTGTGATTTTTAGGTTATCTCCGGCTTATTTGATATAAGCTGCTTTTACACCAAAGTTATTAACAAAATGTTTATTTCTCCGTCCTTATAAATTCTATTATATTGAACGGAACTTGACGAACACATTTGTTTATCATGTATATGATAAGTTATGTTTAATATAATAGAATTTATAAGGACGGAGAAATAAACATTTTGCTAATAACTTTGTTGTAAACGCAGCTATAATCTTATTATATGGGATAGATTAAAATAGATGTGGGAAGGCCGAGAAAGAGATGGGTACCGGAAAAGGTTATTTAACAAAAAACCTTTAATCCTTGAACCCTTGAAGTGAAGATGATGAAGGTCTTATTATGTTATTTGATGTTTTTGTATAGTGATTTCCTTCTATAGAGAAGTACCTTTATTTTTTGTGTGTTCATGGTTTTTAATTTACGGCAATTTAGTTAGTTTATACAGTGAAAATTCATAATTGATGTTCCTCATGATAGAATCGCAATGTTTTCCTTTCCAACAATCCTGAAAAATGATTGTGAATATCACTATTGATATTCTCAGTTAAGTAGATATTTGTAGAGGGATATACTCGTATAATATTGTCAAATACACCATGTTAAATTAAAGTCTCATTCTTTCCCAAAAACGTTAGAAAAATAAAAGAAATTTCTTGAAATTGAATGGTCAATTGAAGAAATTGACTCAAAACACAAACAAATACAGGTATGATTAATGACAACTAGGTACTTGACATTATGGTAAATTTGTATTTAATTGGGCTTTTGAAAACAATATTTCTTCAACCATTATTTATGCATTATTACATTATTTTAGAAGTTGATGTATTCATAATAAGAGTTTTAATCACAGCTAAAACATCAATAATTCATTCAAAAATTTTTTACAAACAGATCTTTGATTTTCCTAAGAAGCCTCACATGATGGAAAAGGGAGTTTTCCTCATTGAGCGACAAGAGACTTTAAATTGTTTGAAACGGGAAAATTGCTATTTGGTGTGTGTAGGCCTACTTGAATGTTATTTCTATAGTCTGTAGAAAGTCATTACTCTTTTACTGATGATATCCTTGTGTATTGATGTATTGTGAATATTCATGTCAAAGTATTCTAAATTAAAGAATTCGTGGTGCATCAATACTGTAACTCAATTTTTTGATTCACAGTCCATCCTTGCCTAATATTGGTGTGCAGTAGATAAAGAAAAGTAGAAACGTACCATATGAAAAGAATTTCAACAATTAAGTTAATGGAACTAGGCCTGATATTAGTATTTCAAATTTTCACAAGTAATTTACTTCACCGTATTTTTGACAGTACCTACAATATTATAATCCAAATTTGACATAGCTAATAACTAGGTACGGTACTAATAAATTATTGCAGTCTCTAATATAGTTCAGTACGGTACGTGATTTCACAAATTGCCAGTTATTTATATTACAGGGTAATAAATAACTAAATGCATTTATAAATAAATTTAGTAAGACCTACAGTAAGTATTTAATTTCACACAAGACTTTTTAAATAGAATATAACAATAAATTATTCATTCGTTTTCAACCAACATCTTGATAGATACAATATACATAAAAATTTATTAATTTATTCACACAAGCTAAACTAATTAGCCTAAAATCCTATTATATTAAGCGAGCAATTTCTGTATATATTTTCATATCTGGTTATTTATGTTCAACGGATCTCGAAAACGGCTCTAACGATTTTCACGAAATTTGGAACATAGTAGGTTTATGATATAAAAATTCGATTGCACTAGGTCTCATCCTTGGGAAAACTCGCTGAACGACATTAATAGGATAATTCATCCTTGGCTGAAACAGCTGTGGATAGTAAAAAAGTGAGTGAGCGAGTATGTAAAAAATCAAAATATCGCATCCCCGAAATTCATAAGATGACAAAATATAGCCAGCTGTGAAATATAAACACGATCATTTTAGAGAATTGTGTTCTGTTTATCAATAAATAAAAATAACGAGCGAAGCTCGGTGCCCCGATATTTAAATCTAATATAAACACAAATATTTCATACTAGAAGACTGTACTATAAAGAATAACAGCTATTAGTAAAACTATTATTAAACTAATTCTAATTATTAGTAAAACTAGTCATCTTTGAATACAATACCTTATTATACAAATATTTTTGACAGAACATTCTAGCCTATAGAACTGATTATAATTATATCATTATTATTTGAAAATAACATATTTTCAAGTAAGATATGCCAAGAGAACTCAATATTTGTTAACCTAGTTCAAAATTAATCCTAATTGATTCAAGCCTTATTCTCTTATCTGTGGGTTGCCTTGTCAGGCCTTAGCTTGGTCTTCTCCGTCTCTATCCCTAATCGTCAAGTTTAGCCTTTCTCTTGGAAATCTTCACGGTCCATTAGCATTATCATTTTTTGATGGATTACGGATCTTGTTTGACCTCAGCATACACACAATTTGACCCAAAAGTTTCCATTGGTAGGTACTGTATCCTATTATTTTAAAGTTTGTTTACTTTTGTGAGATCTTTTCATCGAGGAGGTTTCGTTGACCTTTTGAGATGATGACAAATAAAAATAAGAAGAAGAAGAAGATAATGATGAGGATGAAGAAGAAGAAAGGGAGGAAGAAGAAAGGGAAGAAGAATAAGAAGAAGATGAAGATAAAGATAAAGAAGAAGAAGAATGTGAAGAAGAAGAAGAAGAAGAATACGGAAGACTAAACTAATGTTAAATAAATGTTCTGATAGAAATTTTGTGAATGTCTGGTATTTTTACCTGTGATTAGAATAACCTGCTCAAAGATGATTCATCCGAGTTTTGATTCTGTAATAGCCTGCGAATATTCTTTGGTATTTAGTTAGACTTTTGGTTTTCTACACCGTCAAGAAACACAAAATAATTAATTATTACATCAGTTAATTATGTAATTATCATCAATTAGCACAACATCAAGCTATATAAATGTTTATAGGTGACTGTTGGTATTTAACTATTTATAGGTGAAGTGTACTCTATAAGTGTACACTTTATTTTATTCATTCACTAGCCGTCAGACTCGCTTTGCTCGCCATATCCGTCTAGCCAGGGGGCTCCGCCCCCTGGACCCCCGACTGGATCGTCCAAAAATGAGATCAGCGGGCTCGCTTCGCTGGCCAAAAATGCTGGTAGAAACACCTGTTACTATATCGGCGTATCTTTGGCGAACAAAATTCTTCCATCTCAGCTAAACCTGTTTTACTGATTTTTTAAAAATATATTTCCATCAATTATTGAAAAAGGTGAGAAAACGCAGAAAAGCTGAGAAAAACGTTGGAAAAACGCTGATACTGGATGTATCTTTGATGAAATAATAAAGTCACCTCATCACAAAATTTTTAGAACCTAGCTAAACCTCTGTACAAAATTTGAACATTTTCTGTCTATTACTTGATAAAAGAACTGAGAAAACGCAAAAAAAATTTGGGCGTATCTTTGGCGTTATTTCAAATTTCTTCTAACACATTACATATTACACCCCAGCTCAGCTTCTGTAGTAAATTTGAACATTTTCTATTCATTTGTTCGCAATAAAGCTGAGAAAGCTCAATAAACGCTGGGAAAACGTAGATTTTGGGCGTATCTTTGGCGTTATTTCAAATTTCTTATTTCAAAACACAACATTATTACACCCTAGCTTAGCTTCTGTACTAAATTTGAACAATATATTTACAGCTGGGAAAACGCTGGAAAAACGCAGATTTTGAGCGTATCTTTGGAAATTTTTCCAAATCCTTTCTTAGTGCGCCTCTAAAGGGCCAACTGAACATACCTTCCAAATTTGAACGTTTTTGGTCCGGTAGTTTTTTAGTTTTGCGAGTGAGTGAGTCAGTCAGTCAGTGACTGCCATTTCGTTTTTATATAATATAGATTATGGCTTTTATCGGCAAAGAGATCCTTTTGGATGTTCTGCCTTGCCGTATTACCCAATGTCATTTCCTATCAACACTCAAGTTTATAGGTTATATATTGGGTTCAGTGTACATTTTATTGTAACTTATTAATGAATAATGAAGATTGTCTCAACATATTGCATGTTTTATGACAATAAATTATGATCTGATTTGATATATACATGTGAGGAAAGAGAA
Source organism: Nilaparvata lugens (assembly GCF_014356525.2). Taxonomy (NCBI): domain Eukaryota; kingdom Metazoa; phylum Arthropoda; class Insecta; order Hemiptera; family Delphacidae; genus Nilaparvata; species Nilaparvata lugens. The sequence goes on along the minus strand of NC_052513.1, from coordinate 39,189,816 downwards.
TAAAGAAATTATCTACATGAGGAAAACAAAAGAAAAACCCCTCGACCAATATTATAATCATTATACAGAGTGTTTCAGAAGTAGTGTCGAACATTTCAGGGTATTGTTCCTGGATGATAGGAGTCTAAAAATGTCGTATTTTAAGTGTCCAAAACTCAGCGGTTATCCTTATAGCTGCCATTTTGTTTTATCACTTAAGAAATTTTATCTCAAGAACGTAATGATGTATTGATCTGAAATTTGGCATAAATATTTATGCTATAAAGACTCAAATTTAACTGTGACTGTAATCAATATTATAAAATATCTTCGTTAAAATAATTTAAATACAGTAATTTTAAGAGGTTCGGAGAGAGGTAAAGCTGTTCTGACCTTACTTCAAGCTGCATGTAGCTGTTCGGAGTCCACTTATCCCTCATCATTAGTTTCTCATTGATTACACACAAGCCAAGAGCTTGACGATTGTATTGAAGTTTAATATAATCATTAAACACACAAACATTAAGAATAGATTAAAAATACATTAAAAAAAAATCATATCTGCACCCCAACAATTTGGCCTCTCTTCCATACATCTAAGCTCTATCCTTTCTTATCAGCAATGAGAATCTGTTGTTGATAACAAACGTTGTACAAAGAGAAGAGAGTAAAGCAAGTAAATTATTTTTATTAAATAATTTGTTACTTATTAATGAATAATGACGATTGTCTCAACATAATGCATGTTTTATGACAATAAATAATTGTTTGATTTGACTTATACATGTTAGAAAATAAAATAAAGAAATTACATGAGGAAAACAAAAGAAAACCCCTCGACCAATATTATGATCATCAAATATCGCACATATCAAATACTTTGAAAGAGTTTGATAGACTGATGAGCCATTTCAACACATGTACAAGAGTCTAGAACAATTTCAAGTCTAGAAAAAGACTAAGAAATTTTCAAAAAACCACAGATTTATTGATACTTAGAAAGACCGGTTTCGGTTATTACACCATTGATAAACTGGTTTTTTGACAATTCCTTAGTCTTTTTCATTTAATATGAATAATTACCACATTATCAACTTCTCAACTACACAAAAAAATAAATTATTTTTATACTATACTTTATTTTATAGTATCATTAAATTCTATACTCCATAGTTGATCTCTTTTCTGTATAGGGCTACTCTTGTAATATAAATATAAAAAATACAAATCTCAGTACCCTTTTTTTGAAAAATTTTCATCACAACATGTTTCGGACATTTATGCTATCACTTGAAAACGGCATAAATGTCCGAAACATGTTGTGATAAAATTTAAAAAGAAAAGAGTACTGAGATTTTTATTTTCTTTATATTCCATAGTTGATTCCTACCTCCATTGTTAATTCAAGACTCTTTTCAATTATTGCATTATAATACAATGCTTAAAGTTGTAGACCCACCCAATAAACAAACCTACGATCCGGTCGCACTATCATTATTAATCAGTCAAATCAGACATCAACGAAGGAATTCAGTTTAGGCTGATGTTTTTTGGACGACACTTATAATTGCAGGTGTGTAGGCACGTAATTAGCAATGGTAATCAATTTGGTTGGACAGTCTACTCACGATAATATGGTAATAGAAAATTACAGAAACTGAAGCTAGATTACACCATTCTCGTGCAGGAGAAATATGATAATATAGTTAATAAAACAATATATAAATCTTGTAGTACCCCTTTATTTTTTAAAAACTTTAAAATAGTTCAACGACTAGTTTCGACCCTAACTTAGGTAATTTTCATTTTATTAATTTGTTTAAAAGTAACCCATGTAAGTGAAGTGTTTTTTGATAATATAGTTGTCTACATTCTTTACTGTTTTTGTAACATAAATGGTAACATTAATCCTATAGAATAGACTGTAAAATATTATCAATGTACAAATATACGTTAATAGAACAAACTATGATATAATATAGGTAATATAATATAATATTATTTACTGTCTTTGAAACATAATGGTAACATTAATCCCATAGAATAGATTATAAAATATTATCAATGTACAAATGTACGGTAATAGAACAAACTATGAAATAATATAGGTAATATAATCTTCGAATTTTTGAAGACACTTTAAAAACACTAACATCCAGTTGCACAGAAGTCTGTAACTTTTAATCCCGATCAAATACCACGAGAACCAATCAGAGAAGTCCTCTTTTCAGAAGAGGCTTCTCTGATTGGTTCTCTTGGAATTCAATCATGATTTTAATTTAACAGGTTGTTGTGCAACCGGATCTTACTTTTTAGACTGTCAGTGTGAAGATGACCAACAACAGGTCGAAGCAAAAAAGTAAGGCCCGGTTGCACGAAAGCCGGTTAAATTTTAACCGTGATTAATTCCTTGAGAACCAATCAGAGAAGGCTTTATTGAAAAGACGGTTTCTCTGATTGGTTCTCGTGGAATTGATTATGATTTTAATTTAACCGGCGTTTGTGCAACCGGCGCTAAGTGTTTCCACTTTTAAGGCTGTGCAAAGGCTAAAAATGAACTTTCTACTGGTGATATTTTGTAAAGTTTTTCGATTTGTATCAAATCGAAACCGATGTCTCTTTTTTCCCATCCAACTGCAACTTCCAAGCTTGTAGTGGGTGACATACGACACAGATGATCTGTTCACTTCAATCTGTATTTTTTTATGAGTTTGGCGGCCAGTCGCTGTTACTCTTCAACACCGCCCTGGGTCTCGTGTGAATTAAGCTGTGCAAAGGCTAAAAATCAACTTTTTACTGGTGATATTTCTCAAAGTTTTTCGATTTGTATCCTATCAAGCTATCAAAATGAAAAAGTTTTCACAGGAAATCATTTTTTTCCGATCATTACTTTTTGAGATATGAGCGCCTAAAGTTTAAATTTTTGGGACAGAACATTTCAAGTTAGGTAGGAGATAAATCCATGAGATTTAGAAGATAGATTCTTCATGGTATTTTTTCTAATAAAACAAAAAATTTCTGAAAATATCAATTTTTGAGAAAGTTATTCAATTTACTAAAAATGACCAAAAATAACTTTTAGTTAAGTTAGTTATTTAGTTGAGTTGAGTTGAACTCAACTAAAAGTTATTTTTGGTCATTTTTAGTAAATTGAATAACTTTCTCAAAAATTGATATTTTCAGAAAGTTTTTGTTTTATTAGATCAAAAATACCACGAAGAATCTATCTTCTGAATCTCATGGATTTATCTCTTACCGAACTTGAAATGTTCTGTCCCAAAAATTTAAACTTTAGGCGCTCATATCTCAAAAAGTAATGAACGGAGAAAAATGTTTTCCCGAGAAAACTTTTCCATTTTGACAGCTTGATGACATACAGATCGAAAAACATTGAAAAATATCACCAGTAGAAAGTTCATTTTCAGCCTTTGCACAGCCTTAATAGGTAAAAATATTGAGCCTTTCTCAACCATGACCTACGGAATACATTACAGTTGATTGGCATGAACATTTTGTGTTAGTTTGTAGGCTGAAAGCTTTAAGACTCACGCATTCTAATGAATTATTCAATGGATTACCTAAAGCATACCAGGCTACCAACGGTTAACTGTATCATAGTAATATTCCAATGTGTTGATAAAAAGTGGATAAACGTGTAGACACGTTTTTGAAATTGGATATTATTATGGATATTAATTATTATAAAAATATAAATAATCACCAGACTTTTTGAATCATTGATTCTCTTCAAAACAGTAAAGACAGGTAAATAAAAAATGTTTTTTGAAAATATAGAGCCAGCCTGGTAGGTCATTCAATATTATTATTATATTTCAAAAAATAGAAGGTGAATAGAAATATGAAGCCGCATTCATACCAGAGTTGTCAACTGAGTTTTCAACAAATTTTCAGCAGTTTGTTGCTAGTTTCTTGATGAGCACAGCAACATTTTGTTTTCAACTTGTGAAAATCCAACTTGTTTTCAACAAGATTTTTGTTTTCATATCAGTGAGGGAAACACTGAGAAAGTTGCCAACAAATAAATGTTCCCCTTCACAACTTAAATGCACACAACTAACACTGTATGATATGCTCTTCCAAATGTTAGCATTGCTCGAATGGGAAGAATTGATTATCAACTTCTTCCTCGCTGATGGTGATGCCCACATGAGCTGCAGGCTTGTGCGTGGGTAATGAGACGGATGATGAATAAGGATGAAGTTATAAGGAATTACTATCAACAATCTATATATATATATATATATATATATATATATATATATATATTATATATATATATATATATATATATATATAAAAAGCGAAATGGCACTCACTCACTGACTGACTCACTCACTCACTCACTCGCATAACTAAAAATCTACCGGACCAAAAACGTTCAAATTTGGTAGGTATGTTCAGTTGGTATGTTAGAGGCGCACTAAGAAATCTTTTGGCAATATTTTAACTCTAAGGGTTGTTTTTAAGGGTTTAAAGTTCGTCTTTTAGCATGTATATTATTCTTCGCCCAATCTCTTAATTATAATTGAAATTTCCATATCATATGTTACTATAGAACTATAATCTAGATAGAGTACCTCTTCGAAACAGTTGTTAACTGGCAACCAAATTAATAATTTTGTCAGGTTGGCATTAAGTTGAGTTGACTTTGTTAGGTTGGCACCAAGTTGAAGATTTAAATGCATTTATCGCGAAAAAATTGATTGGGCACTGCTACTTCAATCCTGGGAATATTATATTACTAGCAGTCAGGCTCGCTTCGCTCGCCATATCCGTTTAGCCAGACGTTTAGTCTGGATCCCCGACTGGATCGTCCTAACATATAATAAAAATGCTCAAACAATGAAAAATGCAGGCGAGCGAAGCGAGCCTGCTGATCTCATTCCTGGACGATCCAGTCGAGGGGCCAGGGGGCGGAGCCCCCTGGCTAGACGGTTATGGCGAGCGAAGCGAGCCTGACGGCTAGTAACATTATAATTGACGGCTAGTAACATTATAATTAAAACATTATATTTGGGGAGTCCGATCTCACTAGGCATCAAACCTGCAACAGTGTAGAAATCAATCTGAAAAATCCGAAAAATTATAATAACATTACAACATTAACATTATTAGGAATGTTACAGTTTGAAATGCTTCTCTCTGTATTTTATTAGAGGCTATATTTTTTAAGAAGTGGAAAACTACAATTCCCAAAACTTGTGTCGAAATTGGGTGTGTCTTTTCATATCAAACAAAGCAGCTAATTATATACTTTAGTAGCCTACTTGATAACAAAACTAGTGTTTATTTCTAGCATAATATCTGATGGGAGATGACTCAAAGTTCGTTTCCGTACTTTTATGCGTCTCTGATAAAATTATCTTAAAACCCGGTCTCCGGTGATATTTTCATGTCCAAAATATTAAGAAAAATGTCCGTTTGATCAGGTTTTCAATCATAAATCTTCCATGACTGACTAGAATATCCTATATAAAACGTGCTAGTGTAGGCTAAAGTAATGTCCACGTTATAATGACAGTATTTGATTAACATTGGTGTTGCTATCCTTGTCTACCATATTTGTATCATCTTCCTATAGTGAGGTCCTCGTTATAATGACAGTATTCGATTATCATTGGTGTTGCTATCCTTGTCTATCATCCTAGATCACTCATCTTTAGTACAATATATGAATATCGGGGACCGAGCTTCGCTCTGGAGTACAAAAGCATAAAAATTTATTACCAGAGAAGAAATTATAATATAATTCATACAGGAATGTTCTATCTAATCACAGTAAATTGAGATTAATTCCCAGAGGAATGCAAAAATTTCCCTCACAAAGGCCCAGTTGCACAAAAGCCGGTTAAATTCTAATCCTGATTAACTTAACGTGAACCAAATCAGAGAAGACCATTTCAAAAAGATGGATCTACTGGAACTAATCAGGATTGGAAATAACCCGGATTTTTTGCAACCGGCACTAAGTAACTGATTGAATGATTTCAAAAGATCAACAGCTGAGTCATAATTTTGACACAGTCCCACTCACATGAACTCGCTCACTCAATTCCATCACCAACAGACGACGAAATAAATAATTATTATCAGCTGTTTTCCCAGGCATGAATAATAATTATCCTTTTAATGTCCTTCAGCGAGTTTTCCCAGGGATGAGACCTAGTGCAATCGAATCTTTATATTATAAACCTACTATGTTATGAATTTCGTGAGAATCGTTAGAGCCGTTTTCGAGACCCGGTGAAATACAAACATATAAACATCTAACATCCAAACATCCAAACATATAAACAGAAGTTGCTCGTTTAATAGTATAGGATTCCGCTAAAACTTGCTTTCAAATACAGATAGATGGTGATAACTACTTCTTTCAATACAGCCGAGTGGAATTTTACAACTTCTAAGCTCAGCTACTTTTTGAAATAAGTGATAATTGATTTAAGCAAACTAGAACGTAGGTCGAAGATGTTTTCAGGGAACTATATTCTAGAGATCTTACGACCATCGTTGATGGATGAAATTTACTATAAAAATATGGGATATTGGTTGTTTATTTTTGGATTCATCGAAGATCATAATAATATAGTGTTGTGTCCATCTTTGAGTTGGATTTTGACAGTACCTATACATAATATTACAAGGTCAGAAGAATACATCTAATACTTGAGAATTGAAAAAAGTAGGTCGACTAGAACCATAGCCACCTACGATATTGCAACGTCGCAGTGTAGGCCTAGAATCTAATACATGATTGGTGAAAAAGATTTAAAACAATACCAGCTGATCTTTTCCACCAATCATGTATTAGATTGTAGGCCTACACTGCGACGTTGCAATATCGTAGGCCGCAGCCTTGTATTAGAGGTGGCTATGCTAGAGCTCCATAATTTATTGGTTTTATATGAAGCTATCCTGTTAGCCCATTGGGCCATATAAATAAAGTAGAGCATTTGCTTATACTTCTAAAATATTGAGCATATGCTTCATTATTCATGCAAAACCTTTTGCTCAGGCTCATCAAAAAATCTGGTGTGGCGCACTCACACAACTTTCCTTGCCGTTATGAAAATTTATCAACTGACGCTAGTGTTCCCGCGCATCTCAAGTCTACTATGCAAAGATCTAAGCCAGCTGGTGACAGGACTATAACGCTGCAGACACACGAGGTCTGCTATCTCTTCATAGTGAATGATTTAATAGAATCAACAGTTGTCAACAGTTTGCAATTGAAATAATAACATTTTCTCGAATTTCGAGCTTATTTTAAATTTTAGGTGAAAATGTTACTGAACATTAATTGTAGAGATTTTCATGATCAATCTTTTCCATTTGGAATTTTTTGTTTAAATTGTATCTGAAGCCTGATAATTGGAAATCTAAAATCAAACTTCACCTTGATGGGGCGGAGCTCCTGAAATTTCTACAGATATGAGACTTGTGGCAGTTGATAAAACTTAACAATGACTATTTTAGGTATAAATTTGATCAAAATCGTTGGAGCCATTTTCGAGAAAATCGCGAAAAACCCTGTTTTTAACAACATTTTCGCCATTTTAGCCGCCATCTTGAATTGAATTTGATCGAAATTGTTCGTGTCGGATCCTTATATGGAAAGGACCTTAAGTTCCAAATTTCAAGTCATTCCGTTAATTGGGAGATGAAATATCGTGTACACAGTCGCACATACACTCATACACACACACACACACACACACACACACACACACACACACACACACACACACACACACACACACACACACACACACACACACACACACACACACACACACACACACACATACAGACCAATACCCAAAAACCACTTTTTTGGACTCAGGGGACCTCGAAACGTATAGACATTTACAAATTGGGGTACCTTAATTTTTTTCGGAAAGCAATACTTTCCTTACCTATGGTAATAGGGCAAGGAAAGTAAAAAGTGGTTTGAGCATTTGCTCAAAAGTAAAGCTTATTCTCAAAATTGTAGGAATAAACTAGAGCATTTGCTCAATTTTTGAAGCAAATGCTTCAAAAAAGGTGAGTTACCGTATGTTATCATGTCAGTACGGTAAGAAAATATCGAAGAGAAGAACTCAGGATTGAGTTTATCTCAGGATCAGTTTTTAAATTTTTTTAGTCATCCCCTGAACTGCAAGTATTATAAAATTGAAGGATGCAAAAAGGCAAATGCTATGACAACTGAAAATTTTTTATAACAATCAAATTCCACAATTTCAATCGTCATTGGAAATTGTTGTTTTGAAAGAGGCTTTTGTTATAGAGATAACTTGAATGAAAAAATATAGTAGTTATTTTTTTTACATCCGGCTTCAATAGCGAATTGTAGAAAAGAAGAAGAGAAGGAGGACGAGGAAGAGGAAAAGAAGGAGGAAGAAGAAAAAGAAGAAGAACAAAAGATGAAGACGGGCGCAAACAATAATTGTTCACATTAATTTTTTGGATAAGAATGCTGCTGAAAGAACATCGAAAGAAGTGTATTTTGAAATTTAGAGGAAATTATATTATTCGCCCTAATAGCAACACACTACTACGTCACCATTGATAAATTTTGTGAATTGTTTATGAATGGTCATTGATAATCGCCATTCATAAAGTCAAGTCAGTGAACCGTAAGGCACGATATTATGTCACAGAAAATAATGCAAGACAGTTTAATGCCGACAAAAGACTGGGCTATCTGATTGGAGTCATGTAGACTACTCGATTTGGGAGATTTAATAATATTTCCGACGAATGTTGAAGCCAGAAAAACTTGGTTTTAATTCAGTAACAGTTGAAGAGTAATTGTGAACCGGTATCCTTCAATGTGAGATCAATTAGGAAGTATTCAACAGTATTCAACAGTGTTACAGCCGTAAGCGAATAAATAAAGCTTGAAACGGAAATAGTGTTAAAGATGTTTACAGATTAAATACAGTATACAATATAGAGTTAATTAATATGATTTATTTTTATATTATTGCTGGCTCTTAAATACGGTAGTAGTTCACACTTCGGAATTTCGACAAAACGGAAGAGGAAGTGACGGAGGAAGAAGAAGAAAAAGAAGAGGAAGAAGAGAAGAAGAAGTATGATGAGGAGGAGTAGGAGAAAGGAGGCGGAGGAGGAGATGAATGGGAAGAAGAAGAAGTATCATGAGGAGGAGTATGAAGACGAGGATGAGGAGGAGTAGGTGAAAGAAGGAGTGGGAGGAGTAGGATGAGGAGGAGTAGAAGAAGAAGATGAAATGAAGAAGAAATAATTCGATTTCGAAGAAAGGAAAAGAAGAGATTGATATAAGTAAGGAGGAAAAGAAATAGAGGAAGAAAATGAGAACTACGAGAGCGAATATTTTTCTGTATTTACAACGACCAATGGGAGATGAATAGGAGAGAATTCAACCAATCAGAAGCTAACCAATGGGAAAGCGACAGCAAGTGTGTTGTCATGTCTACAGCCAATGGGAGGTGACTAAGAAAAACTTTGACCAATCACAAATCAGCCAATGAGGACTGATTCGTCTCCGTTTTCTATTTATCCTGACTCGCCCTAAAAATTATTGATTTTTCCTCGCTTCTATATCCTTTTCCTCTTGTAATTTATTCAGAGGCGAGGCGTCCGGTCATCTCTGGATTCGCCGATGACTGGACATAAATTGATATGTAACGTGTATATTATTAAATTAAAAATATTATTAAAATAAATACAAAAAAATGTGAAGAAACCAAAAGAGAAACGTTTTTTTGCGAGCGCGTCAAGTTTGAATAAAGTAGACTTCATCATCATACTGCATCATCAGTTCCATCCGTTCAATGTGATTCTCAAAAATATGCGATTCCAGTAATGCTATTTAGCATTGGTTACCATCACTCTTCTGCATCTTCACTCTCCCTTTCCCCGTAAATGATGGTGGAGTAAACGGTCAAAGACATCGCTATTTTCTGCGATTCCACTGTTCCGCGCCAGTGTTGCAAACCGTACCATAATTATTTTGTTTGCCATTTGTTATTGATAATAATAGTTATTATTATTTCTTTTATGTTTCGTTTTGAAGTATCTAAATTTAAAAATCTACTTTGTGATTATAATAAGAACTGAAAACTTAGTGAAGTGAACAACTACAAGATTTAACCTATTTCGGACTATGTGTAACATAAAATTTGGGAGAGGAATAGCACAAGGTTACCTTATTTTTCTCTCCCTGTCATTTTTGATGATGTACTTTTTGAATGAATGAATAAAGAATAAAGAATCTTATTTCAATTTTGTTAATTAATTTTAATTAATTAGGGCCAGTTTCCGAGCTTGAGATTTAGACAAGATCAAGACTTTTCAACTCTAGGATTTTGTATAGCAAGCTTATCTTATACTAGATGACATCTTGCTGGATAAATAATCGTCCAAACTGAAACATTATCTTTCAAGTAGTGGAGGGAGGTGCAGCTTTCATTCAAACTTCCAACTGAATTGTTCCTGGAGATGACTGAGCCAAAAAGTCACGCCTCGCCCCTGAATTTATTTTCTAATTCTGGTTTGTTCACCATTTGACAAAATTCAGAAGGAATCACCCAAACTCTGTGAATGATAAAATAATTCTTTGTATTGCTGGGCAGGTAATTTAATAGAAAATAATAAGAAATTCATAGAAAAGAAGAAGAAGTAGAAGAAAAAGAAGAAGAAGAAAAAGGAGGAGAAGAAGAACAGCAACAACAATAACAAAACGAAGAGTAGAAAGAACAAGAAAAATTAGAACTAGAAAAGCAAGAGGAATAATTTGACAACTGCCAAGCAGACAGATAATCATCAGAGGTTTAATCTAACAAAGGAAATCTCTAAACTCTAAATTGGGGATTCAAATTGTCGGTTCCATTGAAGTATCATGATTTGACAAGTAGTCAGATCTATTCTTCAGCAGCTCGCGATTCTGGGCCAACTCGCTTGTAGAATAGTAGATTATAGTTTTAGTAGGTCAATGGCCTCTACTCCGTGTATTTCAACCGGTACAAGGATTTAATGAGGTCCACGTTATAATGGCAGTATTTGATAATTTGATCAACATTGGTGTTGCTATCCTGGTCTAACATTCGACAAAACAGATAGCGCTAACTTTTTCTAGCTCCGCAATGTTGCCAGTTTGTTTTTCAACAATATAAAAATATAAAATTAAATAGCAAATATTCCATCACGATTATGAAAATGTATTATTTTATCATTAAAAATATTTTATCTTGACAGATAAAATATAATTGATCATTTTTAACAAGAATGAACAGCTAATAGTCTAGTCTACCACATCTGATAATACCGGTATTTGTTGTATTTCTCATTATAAATAACGGCATGCTAGACTTATGACTCAAACAGCTAACAGAGACTCAGCTAATTTTTTGCTATGCATAGTATAGCGTCTTGATGCTGTGGAATGGGTTTAATCGGTCCAGGGATCAAGTTATGGGTCCATGACTGTACAAATTAAGGGGAGTTCGAAATTACTGGAGTGGTTTTTGAAGCTCATAATTGTTGATTAGCAAAATTGGCCTCAAAAAGATACCCTTTCTATTATAGAGAAATCACAGAGTTACATTTCAAAAACGAGTTTTTCAAGAGTCAACTCTTGAAGTAAATTTTTTCAAAAGTAATTGTTTTTAGACTGAAAACGAATAATTTGAGTAACTATCTGGACAATCTTCTTATATTATTATCATCAAACATGAGACGAAATTAAATAATAATTGAAAGAAAATATCTTATCCAATTATAAATGTCAAGAGCAATCAACATACTCGAGAACTACATAAATAATAATTGATAAACTGAATCTTTTTTATAAAAAATCACTTTGAGAATTCAACTAGGAAGCATTTTATGCGCGTAGTTGAGATGAATCCAAATGATAACAGTAGTTTTTGCAACAATTTTCAAAAATGACAGCTAAGAATCTCTCAAGAGAAACAGTTAATTGATAAGGAATTACATGTGTTTGATAAAGCTGTGACATGTCCTATTGAAAATGTCACCTCATGTCTGATTCACATACTTGTGCAGAATCTTGAAATATTTTTAATTACTTGAAATTTATTGACGCATTTAATTGTATGGAATTCGACGATACGATGATAAAATTGATTTCGATAAAATGTCACTAGCTTTCCCAAATTCTTTGAAAGGTTCTTGTTAAGTTGAAAATTACAATATATAGACTACTCGAATAAATGGAGATTTTTCTTGATTAAGTGGTAGAGTGGACATTATAGTCCAAACTTCGCTTTGTCATCAAATTATAAAGAGTTTATTCTATTCTTTTTTTTCTAATCTATTCTATTCTATTCTATTCTATTCTATTCTATTCTTTTCTATTCTATTCTACTCTATTCTATTCTACTCTACTCTACTCTATTCTATTCTATTCTATTCTATTCTATTCTATTCTATTCTATTCTATTCTACTCTACTCTATTCTATTCTATTCTTTTCTATTCTATTCTATTCTACTCTATTCTATTTTATAGTAGAATAGAGTAGAATAAAATAGATTCTACTCTATTCTATTCTATTATTTTGCAGTGTAATAGCATAAAAAATGCTTGTTGTTGCTCTCAAAAGTTATAAAAATGTACGGCTTTTTCAACTGCTCCAAAACGATACTTCCATAAATAAGAATAACGGAAGAGAACTCTCTCTCTTGAAACTTATATATGGAAGAAGGTCTAGCTTATTTAATCATAAATCAAAATGTATATGATATTATATTATTGAAAAATATACGATAAATAAGAGAGAGTTTTGTCAACTTTACAAATCTCCTTCAATGACATTTCAAGGTGGAATACTGGCAAACTTGTATGGAAAACTGCATACAGGTATTATGGGATTGACTCAACTTTTGTGTATTACATCCATACAGCATAAATCTTCATGACATTGGAATCTACCTCATGTATAAATCAATACTAATTTATTGTCCCAGTCTTTTACAGTGAAATTAACTTTTTACTGTCAGCATAACTTTTAGATAGTACAAGCGTTTCTCATTCAGCCAATGCTGTGATGATTTTGAAGTAAATCCAACCATAGAGTAAATGAAACTATATTTTATTTTATTTCTTTCATCTCTGATCCAACTAACCGCATAGAGTGAAGATATCGTAGTATTCGTTTGTCTCTGATCTACGTAAGACGAGCTTGCAAATATACTCTGCAAAAAAACTGTTCATCATCAAGAAAATAAAAACGGTTTGATGGATTCCATATACAAATTTGACCTTGACATACTGTCTCCATGCGGGTATTTATTTTTATTGGAATTCTGTAGAGGAGATGGTCGCATAAAACCGGTTTCTTCTGGTTTTATTCGGTTTTCGAAGAAGCTGGGGTCTTTGCTGTAACTGGTGGTTCACAACAAAATGTATGTTTTTCCTTGCGCCTGTCTTCAGAAATTGAGAGAACCTTTCTGATGATGATGATGATGATGATTATTGCCTTTTTGAACCCAGCAGCTAGAAGCAATAGAGGTGAGAATTTAACCTTCCGGTAGTCGCGCCCTACTCGATCACACGAGCAGTCGCGTGTTGTATTTTGTACAACATCCATGTTCCAAGTGTTATGTACTCTGTTTGTCAAAACATACAATTAATTGTATGTTTACTTTTTCCATCTTCTTGGATTATTTTACGCCTATGAACATTTGGATAATTACCATTTCATAGCCCAATAAGGTACATAAAGCAAAGCCATCAATTCTGTGTTATTGGTTCGTTTACAGTCCCCGTATACAGTCTTTCCCTATCTTATGCACTGTCGCGACTAAATGGCTCATAAAGACTGAACCATTGCTCGTTTGTTATTGGAACTCAGTGGAGTGACGGGAGGGAAAGTTTTGGAATGCATAGGTGACTCATTCACTGACACCACCCCATTCTATAGTTTTGTGCAGCAAACTGACACAACAGCGCGACTGCCGGAAGGTTAAATAATAAAGTACCTTATTGTTATAGAATTAATTTGGTTGTAATTGAGAGTTATTCAGTAATACATTGTTTGATAGATCAATTTATTGAGTAGGCTACTAATTGAGATCGATTCGAATACTGTGGTCCATAGAGAGTATTTTTTACTTTCAGCCGACTGAGACAAACTTTCAATGGGACTTTTAAAGAGGGAAGAATATCCTTAAGACAGTAAACTTGACATGAGAGAGTATTCTCGAATATTCTTGGAGGCTCGGAGCTAAAGAAAGATCCAATTGTGATGACCCATCGCGTTATTTCCACACTCCCGTTGGAAGAGCTTCAAAATCACATACCCGTGATTCGAAACCTCCCTTCAACTGTATGACCAATCTTCTATCACCATTTAAATCTCTCCCATGCTATAGCCTAGCCATAAAGCTCAAGCCTGATGTAGGCTAGGCATCATCCTAAGCAAATCCAAATCCTTAGGCTAAATTCCAATTCCGATGATTCATAGATACACTTGAAATCTTCAACATTTTTTATAACACTTTTAAAAATTTCTCTTCAATAACACATTAATGCTTCCCATCCCACCAATGCTAACAGTACAGTTTACCTCAATATATGGAAACAACAAATAATATTATTCATCTTACTATGGAATAAGAATATCATGCGATTATAATAAATTGTGTATACTTTCACTTTTATTTTACTGTCCATAGTTAAGAACAAATTTATTGGTGATTCCCTTCATGCTTGAGGATTTATTAGTCTTTATGAAACAAGTCCCAGATCAAAACAGGTGGCAAACATGAATATTCAGAACAGAAAATGCAAAAATCTATTGCGAAATTAACAGACCATAGAACGGAAGAAGTCCACAACTACCGGATATCCTCTATGGAGAGATTCTCTTCAAACTAGTGTCAGAATTCCTCATTATGCAACAACAATGCTTCCTATTTAACAAATGCTGACAGTTTAAAGTGAATCTCTCCTTAGCAGGTGTGCAGTTAATCTGCTGCTTTCATGCTGAATTCTAAAAAAGTGAGTGGATAATCAACTAGAAAAATAGGGTTCACAAAAAACTAAACAAAGAAAACAAACATCAACAATGGTTTGGCACACTTCACTCGTTTCAGTGGAGAAAAGAGATGAAAAATGAACTAGAAAAAGAGGAAAGTTCATTCAGTTAGACCGGTATATATTAGCAGTATTTGAATAGACCGGTGATTCATAGAAATGGATAGAATAGAGTAGTACTGGAGTAGTCAATAGAGAGAGATGAATTTCAGCATTGGTTGAATGGAAGCATTGACGTTATTTATTTATTTATTTTTCTATTTATTTATTGCGGATGATGCCTACATGAGCTTAATGCTTGTGCATGGGCAATGGAAAATGCGTTGGTGAATGATGAGAAGTTCAAACGTCCATGCCATCGGTGGGATTCGAACCCACGAACTATGCGGTGCTAGCAGACCGAAGTTTGTAACACTCTTTACCACTAGACCAACCCGGCCGGCAATTTATGAGAAATGCTGACTGTTTAAACTAATTATGATGTGTGTGTGTGTGTATGAGTGTATGTGCGTATGTGTACACGATATCTCATCTCCCAATCAACGGAATGACTTGAAATTTGGAACGTAAGGTCCTTACAATATAAGGATCCGACACGAACAATTTCGATCAAATGCGATTCAAGATGGCGGCAAAAATGGCGAAAATGTTGTCAAAACAGGGGTTTTCACGATTTTCTCGAAGACGGCTCCAACAATTTGGATTAAAGTATACCTTAAATAGTCATCGATAAGCTCTATCAACTGCCACAAGTCCCATATCTGTGAAAATTTCAGGAGCACCGCCCCATCTATGCAAAGTTCGATTTTAGATTCTCAATTAGCAGCCTTCATATACAATTTAAACAAAAAATTTCAAGTGGAAAAGATTGAGCGTGAAAATCTCTGCAATTGATGTCCAGTAACATTCTCACCTAAAATTGAAAATAAGCTTGAAATTCGAGAAAATGTGATTATTAAATTGCAAACTGTTGGCAACTGTTGGTTCTATTAAATCATTCACTAAAAAGAGATAGCAGACCTCGTGTGTCTCTAGCGTTATTGTCCTATCGCCAGCTGTCTCATATCTTTGAATAGTAGATTTGAGATGCGCGAGAACACTAGCGTCAGGTGATAAATTTTCATAACGGCAAGGAAAGTTGTGTGAGTGCGCCACACCAGATTTTTTAGTATAGTAGATATACTGAACTTAATTATATTATTGTACAGAATGTGGTTAATTCAATTAAATGAGTATATGTATGGAATATAGAATACGATAGTACATTAATTCATACTCTCTGTATATAGCAGCATTGAGAAAGTAAATATTACTTATTTTGTCTGTGATAGCAGTTTGTTTAAAATTCCGAATTTTGAGAAGCTGTTGTTTGAGCCAAGGTCGGATTGACCTGTTTAATAGGATCAAATTTCGCTATTGTTTCGTCTCAATGATGAAGGTTTCTAGAGGTTATTCCACTTGAAATAAATGGGCTACTCTATCCAACGCTTTTATAAAATCAAGAAAGCATTCTTGAAGAACTACGTTTGAAGAAGTACCGTACGTTTATTGTATGAAGGCCCTTCAGACTTTACATTACATTATTCTATATGATGATGTTGATGATGATGATGATGATGATGATGATAATGTCATATATCAGTACATTAATAAAATATATAGTTCTAATAACTAATAGAAAATGCAATTGTACCTTTTTGTTTTTTGTTCAAGACAGTTTTGTTTTTAAAAACTATTTTTATATAAAACAGTTTAAAAACAAAAGAGAACTATAGAATCATTCTTCATATATATTAACAAATGAAGTAGCCCTAATGAAATACATTATACATTCTTAGGGTGGGCACACACCATTTAGTCAAGACAAGACTAGTCACGATTAGTCACAATACTTCACATAGTTGCTTATGGAGCAACACACACCGATAAGTCATTGCAATTAGACATATCTTCATAAGCAACTATGTGAAGTATTGGGACTAAACGTGTCTTGTCTTGTCTTGTCTTGACTAACTGGTGTGTGCCTAGCCTTAGTCATTGCAATTGGACATGCCTTCATAAGCAACTATGTGAAGTATTGTGACTAAACGTGTCTTGTCTTGTCTTGACTAACTGGTGTGTGCCTAGCCTTAGTCATTGCAATTGGACATGTCTTCATAAGCAACTATGTGAAGTATTGTGACTAAACGTGTCTTGTCTTGTCTTGACTAACTGGTGCGTGCCTAGCCTTAGTCATTGCAATTTGACATGTCTTCATAAGCAACTATGTGAAGTATTGTGACTAAACGTGTCTTGTCTTGTCTTGACTAACTGGTGTGTGCCTAGCCTTAGTCATTGCAATTAGACATGCCTTCATAAGCAACTATGTGAAGTATTGTGACTAAACGTGTCTTGTCTTGTCTTGACTTACTGGTGTGTGCCTAGCCTTAGTCATTGCAATTAGACATGTCTTCATAAGTAACTATGTGAAGTATTGTGACTAAACGTGTCTTGTCTTGTCTTGACTTACTGGTGTGTGAGCCAAGGTCGGATTGACCTGTTAATAGGATCAAATTTCGCTATTGTTTCGTCTCAATGATGAAGGTTTTCAGAGGTTATTTCACTTGAAATAAATGGGCTACTCTATCCAAAGCTTTTATAAAATCAAGAAAGCATTCATGAAGAACTACGTTTGAAGAAGTACCGTACGTTTATTGTATGAAGGCCCTTCAGACTTTACATTACATTATTCTATATGTTGATGATGATGATAATGTCATAGATCAGTACATTAATAAAATATATAGTTCTAATAAATAATAAAAAAATTCAATTGTACCATTTTGTTTTTTATTTAAAACAGTTTTGTTTTTAAAAACTATTTTATATAAAACAGTTTAAAAACAAAAGAGAACTATAGAATCATTCTTCATATATTAACAAATGAAGTAGCCGTAATGAAATACATTATACATTCTTAGGGTAGGCACACACCATTTAGTCAAGACAAGACTAGTCACGATTAGTCACAATACTTCACATAGTTGCTTATGGAGCAACACACACCGATAAGTCATTGCAATTAGACATATCTTCATAAGCAACTATGTGAAGTATTGTGACTAAACGTGTCTTGTCTTGTCTTGTCTTGACTAACTGGTGTGTGCCTAGCCTTAGTCATTGCAATTAGACATGCAACTATGTGAAGTATTGTGACTAAACGTGTCTTGTCTTGTCTTGACTAACTGGTGTGTGCCTAGCCTTAGTCATTGCAATTGGACATGCCTTCATAAGCAACTATGTGAAGTATTGTGACTAAACGTGTCTTGTCTTGTCTTGACTTACTGGTGTGTGCCTAGCCTTAGTCATTGCAATTAGACATGCCTTCATAAGCAACTATGTGAAGTATTGTGACTAAACGTGTCTTGTCTTGTCTTGACCAACTGGTGCGTGCCTAGCCTTAGTCATTGCAATTAGACATGCCTTCATAAGCAACTATGTGAAGTATTGTGACTAAACGTGTCTTGTCTTGTCTTGACCAACTGGTGCGTGCCTAGCCTTAGTCATTGCAATTAGACATGCCTTCATAAGCAACTATGTGAAGTATTGTGACTAAACGTGTCTTGTCTTGTCTTGACTGACTGGTGTGTGCCTAGCCTTATAATATTCATTCATAATCTATATTTATAAAAGCGAAATGGCACTCACTCACTGACTGACTGACTCACTCACTCACTCACTCACTCACTCGCATAACTAAAAATCTACCGGACCAAAAACGTTCAAAATTGGTAGGTATGCTCAGTTGGCCCTTTAGAGGCGCACTAAGAAATCTTTTGGCAACATTTTAACTCTAAGGGTTGTTTTTAAGGGTTTAAAGTTCGTCTTTTAGCATGTATATTCTTCTTCTCCCAATCTCTTAATTATAATTGAAATTTCCATATCATATGTTACTATAGAACTATAATCTAGATAGAGTACCTCTTCGAAACAGTTGTTAACTGGCAACTAAATTAATAATTTTGTCAGGTTGGCATTAAGTTGAGTTGACTTTGTTAGGTTGGCACCAAGTTGAAGATTTAAATGCATTTATCGCGGAAAAATTGATTAAGCACTGCTACTTCAATCCTGGGAATATTATATTACTAGCAGTCAGGCTCGCTTCGCTTGCCATATCCGTTTAGCCAGCCGTTTAGTCTGGACCCTCGACTGGATTGTCCTAATATATGATAAAAATGCCCAAATGAAAAATGCAGGCAAGCGAAGCGAGCCTGCTGATCTCATTCTTGGATGATCCAGTCGGGGGTCCAGGGGGCGGAGCCCCCTGGCTAGGCGGATATGGCGAGCGAAGCGAGCCTGACGGCTAGTCTTACTATAATCATCAAACCACGTCCTTAAAATATTGAAGAGATCACCTTCCGTTATACTCAGCCTAGATATTAGTTATTTTGTAGGGATATCATCTTATTTTGGCACTCAAATGTACGATTTCATATCGAATTAATAACACAAACTAATCACTAAAGATGAGTACCAAACCAATGCCACATTCCGAAAACGCTAGCACGTTTTATATTATTATGAAGGCCAGTTAAGGTCACAGTTGTTGATCATAACAGACATTCAACGCACAAGAACACCTTTATTAAGGTCAGAATGGACAACACTTGTCACCTTTCAAATTGACTAAAAACAGTACACCTTATACTAAAAAGAGTACCGTGCCTTATAACAATAAAGCGATTACAATGAGATTCACTTCAAATTGTCATCATTTTTTATTGAACGGGAAGTATCAGTGTTATTTGCAGGGACCGCTGACAGCCTGAGATCAACTCAACTCTGTCAGTATTGATTGAATGGGCAGCATTGATGTTCATTCATAAGGATTGCTGACAGTTTTAATTGATAATAATTCGACATGAAAGTAGCCAAGATTAAATTTTGTTTTGGCTCTCAGACCAAGTCATGCATGCTAATTTTCAAGGTTAGATTAGAGTGATGCCATAATAACGTACAATAGCTGTGGTGGAATTCTGTTTAATTTGTCAGTAATCCTTTTATGGCATCGTTGTTTCCAATATTCTAGTAATGCTCACACTGTAAAGAAATATCGTTGTATATACTGTCAGTATCACTTGTGATGTACATGTGGCATGATTTAGTTATTTTAGTGTAACTTTGAGAGAAAATTATTAAATTTATTCACCAAGCATAATATTGGTTCGATTTAAAGCCTAAAATTTAACTTAAAATAATGCAGAATTATAATTTGAACACTGTTCAGAGGTGCTGAAATCAACAAAATTGCTTAAAAAAACCAAGTGGGAAAGAGAACTGATAAATATGAAAACATACAGTATTCTGTTTTTATTTACCAGAACTCATCATGGAATAATATTTACCAGTTCAGAAAATAAATATGCATACTTTTATGAAATGTATATTTTCTATTCTTTGTTGGATATATAGGAAATTTGGTTTGTGAATTTTCTATGATAAAATAGGATAAATAAAACTGGATAAATGATTAGATGTTTTAATGTAGAGATGACAAAATTGAACTGAGAAAATATTGAATAGACTGATACAATTAATAAACAAACTAATGCGAGTTGAAAACAGGTTGTTAATCACAGGTGGCAAATATCAGATGATTCGCCACAGATATCCTATTATATCAAGCGAACAATCTCTGTATATCTGTTTATATTTTTATATCTGGTTATTTATGTTCAACGGATCTCGAAAACGGCTCTAACGATTTTCACGAAATTTTGAACATAGTAGGTTTATGATATAAAAATTCGATTGTACTAGATCTCATCCCAGGGAAAACTCGCTGAAGGACATGAAAATGATAATTCATCCTCTAAAAACAGATGATAATTTCGTCGTCTGTCGATAACAGAAGATGCGTGTGCGAGATCAGCTGTGTAATCAATTAGCTTACCGTATCTCGCGAGAAATATAGAAATTTCAATTCACCTGATCTCGATCAAAATAATCTGATTTGTTGACATGAGATGGTATATCATAATATTCAAAGTTTATCATTATTTTACAGTCTTAAGTGATTAGTGAGTGTTATTTTGTTATTCAATTTGGTTTGAAAACAATCTAAATTAGAACTTTTATGTTTTCAAATATATTGGACTGAAAATTTGACCTGAATTCAAGTGTATGGAACATAACCTACTTTTTGGAATATTGAATTGAATTGAATTGAATCGCTGCCTTTATTAAAACCTAGGAGGGCGAAGTTAGGGCGCAGCCGGCCCTCTCTTACACTGAACCCTCCATACAATTCTAAGTTACAACTAAAACAACATCATAAACAATGAACTAAAGTAAAAGAAAACAATAACTTAGAAAATTTACAAGAAAAAATACATATAAATATAATAACTATATTTAATTTTTTATTATATTATAATTATTTATAATTATATATAAATATAATAAAAATAAAAAAAAGAGAAAACTCGAACTCCTTTCGAATTTGAGTACGTAAAGGTGGTTATGCAGAAAGGAAGAAGAGAAAAGTGAATACAGTTGAGAATTTTCAGTCCAAATCCATAGATTATTCCGGTAGAAGAAAGGGAAGAAGGGAGAAGAAAGAAAAGAAAAGGAAGAGAGAAAGAAGGAAGAAAGAGAGGAACCACACATACACACACACACACACACATATATACACTATATAGACTTGAATTACGGGTTAGGGAGCATTCCAGCCGAGTCCACCACCTCTGATCCACCGCAAGACAGCCGCGCCGAACCGGCGACGTCCCTCAACTAGCTTCAGCTCAGCAGGCAAAGAATTCCATAAACTACAGGCTGTCACAAGGAACGACTTATTGAACATAACAGTCCTATGTGTTGGGACAGCCAGCAGATGGGATCCATGCCGCGTTCCTCCACGGCCAAAATCACCCAAGTAACGATACTCCACTGCCAGATACTTAGGCGTTTTGGTTTTCAATATCTTATGCAGGAAGCACAAAGCATGATGTGATCTACTCTCATGCAGCTTCATGAGTTCAAGTCTGTTAAAGTATTCGGTCACATGGTCGTCACGTCTCAGGTTGAAGATAAAGCGAACACAATAATTATGTGCACGCTGCATCCTCTGCAAAAGTTGAACTGTCATGTCAAGAGTCACAATGTCACAGTAGTTGAAGATTGGGAAAATCAGAGTCTTGACCAGCATAACCTTTGTAGGAAAGGGAATGAAGTCAGAGATCCTCTTCAATGTCATGATCCCCCCAATGACCCTGTTACAAGTCTGAGTCACGTGGCTGGTCCAGTCAAGAGTCCTTGTCATTGTAAGTCCCAAATTTTTCACGTCAGAACTGTATTCCAATTGTATGTTATTCAATGTTATGTATGGTCCGTTAGATATGTCAATTGTGTTTAAAAGTCTTGAGTAACCTATCACTATAGATTTCGATTTTGTCTCGTTAATTTTTAGTCCATTATTCTCAGTCCACTGTACCAAACGAGTCAAGTCAGCATTGACCTCATCAACTGTGACGACAAAGTCATTTTTCTTGCAGTGTCGGTATATTTGTAAATCGTCTGCATACAGGTGATGTCTGGTCGTAAGTAGAGTGCTTGTCACGTCATTTATGTAAATGCTGAACATAGAGGACCCAATACCGAACCCTGAGGAACTCCTCTGTTCACTTCACGCCACCGTGAAGAGGCATCCCCAACTCTCACACACTGACACCGACCCCGAAGATAGGACCTCACCCATGCCACAGTGGAGTTGGAAAAACCTAATTTTCTGAGTTTGTAGAGTAGAGTAGGATGGAAAATACTGTCGAATGCCTTGCTAAAATCTATTAGGACTAGAACTGTTAGCTCTCTATTATCCATGGCCCTACGGATGTCGTCAGTTACTCTCAGGAGTGCAGAGGTGGTGCTATGACCACTACGGAACCCCGATTGAAAGTCACCAATCAATCCAGAGCCATGAACGAATGTGCTCAATTGAGAGTGAACAATGATTTCCAGAACCTTTGACAAGACAGACAATAAGCTAATAGGCCTGTAATCAGATGGAGAGAGAGGGTTAGGGATCTTGTTCAAGGGGATTACAATAGATGACTTCCAGCCATCAGGAAAAACCGACGTTAAAAGTGAGGTATTGATTAAATGAGTGAGGAAAGGAAGGATGAGAGGAAGGATAATTTTGATAAATTTGATTGGGATACCATCTGCACCAACAGCATTACTCTTTACTCTATGAACAGCCAAGAAGACCTCTTGCTCCGTGACATTGGAGAAGTAGAAATCCTCATTTTGATGACAATCAGGCAGAGAGTCAAAGTGAGCACGAGCTTGGTCCAAACTTACAGGGATGTCAGTGAAGAAATCATTGAGATCATCCAGCGAGTGAGCAACAGTCGGTACCTGCCTCTCCTTGCCAGCCCCAATCTCCCTCAGAGCACGCCACAAAGATGAAGTTGATGATCGCTTTGAGGAGATCAAGTCTCGGTAAAATGTAGCTTTAGAATTTCTAATTTTTTGCTTGCAAGAGTTTCTCAAACGCTTATAATGATTGAAATCATTAGGGCTTTTTGACGCTCTTGCTTTTTTGCACCAATAATCTCGATCCCTCATCAGCTGGCGTATCTCATCAGTGAGCCATGGAGCAGGATCCCTGGTTATTCTACGATTTTTCAAAGGAACATGTTTTTCAAAAGAGAGATTATATTGTGATTCAAAATGTTCAACATAACATTAACATCGTTAGTATGGAATATGTGTAGCCAGTCAAGGTTAATTGCATCATTAAACAAGCTGTGGTAGTTAATATTCTTATAATCCCTATAAGTGATTATTTTAGGTTTAGGCTTAGGCCTCTTGATATTATAGACAAGGAATATCATATCATGTGCTGAAAGGCCTGGAAAAGGGATCTGCCCATGGCACACAGCTGACTTCTTATCAGCAACTGCAATAAGATCAAGCAATGTGTCAGAGGTGGATGTATGGTGCGTAGCTTGGAGAGGCAGCAAGGTCATACCATTCGCAAAAAACATAGTGGTCAGTTGTATTTTGTCATGAGTATCAGGTCCAAGTAAGTCAGTATTGAAGTCACCCATGATAGCCACATGTTCATAGGGCACCATCAGCTCAAGTAGTGCTTCCTCAAATTCTGACATATACCCAATATGAGGCGGCCTGTAGCAAACTGCTATTAACATTTTAACTCCGTTACACTTTACCTCAATAAACATGTATTCAGGTCTAGCTGCACGGGAGGTATCAGAGGAAAACTTATGAACAGGCAACAGAGAACGCTTGACAAACGCGGCAACCCCTCCCCCATTCTTGTGTAACCGGTCATTCCTAATGAGCACATAATCCTCTAGTGCGACAAGTCGATTAGGGATTGTCGGTTTTAGCCAGGTTTCAGATATAAGAATGATGTCACAATCTTTGCCCTCGAAAGTGTGCCTAAATTCATCTATATGGCAGAGAAGGGATTGTGCATTGACATGAGCGACTTTAAGACGATCAGGGAAAGGAGAGACAGCCCGCTTGAGGGCATCGCCGACACTCAGCGCGGCCGCGCCGTCATCCTGCTGTATAGACAAGGTGGCTGCGACGAAGCAGCAAGGCAGAAGAGAGGGGTGAAACGGCGAAACAACAAGAAGATACAAAAAAGACACTTACCACATTCATACTGACACACACACACAAAGAAAGAAATGAGAAAAGAAATATAGAAATCATATGAGATAAAAGAAAAACAAAATCAAGTGAAGAAGTCGAGCGCTATGAACAATAGGATAACGCTGTATTAGATGGTCAAGGCGGTTCGGCTCCATTGATACAAGCATACTAATACTGTTGATCAAATACAAGTACCACAGGAATAGCGAATATTGAGAAGAAAAAAGAAGCAGAAGGCTGATAACTTAATCAAAATACTGTAATTAGCAAAATAATTAGAGAGAGAGAAAAAAAATATATATATATATACACATACATATATTAGGCAACAAACTGCATACTGATAGTGTATGAGCGGTAACTTATTTCCATTGTGACACAGAAAAATGAGAAGATCGCCATAAAAACATACATAAACATATACTAATATATGATAATAATAATAAAAGAATAAATAGTCGAAAATAATAATAATAATAATAGAAAAGTGAATAATGTTATCATGTACTCCTGACAAAGAGGTAAACCCTACCGATTAGGAAGAATTAGGACAGAGAACGGAGGCAACAGATAAGTTAGGCGTAGTCATGATAACGGGATAAGAAAGACAACTAGATCACAATCACGTGAGATTCTACTCTTCATTCACACACAGAAATATAATGCAAAAGTAACATCAAGATAATATATGGATTTGACTGAATGGAAAGGTTCTGTTGAAGAGAATGTTATACTGAATCATACTTCATTATCTAGCCGACCGACAATAAAGAGAAATAAAGTAATAAAATTCTAAGAGAAAACAAATAATAATATTAATAATAGTAATTAATGATTCATTGAATGAAATTAAGTGGACAGGGAGTATGAAATATGAAATCAAATAAATATGCTGTATATAGTGTTAAATAAATGGAACAAATAAATTAAATAAAATCATATCATTAATGGAAATTTAAAACTCAAAGCATAAATACATTTCTCAGACATGGTTGGCTGCACTATGCTTTTTACCCTCAGTGTCAGTCCAATAAATTATTCCATCAAAGGACCATACGTTTTTATATCCAAATTTTTCGACCATTGAATTATATAATTGTATTCTTCGTTGTGTTAAGTCCTCCCTTATAACAACGCCAGTACCCTTGAGCTTTTTCTTCTGAGAGAAAACTGCATACCGTTGACGATAGCTAACGAATTTGACAATGATGGCGCGGGGTCGGGGTGGAGGGGTGTTGGACGCCGCGACGGCCAGCCGACGCCCCACGCGATGCGAGCGATCGATGTCTTGCAGCTCGATGTTAACACCCAGCTTATCTTTACAAACATCGATTACTAGTTGATCAGTATCTTCCTTATTTGCTTCTGGCACTCCAAATATGCGAATACAGATTTGATTTATTTTTGTTTCATTTGATTTGATTTGATTTATTCATAGTGTATAAATCAAAATTCGGGGAAGAAATAGTTTTGGGCTGTGCCTGTTAGTCCTTCCCCAATCATTTTAAAGAATTGAGTTCTGTTTATCAATAAATAAATAACGAGTGAAGCTCGGTGCCCCGATATTATCTGTTAAGCCAGCAAAAAATACATGGTCCATTATGGTAGAATTTATAAAAGACGTCACAAAATCGTATGTTCAAAAATCGATGTGTGTGTAGCTATAAAATAATGGATAAAATGGATATAATTGAATTATGTTTTTGACCTGCATTCAGGACATATCAATTAATCTACAACTGAGGTCAATACTATCTAATAGTTTTTATTAAAGAAAACTTGTGGGACGAGAACCACCAAGTCAATTTATTTTAGGGCTTTCGAAAAAGTATCAATTGTGCATCTCTCACAATTTGAACACTTACTCTTCCTTTTAAATATTGTTATATATATGGCTTACGATATTATATGGTTTCTATTGCATTTACTGCACGTTTTTATGTAGGTCTACATTGTACCTTCAGTTTCTTCATTTCATTTTATCAATATACTGTATTGTGAATTGCTTTTTTGTGATAAATTTAAATCCCAATTTCACTTCCAAATACAATTGTCAATTAAATACAATGTCATAATTAAATTATGATTGTAGTATTTTGTACGATGAATGAATAAATAAATAAAAATAAATTCCAACTTCAATTTCCTCGTAATTTTATTATGTAGACTAGCTTTTCCTCGTCATAAAACTTTACTTTGGGCTCAGACTACTTAGCCGGAGTTTCAGAAATATTTCAGTTGTAATAAAGGAGAGATAACTGAAATCAGGCCGATATTAAATCTTTCACTCTCAAAGATTCTGCACCGACTTATCACAATAATTTCGAGACTTTCACAATGTAAACAAATGTTGTGCAATGTCTTTTTTGGTGAATTCGAGTGGATCATTTTGAAAGCAGACTGGAGGAATGATAAAAAGTGACACTTGAAAATCGTCAAGTGTCAATGAGGTATTGAATTTCAAGTATTTAGTGTGCTCCGTAAAACATGTGTGCTCATAATCTGTTATATCTATAATATTATAGAAGAGTTATTTTATCAACTCACTCTTTCATTCTCTCTCTCACTCACAATCTCACAATCACTCTTTCTCTCAATACTCTCTGTCTCTCACACTTGGAAAATCCCTATCACTCTATCTTTGATTCAATTTTTCATTCCTTCATTCTTGCTCCTCCTCATACTTCTTCACCTCCTTCTCCCAGTTCTCCTCCTCTTCTCCCCCTTCTCCTCCTCCTCCTCCTCCTCCTCCTCCTCCTCCTCCTCCTCCTCTTCCTTCTCCTCCTTCTCCTCCTTCTCCTCCTTCTCCTCCTTCTCCGTCTCTTCCTTCTCCTCGTTCTCCTCCTTCTCCTCCTGCTCCTCCATCTCCTCCTTCTCCTCCATCTCCTCCTTCTCTTCCTTCTCCTCCTTCTCCGTCTCTTCCTTCTCCTCGTTCTCCTAGTTCTTCTTCTCCTTCTAATCATCATCCTCATACTCTTCCTCTTTTTCCTTCCTCTCCATCTCCTCCTCCTTCTTATACTACTCTTATTCCTCACAAATTCAATTCCGACTTCCTCCTTTCAAGTCCTTTCTTTTTATCTCCTCCTTCCCCTCTTTCTCTTCATCAGCATCATCAGCATCATCATCATTATCATCATATTCTGCAACTTCTTCTTCAACTTCTTCTTCTTCTTCTTCTTCTTCTTTTTTTCTTCTTCTTCTTCTTCTCTTCTTCTTCTTCTTCTCTTCTTCTTCTTCTTCTTCTTCTTCTTCTTCTTCTTCTTCTTCTTCTTGTTCTTGTTCTTGTTCTTCTTCTTCTTCCTCATCATCATCTTCTCCATCTCTTTCGTTCTTCATCATCATCTCTATCTCTTTCGTTCTTCATCATCATCTTCTTCTTCTTCTTCTTCTTCTTGCACTTTAACTTTTATGACCGTTCTTCAAAAATCCTACCCCATTTGAATAATTTCACCACTGAGTGGGCTATTAAACTTTTGTAAGCAGGCCTTATAATCAACAATGTATGAAGTTATGATAGGCTCGGCTATAAAGTCTTAAATCTCGCGACTTGCGATATAAGTCATTTCAAAGACCGGCATTTGATAACAAACAATTAGATACATTCTGAATTAGTAGTCTTGCCGTGATGTATTCATACATAATTTAGATAGCGATTTTGGTAAATCTTTTAAGCCAATAAGATTTTCAGACTGATGATGTCAATTCCTAAAAATAGAAATATTTTTGACTTGTGACATTTTTTGATAGCATTATTTCAGATGGAAATATTTAGCATATTTTCTTGGATGGATGGAGATAATGCACGTATCATGCTTTTCTACACTGACTTGTAGTTTATTATTTATTTATTTATTTATTTATCATTTACAATCAACTTTAGGACAAAGAAACAGACTACAGTCCAAAACTTCTTTTCATCCCAATTTCATAAAATAAATTGTCCAAATAAAGGTTATGTGCGACTTTCCAATTCTTCACTAATTTCCACATTGAAACAAAACACAAACACTTGAAACAATTAATTTTGAATTTAGAAAGATTAAGATCCGAATTGATAACAAAATTCCTTTTAATTAGTACTCAAAACTGTTAAATAAATATTCATTTGAAATATTTTGATCCACTGATATATATATATTATCCACTGATCTATTCATATACGAATTTATGTCATATAATTTATGATATATTCAATGAAACATCACATTTATTTGTAAATTTATGAAATTTATTTCATGATTTTCTTCACTTGTATTTCATCCAGGGGACTAACAATATACGTATTTCATATCTCATATCATCTGACGTAAGTTGAATCTTCGTTTTGTGGATTCTCAACTAAGTTAGTGTCAGATGAATAAACAAATTAGTAACAATGAAATTGATCTACTTTCAGCTTGACATAGAAAATTAGCTTCAACCACCCAGTAAGGATATTCTTTCTATAGAGTTTGTACGTTTTCAAAGTTTTGTACGATTTATAAGTTCTCAAAAGTTTCTAAGTTTCTAGTGGTTGAACTCTACTTCCACTTAAAACTTATTTTGCTAACTGTTGACGTTGTAAGTGCTGCCATCTACCGACTACTATTTCAACTTCTTCGTCAGACAGCTTCGACCAATCACAGGCGAGAGCATTCTAGTACACTCCCACCACACACTGCTATTAGCTAACATCATGAATAGAAATGGCGTCGTGTTGAACTTGAAGTTGATCAAAGGATTCATTTCGAGCTTTCCCATTGGTTCAAATATCTCATACAATAAATCAAAATTTTCAACATTCTCGATCATTGATAGATAAAACATCGAGTTCCTCCTTTGGTCAAAATTTTTCATATTTTATATAATATGATTTATGTATATCGTATTCAGGGCTATCAAATCAAATTATCATATCTATCATAATAATGTCATGTAACGAAAGGTTAATAGTATCCTCTAGTTCTAAATCATTGGTACGAATTCGCTTCAAAAATGAAATCAAATGTATTTTGTAGAATAATTGAACCATTTTCCATCAATATATCATTTGTTCTATTCTCTGAGCTGTAGTGAAGGTGGTGTGGTGGAAATGCATATTGCATGAAAAAAACTTGAAATTGTCGAAACCACTGATGTATATTAAAACATTTTTGACACTAGTATCAGTTGTTACACCATTATCAATCTCTATTTAACTTGAAGCTTAAACATCGATCAGTAGAATGTACAATGTATAATAATGCTATAAAAACATAATATACAATATAGAATGTAAAGAATATATTGTGGATGAACCCATTCAATTTCAATTCGGTTTCGTTCATTGAATAATTTTTCTCTTCGGATTGCTTCTACTCTGTTGCAAATTTCAACACTAGACTTGATAGTGGATTAGAGTTCTTCTCTCTCTTTTGCCAAGCGATTTGGCAATCAATTTCTGTATTTTGCCAAAGAACTCCTCTATTTTCTGTGTTATCATCTTTCTTTCTTTCTTTCTCTGGTATTCTTGTTTCTTTGTCTAGTAATCTTCTTTTTATCTTATTGCATTCTTTGCAAATCGATTTCAACTACGATCTGTAAACTACTTTACAACACGAGTCAACAATAAAGCAAACACATGCAAATAAAATAAACAAGATTGAAATCGACAACACAAAAACTAAACATAATGAAAGTCAAAACAACACACGACTGCTGCTTTGGCATTCAAATCCATAAATAGAAAGCTCTCAGTCTCACCTTCTGGCTCGTTCAATTGTCTAGTGCAAAACTATGAAATAAATGCATGATAAGACAAGGAAAGTAAACATGTCAATCATTTTTTGACATGACTATCACGAGACCAATAAGTTGAAGATTGCAATCAGTTTGAGTAATGACCATGATTTAGCCTTTTACGTTTTAAACAACGATCAGGAATTTAAATCGACATGTTCAACGTCCATCAAAAATAATTTCAGATATTCCAGAGCAGAAATTCTTCAAAGAAGGGTTCTAAATTATAGATCAAGTTCCGGTTGCCCAAAAGCCGGTTAAATTTTAATCGTGAATTAATTCCACGACAACCAATCAGAGAAGCCGTCTTATCAAACGGCCTTCTCTGATTGGTTGTCGTGGAACTAATCACGGTTAAAATTCAACCGGCTTTTGTGCAACCGGGCCAAGAGTTATTGACCGAGCGAAGTGAGGTCTAAGATTCAAGTCGACGGTTTGGCATTTATCTTAATGTTTAAATGTTTATATGTTGCGCATTTACGGGGCGAAACGCGGTAATAGATTTTCATGAAATTTGACAGGTATGTTCCTTTTTCAATTGCGCGTCGACGTATATACAAGGTATTTGGAAATTTTGCATTTCAAGGATAATATAAAGGGAAAAGAAGCCTCCTACATACGCCAATATTTAGAGTAAAAATCAGACTATAGAATTATTCATCATAAATCAGCTGACAAGTGATTACACAGATGTGTGGAGAAGCCAGTCTATTGCTGTATTTCCATAAGGTCTATAGTTTCAATCAGGTTTTTGTGGATGAGAATACTGCGTGAGGTCTACTGTTCACAGAACTACTAGTAAATATATCGAAAACTAACAATATGTACATGAGAAGGATTGTATATTCAAATAATATGGAATACCCTACTATAATTTAATTCTTTTGTATACTCTACCATAGAGAAACGATAGCATAAGTAGATATCCCATGGTATAGGGCGTTTATGTCGCAACTTTTACTGTTATCTCAAGCCCATAGTCCACGTAGTTCTTTCCCGTGGAAGCTTTATGACGCTGGTAGCCTCTCAAATTGAGCCATTCCTACACTCTCACTCCAACAAAACAGTGAAAATTGACAATAATCGACAGTAATCGGCTTGAGATAACTGTAAAAGTTGCGACATAAATTCCCTATACCATGGGATATATACTTACGCTATTGTTTCTCTATGACTCTACTGATGAACTCTAGTGAATAAATCATTAAATTATATAATCATGTAAACATCAATTTCCAGACAATAAATCACATTTTATTTCAAAGTTTTTCCACTTTTTCGATCTTATAGTTCGAATTGAGGAATAACTCCTTCCTTATCCAAGACCTTCATTATAAGCCCACACATTTTGTAAACAAAAAACCGTTTGTCACTAATTACTAAAGCGGGGACTAGCGGAAGAGGGAGTGAGAGTGAGAGAGAGGGGGATCGTCGCTTCATTGTGTGTTTTGAAAGATGAGAAGACTGAAGACTTGTAGGTCAAGGTACAGTCTAGACTAATGGCCATTAAACGGCTTTTTTACGCCTTCTTTAAAACTCAATAACAACACGACCAAACTTCTGTTATTAGATCATGCATAGCATTACATGCCTGTAAACGCCACCTTTGAATTATGATTTCAATAGACAATTTGTTCATGAGTAATATGAGCACATTTAGTGGATTCACTTCATACTGTCAGGATCCCTTGTAAATAATATCACTGCTTCCTATTCAAACAATGCTGACAAATGAAGTTTAGTGCTTGAAAAATGTAAAAATTTTTGACTTTGACTCATCAGAAAATCATTTTACTTTCCTTGCCCTATTACCATAGGTAAGGAAAGTATTGCTTTCCGAAAAAATTAAGGTACCCCAATTTCTAAATTTCTATACGTTTCAAGGTCCCCTGAGTCCGAAAAAGTGGGTTTTGGGTATTTCTGTATGTGTGTGTGTGGTGTGTGTGGTGTGTGGGTGTGGGTGTGTGGTGTGTGTGTGTGGTGTGTGTGTGTGTGGTGTGTGTGTTGTGTGTGTGTGTGGTGTGTGTGTGTGTGTGTGTGTGTGGTGTGTGTGTGTGTGTGTGTGTGTGTGTGTGGTGTGTGTGGTGGTGTGTGTGTGTGTGTGTGTGTGTGTGTATGAGTGTATGTGCGTCTGTGTACACGATATCTCATCCCCAATTAACGGAATGACTTGAAATTTGGAACTTAAGGTCCTTTCACGATAAGGATCCGACACGAACAATTTCGATCAAATGCAATTCAAGATGGCGGCTAAAATGGCGAAAATGTGTCAAAAACAGGGTTTTTCGTGATTTTCTCGGAAACGGCTCCAACGATTTTGATCAAATTCATACCTAAAATAGTCATCGATAAGCTCTATTAACTGCCACAAGTCCCATATCTGTAAAAATTTCAGGAGCTCCGCCTCATCAATGCAGATAGATTACCAATGCAGGCTTCAGATACAATTGAAACACAAAAATCAAGTGGAGTAGATGAGCATGAAAATCTCTCTACAATTAATGTTCAGTAACATTTCCACCTAAAATTGAAAATTAGCTTTAAATTCGAGAAAATGTGATTATTCAATTGCAAATTATTGTTGATTCTATAAAATCATTCACTATGAAGAAGTAGCAGACCTCATGTGTGTCTCCAGCATTATTGCCCTGTCACCAGCTGGCTCAAATCTTTGAATAGTAGACATGAGATGCGCGGGAACACTAGCGTCAGGTGACCAATAATTTTCATAACGGCAAGGAAAGTTGTGTGAGTGCACCACACCAGATTTTTTGACTTCAATTGATGTATTTTCTTCATGAGAAATGTTTGTTGAATATTCAACCCAAGCTTCACAACATACCGGTGATTTAGTAGTCATACTCAATTTTTCATATAAGAAATTTTCGAAGTGAACATTTCTTGCTTTCAAACACGGCTAAAATTCAATGGGAATATTTTGTTCTCGTAAAATTGTTTCAGAACATTCAAAATATAAATTTCAGACAATTCAGTGATTATTATTCTACTGCTCTTTTTTGTTATTTCTGAGAATTGGCTACTAATTTATTGTTCTTTTAGGAGGCGATTAAGCTGCATTTACACCAAAGTTATTAACAAAATGTTAATAACTTAATCTTTATAGATTCTATTAGATTGAACATAACTTATCATACACATGATGGACATTATGTGCTTGTCAAGCTCCGTTCAATCTAATAGAATGTATAAGGATTAAGTTATTAGCATTTTTTTATTTTGTAATAATTTCATATTATGTTAACAAACATGTTAACAAATGTTATAATTACATTTTGTTAATAACTTTGGTGTAAACGCAGCTTCACAGTAAATATTTGTAAAATTAAAATCGTTTGGCTTAATGTTGGAGTGTAGTATAGGTCCTATTCATCCTCAATATATAAATAAATTGAGCTCACCATTCAAGCTACATTCAATCAATTTTTTTTTTATATAATTTGAATTTTAGAGTTTTCATGGCAGAATCCCTGTGGAAATTCTTCATTCAACGTTGGAAGACCGTGGGAAAGGTAGTCTCAAAATAAAGCAGGATTATAAAATAACTATTTTTTACAATTAATAAATGCTCTACCAAATCATCGAACAGTTCTGCCGAAAAAATTAGTCCCCTTCAAACACGGTAGTTGAAAATTAATGAACTCTACTATAATCATTTCAATGATGAAGGAATTAAAGTAAAGGGTTTGAATGAATGAATGAAGGAAGGAAGGTTCAAACTCCTTTTTCAAAAAGGTCTTGCGGAATACTCACGGTGAGAGAGAGAGAGAGAGTGTGAACAGGTGACCCAGTTTCTCTCTCACTCTAAACTTCTGTACCGTATTTCTCTTTCATCTTCAAAATTCTCCCTCCCATATTCCCTCATTCTAGTTTGCTCTTGCTCACACCCACTCACTCTCGCTCAGTCACACTCTTTCTCTCTTTCACTGTCTCTCTCTCTCC